>NC_053025.1:351099438-351436059 GCF_003073215.2 Triticum urartu
AGTACATTCAATGTACTGACCCGTTTCGGGCTGCAACGTCTTATGTTGCAGGTTTCTTACGACGAGTAAGTGATACGTTAGGGTTACGATTTCTACACTCAACTTTGCCATTGGTGTTGATGGGAAACCACAACCTTGTTGCTTCCGCTATTATTTGGATTGAGGTAATAGTATTTACGTTACTTTATACATGTGATTTACCTCTGTTATAAATCCTTCGAGTACTGTGTGTGTCAGCATACTGATCCAGGGATGACACGTAAGCACAGAGACTTGACCCATTCGGGTCGGGTCGCTACAAGATGGTATCAGAGCACATATTGACTGTAGGACGTGACCCTAAAAATTGGCAAGCCCATAGCAAAGATTTTTCTCTACAACTTTCCCTTTCAAAAAGATCTTTTACCTCTCTTCTCTTCTAAGCTTATTCAAAAATTCCCTTTAGTGAGACCATACCCCTTTCCCTTTTGACCACTCGAGGATTCGACTGATGAGACCACTCCAAGAAGTACAGGATATCAGACTAGTAAGACCATTCGGAATGAAGAGGATTTTACCATACATTATGATAATGGAAACTACAGCTGTTGAAGACTCTGAAGACTAGGAGAATTGGAGGCTCTGAAGAATCCCTAGATTTGTATGACCTAGGAAGGCTACCCTTATGGAACTTGACAGATTATGGAAGTTGACAATACCCGAGATCAAGGTGTATCGAAGAAAGACTGAAACAAGGAGTACGAGAACTCGAAGAAAATCCTAAGGCAGGGGATATCAACTATGGAAGATAGCTCATGGCAATGACAAGGGCAGAAACACGGTTATCCGTGATGTCATCACCCACTAATGCTATTGTCACTGTGCTGAGTTAAGGATGCAATTCTTCATAATGGATTTGATGGAAGAAGGCTGACGGAGCACCTATCATAAGATGAAGTTCTAACCCTAGCCGGTGTATCACCAGGATCTGGAGTATTACATCAAGAAGTTTAAGGTGGAGCTCCAGGAAGTCGTATTAGACAAGGAAGCATTTCGTGAAGAACTTAAGACCAGAAGTTGAAAGCAGCCAAGCTGGAGGAGCTACAACCTCGAGATACCGGAGATTTGTCAGGAACTGAAGGACAGTAGGACCATGGTTCATGTGAAAGATGTTGAAACCAGAAGTTTGAAATGCAACTCTGGAATATTCAAGGATGTCACGAGAGACTTCGCGTCAACAGAGTTGATCTGGCGAAAGGACTTGAGAAGGACAAGCATGATTGGAAGAAGCCATTGGAGGCATGAACAAGACTTGAAGAGTTTGGCGACGTTGACCTTTAGAAGACCAAACCCCTGTTATATACCTACGTTAGATGCGATGATTGTGAGCTGTCATTTGTTTGATGTTTTCTCGACAGCCACAACAAAAAAAATCTGTCTTTTCAAAGCTGTTGCTTGCATTGTGTGCATCCCTCTCTTGATCTCTCTTATCTCACCCCAAAACCCTTGGACCCAATAGAGGATGAATGGAGATGAGTTTGTATTTTCTGGACCGATGAGTCAATTAGAGACGGACCGATGGATTCAGAACATGGAGGATCATATGGAGAACAACCCTATAGTCGGAAAGGATATGGCCCAGTATGCCCTTCAATGCTTTGAAAGAGGTGCTGCTACTTGGTGGAAGATATACCAAACCATGAAAGGATGGCAAAGAGTAACCACTTGGAAAGAATTTAAGTTGACTTTGCTAAAGTCACAGTTTGTGTCCCAGAAGTTGAAGCCTTATGGAAAGGACATGAAGAAACCTTGTGCATGCAAAATTTGTGGAGAAATAGGACACACCCATAAAGAACACAAGGATGAATGCCCTAATTGTGGAGGAAGTCACCCAGTTGAAGAATGCCCAGCTAGGAAGATTACTTGTTTCTTGTGTGAAGGGACTACCCACTATCCTACTCAGTGTCACATTTACCCCATGGTACAAAGAACCATCCAGCAGAAGGAAGAAGCAATGAAAGGAGCCCTTATGGAAAGTTTAAAAGCACCTACGATGAAGGACGAAGTGGAGGACACACCCAAAGAGGACCCGAGTAAACCCTGCACTAAATCTTGCTATTCATGTGGAGAAGAAGGACACATCTCCAAAAATTGTATGAATGGGGATCTAGTAGAATTCCCAATAGAGGAAGTAGAATATGACCCACAGGAAATAGAAGCCATGATTGGTATGGAAAGGTCCAGAAAGAGAAAACGATTGGATTCCAGGAAGGACCTAAGTCATATCACCTGTTATAGGTGCAAGGAGTCAGGGCACTACCTCAGCAGTTGCCCAAAAAGGAAACCTCGATACTTGTCAGATGTAATATGTTTTAGTTGTAAAGGAGCAGGGCACTTTGCTAGAGAATGCCCCAAGGAGAAGGAAACTTGTGCTAGATAGTTGAGTTTGCAACAAAGAAATGGAGTAGTAGAAGTGAGAACATTTTTCTTTTATATTGAGGTATTGAGTTGAGACATGTAATGGAGAAACGAGAGATTGTAATCATTTGAGAAGGAATAAAGTAGCATCGTTGGTACTGATATGGATTTTATGAGTTGCTACTCTATGAAGGAGGATTTTGACCATTTTTGAGGATAAGAGAAATATGGTCTATGGAAGATTTGTGCATTTTAAGGGTGGTAGTACCCTGTAAGAACCTTTGACCCCAGAAAGGATAAAGATACTCCACTGCGTGGATTTTGGACAAAATGAATATGAGTTTAGTCTCGATATGTGTGATGCCCCAAGAGTATGTGGGATGAAGTTGGAGACCAACAGTTGTTTGGACCAAATGTGATCAAGGAGTCAGAAGAGAATGTTAAGTTGATTCGAGATAGGCTGAAGGTAGCTCAGTCCAGGCAGAAGAGTTATGTAGACTCACAAACTCAAGGAGGTAGTCTATGAAATTGGAGATAGAGCATGTCTTCATGTGTTCCCTCTGCGAGGAGTTAAACGGATTGGAGTTAAGGGACAGTTAGCCCCGAGATTTGTAGGACCATACCGAGTTTTGGAGCGTATGAGAGGAGGGGCCTACAAGTTTGAGTTACCCGAAGGACTGTCAGGAGTTCAAGATGTGTTTCACGGTTCCCAGTTGAAGAAGTGCCATGCAGAGATGGCCAATATTCCCTTGTAAGGACGCTTGACCGCAGAAAGGATAATGATGTTCCACGAAGTAGAGTATGGACTTCATAAGTATAAGTTTTTATCTCGGTATGAGGGATATTCCATGAGGATGAAGAAATAAATTACTAATGGATATAAAGGAGGTATGATGTTGGAAATATGGATCAATGGAAAACTCCATGATGAGTCTGAGTAAACATGTCCTAGTTTGGTGCCAATAGAAGGAAGGAAGACAGTACAATTGGATGGATTTAAGAATACTAGGAAGTTGGAAGTTGGAATAATGAATAGTTGCCCGATGATAAGTTCAAGGACTACAAGTGATGAGATGAGCCATAACCCACAGGCCCAGGACCTGCGAAGAAGCAAGCACATTCTTGCTGAAGGAAAAACCCTGGAAGAAGTTACGATTTTATCGACAGACGATTTTATAGGAGTTTACGCAAAACCTGAGAGTTGTGAAGGAACTATAGATGTTTGTCTGGCTTGCAGAATCCATGGATTATCCGAACTTAGTTCGTCGACGAGAGAAATTCTGGAATGCTTGTAAGGATGACCGAGTGTTAGAATGCGAGATTCGCTAAACCATATACAAGGTAATGATTTGGGTGCGGGATGGATTGATCACCATACCGACTTACTCTTATTATTCGCCTTGCTATATGGGATGGTAAATCTGAGTGACTTACCTATAGTAGAGAGACGGCGATATTAAACCCTGTTTAAACTTAGAATGGTATAGGTATTTTTCCCTTGTACAAGGCAGCTTTGCCAACCGTAGGTATTACGGTGAGGATCAACCAAGACCCATTTCCTGCAGGAGAAACCATAAATTGTTGACCACCATGAGATATCGATAGTTGTTTAGTTTTGGCGCCAGACCCGTCAGCTAAGAAGACCCAATCTCGAAATAACCTGACGAAGAGGAAAGGACAAAAGACTTGTGGTAAGGTTATTCCACTACCGGAAGAGCCCGGATAAGGAATTATCCTGAAGATCTAAGAAGACTGACGCTGTCAAGAATATGGATGAAGTATATGAGTTTTGATGGAACCGTAACCTGCTTCTAAGGGTGGTAGCACCCCAACCCCGTGTGATGATCGATGGATTTTGAGAAGACCCCCAAACCCTAACCTTTTCTTTCTAACCTCTCCGAATCTCGAGGACGCGATTCATTTTAAGGGTGGTAGGTTTGTAACATCCCAAAATTCTAAATTTTGGAATTTTATAAACAAATAGATAGATTTGATTGATTGTTTGATTGATTGCGTGAAATTGAGTGAAATTCGAATTCTTTTGAAAGTTAAATGAGAGGGAATAAAAGGACTTTCCCAAACTTTCATATTTGCTTTCTGATCTCTATGAATTCAAATGCTTTTCAAACACTAAACCCCGGAGAGAAGATGACATGACTTCTTCCATTTATTTAAATGACAAGGGGTGTTGAAAATATTTGAATTTCATTTGAAAATATTCCAATTCTGAAACTTTATGCGACTCAATGATTTTCACGAGAGAAGATAAAATGACTTCTTCAAATTATATGAAATATGAGTTGGGAGTTTCAAAGAATTAAATTCAAAGTTCTTTGAATTTATTTATTTTCAATTTGGAATATTAGATCATCATGCATATCTTATTTTCTTGCTTTTGGTCGATCCTAGAAATTTCACGCAGCTCAAGGACCTTCGGAGAGAGTTGGAGATTTCGTTATTTTCTTATTTGAGAGTTTTCTCGAATTGGAAAAGAGGATCATTTGATTTATTTATTTCATCTTCAATTATTTTTCCGTTATCAAAAAAATATGAGAGGGGGAATAATATGACTTTCGCAAATATAGGAAAAATGAAGATTTAATAAATAGATCAAATTTCGTTTTCCGGTGTTTTTTTGCGTTTTATTTGGATAGGAAAAAATGCGCATTTTTGAAAATTTTATTTTAGGCCCGGAGAAAAGTTCATTTTGTTCGACTCATTTTTAGGAGTCGGGGAAAATTTACTTTATTAATTTTGGAGTCCGGTAGATTTTGTTTTTCTGTGTTTTTCCGAGCGCGGAACCGTTTAAAAAAAAACCTCAGCGCCTGGCCCAAGCCGCCGGCCGGCCAGCCAAGGCCAAGGCCATCGCCGCGCCGCGCGCGTGCCCAGGCTCCAGGAGCCGCCGCCTTTGTCTTTGGAAGTCCTAGTAGGACTTTTGTCCTACTTTCGTTTATTCCGTTTCTTTTTCTAGATCTTTCCTACTCTTATTCTTATTTCTTGTCCCCTATCCCAAGTCTCCTCACCCCTTCCCAATATAAATACCCAAGCACCCCCCCTTTAAATCATCAAACCCAAAAGCCCCAAGCCTCCACCGCGCCCCTTGAGCACCGCGCCGCGCCGCACCACCACCTCACCACCATCGAGCCGCGCCTCTCACCCGTACCGCGCCTCACCCGCCGCCGCACCACACCCGCGCCGCCCTGCGTCACCACCGCCGCCGCCGCACCTTGCCGCGCCGCCGCCGCCCTGCGTCACCGCCGCCGCCGCCTTGTGCACCGCCGCCGCCGCCCAACGCCGCCGTCAACGCCGTTCGCCGGAGGTACCGCGCCGCGTCTCTTCTTTCCCTCGGTTCGGTTTTCTTATAAACCATTCCGATTCTTTTCTTCTCTACCGATTCGTTTCTTCGCTAAACCGTTCCGGTTTTCTAGATCGGGTTTCCGTTTCTTTCCGGTCTTTTTCTCCGAAAACCCTAGATTGGTTTTCGTTCTTCTTTCGGACCGTTCGTCTCAACGAACGTGATCACCGATTCTTTCCCAGTTAACGACGTCCGTTCGTATAACCGTTCTTCTTTTTTTTTGTCGGATTTATTCCGCGATCGCGATCTCAGATCCGATCTTCATTCTAGTTTTTCTTCTCGCTCGTTTATCGGAATCAGGTGATTCCAGCGCCTGGAGTTTCATCTCGAACCGCCGTTCCGTCTAATCAACTTGAACAAGTTTTTGCCCCAGTAAAATTTGACCTAGTTTCAACTTGCTAGAACCGAGTTGTTTTTCCGCCGTTTTCCGTCGTTTGTTCGGTTCCTTCTTTCTTTGCAACCGGAGTTCTTAAGTTGAACTATCTGGTTCGTTCTCTCGTTCGAGTTTTACTTGTGCATTAGATGAGTACTTATTGTGTGGTTACAATTTCTTGATTACGATAGATTGACCGGAGTGTGACGAGTAGATCTATCAAGAGTTTTGAGTGCGCATCATCTTCATCAACATTGCAGGCAAGTTCACACTTTGATCATACCTTTTCTACAACCCATGTTTTATTGCATTAGATCAATCCTCACACATTGCATGATTAGGATCTAATTAAACTGTGGGATGGGAAGTAGATGAGGTAGTACGTATTACCTGTATTATTATCAAACCCTTGGGAGTTACTTCTACGTTTGCTTATTATGCCATGCTATGCTAGTAGACGTGGATTGGGTGAGTGATATCCATGACAGATGTGAGATTGATAATTTTAATGGTTTGTCTAAGGTGGCAACCTAACACACATCTGGGTGGATTGAGGCACCTGATGTCTATCAGGACTTGCCTGTTTTTTTCGGACCGCCACCCAGGCTCAAAGGGATCATAAGATCTTTCATGCTAAATACTTACGTGTGCAGCCACATGCCATTATGGGCTCTGGCATAGTTGACTAAGTTGTGCGAACTCTTACGGGGTGGACTAGCAGATGTAGGGGTTGTAGGTGGTACGGTCTACCCCACATGTAAGGTGCTAGCGCTTCTGAAAGACTGTGTCTCGGTCATCCGTCTTCTCAAACACCATGTAGTGCGAGAAAACAAATGGAGGCGATCGAGTCTTGTGGGGAAAAGTGCGCAAACCTCTGCAGAGTAACAAACTAATCATGATTAGCCGTGTCCCCGGTTATGGACAACTTGAGTATCTAGTATTTGAATATCATTGTGAATCTCAACATGTTACTTCTAATTAATGTTGTTGGGTTTTAATTATTTTTAATTGGGATTAAGAATGCTGTCAACCATTCTCAATGTTTAACAACCACCATGATAGTTAAATAAACTTATTCCTTTGCAGTAGGGAAAAATTGGCTTTACGCAAAAACCTTATAACCATAGAGCTTTTCCACCAACCAAATATGCATGTAGTGATAGCCTTTATTCATAATTCTCTATGGTGTGAATTTGCCAGTACATTCAATGTACTGACCCGTTTCGGGCTGCAACGTCTTATGTTGCAGGTTTCTTACGACGAGTAAGTGATACGTTAGGGTTACGATTTCTACACTCAACTTTGCCGTTGGTGTTGATGGGAAACCACAACCTTGTTGCTTCCGCTATTATTTGGATTGAGGTAATAGTATTTACGTTACTTTATACATGTGATTTACCTCTGTTATAAATCCTTCGAGTACTGTGTGTGTCAGCATACTGATCCAGGGATGACACGTAAGCACAGAGACTTGACCCATTCCGGTCGGGTCGCTACACTCTGCTAATGATGCCACGTCACCTTGATTACTGTTGCTAATCTTGCGTTAGTTCAAAACCAGTTCGAATTCAAAATCACAATCAAGCAAAACGATAAAAGTTTTCAAATATTAGAACTAAAATGTTCGGGTTGTGCCAGCTAATGCATAGATGATTATGATGAAGAATCCACATTTTTATATAATATAGATATGCACTAAAATGATTTAAACAGTAGCAAAAACATTATTTAACTGCCTTTGCTATTTTATAAAACACTAAACTATTTTATTTTGGGTTAAAACCTTTTGTGGATGAGGGTTGTTTTGAAACATTAATTTAGGAGCTATTGTCATATTTTACTAAGTAAAAATAAAGTGGAACTAAAATAAAAATAGAGAAGAAAATAAATAAAGAAAAGAAAACACAAAAAACAGAAAAGAAAACAAAGAACCCCCCACCCCCGGGCCACGGCCCAGTTGGCCAAACGGCCTCGGCCCACCAGGCCACCACCTAGGTCGGCCCACCCCGTCCCCTATATGGCCTCCCCTGGCCAAACCCTAACCCCCTTCCCCACTTCTCCCACGATCCCCTTCCATTCCCCTTCCCCCTCGATCTCGATCGGGGGCAACGACCCCGACGCCTGGAGCCAAATGGCCGGAGCCCCGCGCCACCCAACCCCGTCGCCTCGTCCCCGGCGTCGTCGACCCCGTCACCGCCCTCGTCCTCACCCCCTCCTCACCGGACGCCGTCGATGCACGTCGCCCGGATCGCCGCTGTTGCTCGCCTCCCCATCGCCCTGTCGTCCCCGTCCACCTCCTCGTTCCCCCACTGCCCGGACCCCTTGCAGCACCCCTGTGAGCCGCCGCCTCCCCTCCTCACTCCCTCTCTCCCGTCGTTGACCCCCCGCTCACCGCGCACGTGCCCCGCTCGTGGCCGCGGTCACCGCATCCACGGCCCCCTCCCCGTGCGCACCCAGCGCCGCGCTCGCGCCCTCCTGGCCTCGCCGCCTCTGCGTGGCCGCGCCCCATCGCGGTTCCTCGCACGCCCACGCGCGCCCCGGGCGCGCCTTGCCCCGCTCCACCACGGCTTTCCGCTCGCGCAGCTCCGGTTGAGTTTCGACCGTTCCTGCCGCGCCGCCCGCCGCGGCCTGCTGCTACGCCTCCACCGTGTTGGCCTCGTTGTGCCGCCGCCGCCGCACAGCGACCCCGCTGCCCCGCTGCGCCCCGTGCCGCTACCGGCCACGCCACACCTCACCGGCCCCTCCTTGCTCGCCGGCCTTGCCCGATGCGCCCCCTTCCCCGCTCCCCTGTGCCTCCCTTGCCCTGCGCCGCCCAGCCCCGGTGCTGCCCCGCCGTGGCCTCGCCGGTGCCATCTCCGGCGCCCGGCGCCCCTCCGTGCCGCTGGCCCTCGTCCTGGTCGGGCACCTCCAGCGCCCCATCGTCCGCACCCGCACGCCCGCGCGCCCGCTAACCCGCATGGACCCTTTGGGCCTATGACACATGGGCCCTGCCCAGAACATTTTTTTAAAACAAAAATAATAAAAATAATTAATTAATTAATTAACTTAATTAACTTAATTGATTTTGATTAATTAAAATAATCAAATAACTAAACTAATTAAACTATTAGGTAATTAATTAATCAGTCAATGACAGTGGGGCCCACCCCTAATTAATCCTGATTAGGTTAATTAAACTGGATAACTAGATGTGTCACTGACAGGTGGGACCCACCTGTCAGGTTGACTAGGTCAACTGCTGATGTCATGCTGACGTCAGCCAACACTATTCTGGATAATGTTGGATTAAAATAATTGAATAAATCCTAAAAATGATTTAATTCTTTTAAAATTAATATAAAATAAACCGTAGCTCGGATGGAAAAACTTTTACATGAAAGTTGCTCAGAACGACGAGACGAATCCGGATACGTAGCCCGTTCGTCCGCCACGCATCCCTAGCATAGCAAACACGCAACTTTCCCCCTCCGGTTCATCTGTCCGAAAACGCGAAACACCGGGGATATTTTCCCGGATGTTTTCCCCCTTCACCGGTACCACCTCGTACCGCGTTAGGGCACACCTAGCATCACGCTTTGTCATGTCATGCATCGTCATGCATTTGTTTGCATTATATTTATTGTTTCTTCCCCCTCTTCTCTCGCTAGACATCGAGACCGACGCCGCTGCTACCCAGTACGACTACGGTGTTGACGACCCCTCTTTCTTGCCAGAGCATCTAGGCAAGCCCCCCCCCCTTGATCACCAGATATCGCCTATCCTTATTACTACTGTTGTTACCTTTACCTGTTATCCTACTTCTTAGTATAGGATGCTAGTGTTCCATCAGTGGCCCTACACTCTTGTCCGTCTGCCATGCTATACTACTGGGCCGTGATCACTTCGGGAGGTGATCACGGGCATATACTAAATACTTTACACTGTTACATTACCTGTGGTACTGATCGGAGTTGGGGGCTGAAGGGGCAGGTGGCTCCATCCCGGTAGAGGTGGGCCTGGGTTCCCGACGGCCCCCGATTGTTACTTTGTGGCAGAGCAACAGGGCAGGTTGAGACCACCTAGGAGAGAGGTGGGCCTGGTCCTGGTCGACGTTCGCGGATACTTAACATGTTTAACGAGATCTTGGTATTTGAACTGAGTCTGGCCACTGGCCTATACGCACTAACCATCTACGCGGGGACAGTTATGGGCACTCAACGTCGTGGTATCAGCCGAAGCCTTCGTGACATCAGCGACTAAGCGGCGCGTGCCAGATTGGAACGTAAGCCTACTCTTGTATTAAGGGGGCTAGTTCTGCTTCCGGCCGCCCTCGCAACGTGCAGGTGTGCAATGGGCGATGGGCCCAAACCCCTGCGCCATAGGATTTAGACCGGCGTGCTGACCTCTCTGTTGTGCCTAGGTAGGGCTGCGACGTGTTGATCTTCCGAGGCCGGGCATGGCCCAGAAAAGTGTGTCCGGCCAAATGGGATCGAGCGTGTTGGGTTATGTGGTGCACCCCTGCAGGGAAGTTAATCTATTCGAATAGTCGCGATCTTCGGTAATAGGACGACTTGGAGTTGTACCTTGACCTTATGACAACTAGAACCGGATACTTAATAAAACACACCCTTCCAAGTGCCAGATACAACCGGTGATCGCTCTCTCATAGGGTGACGAGGGGAGGATCATCGGTTAGGATTATGCTACACGATGCTACTTGGTGAACTTACCATATACTCTCTTCTCCTGCTGCAAGATGGAGGTGGCCAGAAGCGTAGTCTACGATAGGACTAGCTATCCCCCTCTTATTCCGGCATTCTGCAGTTCAGTCCACATATGATACCGTTAATCCATTTGATACCAATGCATACATATGTAGTGTAGCTCCTTGCTTGCGAGTACTTTGGATGAGTACTCACGGTTGCTTTGCTCCCTCTTTTCCCCCTTTCTATACCCGATTGCTGCGACTAGACGATGGAGCCCAGGAGACAGACGCCACCGTTGACGACGGCTCCTACTACACTGGAGGTGCCTACTACTACGTGCAGCCCACTGTCGACGACCAGGAGTAGTTTAGGAGGATCCCAGGCAGGAGGCCTGCGCCTCTTTCATTCTGTATCCCAGTTTGTGCTAGCCTTCTTAAGGCAAACTTGTTTAACTTATGTCTGTACTCAGATATTGTTGCTTCCGCTGACTCGTCTATGATCGAGCTCTTGTATTCGAGCCTTCGAGGCCCCTGGCTTGTAATATGATGCTTGTATGCTTATTTTATTTGTAGAGTTGTGTTGTGATATCTTCCCGTGAGTCCCTGATCTTGATCGTACACGTTTGCGTGTATGATTAGTGTACGATTGAATCGGGGGCGTCACAAGTTGGTATCAGAGCCAAGTGCCTGTAGGAATCCCCCTTCCACACTCCTTGGCCGAAGTTGAGTCTAGTCGATGAAAACTGTTTTACTAACATGGCTGTGCGCCCCATGGGCCCACGTCGCCATTGGGTGGCATTAGGATCTTTTATTCCTCGACCTATACTTTGGGACTCTGATCTCTCTTCTATTCGGGTTAAATGATTTTGCTAAAAGCTAACTCTAGGTTCTCGTTACCACTTCTTGCCGGAGAGCCCCTTCATTACAGATCATCGACTGCTTCACCAGAAGATTCCAAAGATAAATCTCCGATGTTCTCTCGAGACACTTCTGCCCACCACCCTTGCAAATTCCCTACCACTGTTATATTATTATGGATAACTACATACACTTGTCCATTCAATCCCATTGATCTTGTTATTACAAGATACCCCGAAAATTCTCTCTATTGTTCCGAGAATACTTTGTGCCTACTGCCTTGCTGTTCATTACCCACATGAACACCCCAACGGATAATTCTCACACTTATCGAGTATCCGCTCATCCCCCAGTTGTCCATGTGTTTCACAATGGTCTTCGAAATACTATTCGATCCTCCAAAAATCCTTAGTAGCTTATTGCTCTGCAATACTTGTCTGCTTGCATGATGGATGCTTTCCATATGTCTGGCAATATTCGTTAGTATCCTTAGGCACCATCATTTTGATCCTTTTGATTCAATATGAGTGCGAATGCACGCAATCATCAGTTGATCCTTTTAAATTATCTTTCCGGCTCAGACGTTTTTAAACATGAGCTGGATCTCGACCAATCAATTTTTTGTCGATTTTACCCCTAAGCTTACTCAACTTATCCATCCTTAATCAAAGCGTTTGCTTCTGATCCTTTGATTTGGAAATCTTAATTCCTTTGCCTTGAGCTTTGAATTAGTCAGTTGTTTCTATAATCCAAAGCCCTTGCTTTGTTTTGTCCTCTGATCGTGTGCCGATACTGACATCAGCTCCATTATGGACCACCAGATCCTTTGTTGGATTTTATCCGATAGCGTCCTTCATATTCAATCACTTTGGAAGTTCTTTCTCCATTGGTAAATCCTATCCTCTGATTGACCGACCATGCTCTGCTGTCGACCTTGTGGTATTTACTATTGAAGCTTGTGGTATATGTTTCCACGATACCCTGACGGGTTGAACCTATGCCTTCCTTAATATGTGTGAACTCGAAAGTTTTCACGAGTCATACTCTTCTGGTGTTTTGCTAGATAAAAATCTCAACACTACGACTTCTTCGAAAGTGAGAGGTGAATGGAAGGTTATACATTGAAGAAGTGGGAGTCGACCTTGAACTTTGTGTTCATGCCCATGGACACGATGTAGATCCTACCACAGAAGCTTCTTGTAATAATAACTATTTTGTTGATATAATATCATCTGGTATCTGTGAACTGATCCTATGCAATCGTGGTTTCGACCATATTTTCTCTTTGATCCCATTTCTCGGACAAGTTAAAGCACTTGTCTTTTGCAAGTCAATACACCAGTCCAACCTCTACCTTGATCTACAGTCGAGTATTACCCTCTGGTATCTCGAGTATCTCTAAGAACTGTGTTGCATCTTATGAGTCTCCATCAGCTATTATTTCTCACTGATTCTGATTTTTCATGGGTTCTGAGTTGTTAAGTCGCTCAAGAACACCGGTAAGTGAACCGATTCCGCACTATGGTTCGATAACTCTAAGTAATCTTCGTTGCTTATGAGTTTAATAATCCTTCAAGTCATTCCAAGCCTGATCGGCTATATCATTATCGTGCTAAATTTTAACTATGCTACCTGGTCCTTAATCCCGGAGCACAACTTTCGATGATGAGCTAAGCTTACGTCAACTTTCCACGTCAGATCTTTTTTTGCCTTGAACAACAAGCTGGATTCTGAGTTTGTGGCGTACTCGTGGTTCCAATAACTTTTCGCTTCATCATTCCTTTGACTTGATGTCATCGCTAACCGATTACATCTCCATGAAACCTCTCGACAAAATTTGTCATGATCATCATCAGCATTCTTTTCTTGGTCCCCGTGTTGTTTCTAATCGGAATACCGACAAATGGTATGTGATGTGTAAATTCTAAACTTCTAGCAACCCTATTGCTTTGAAGTTATTGGTCTATAGTTTCATGCTACGTCTATGGCTTATTGAATCATCATTTGAACATTGATCATGCTACCTAGCCCATATTTCGGGTGCACATTTCAACCAATGTTTAACTGTGTATGTTTTCCTCAAGCATACATCATTAAGTCATTTGATCTAGCTAATGTTATGTCCTTGTTCATGTAATTGTGGAAATCCATCTTTTTGGAAATCTCAATGAATTGGCGCTGAGTCCATCAGCCACCTCCTCACCCTCTCCTTGATTTAATGATGAACTCTTGTTTCGGGATTCGCTTCCATACTTCATTTCCCGAGGATCTTACAGTGTCATCTCGTCAATTTGTGTTGCACTTTTCTTCTCATGCATATTGAGTCTGAGGTATCCTGACACCAATCAGATCTGAATCTCAGTCAGATTTGATGGTTGGAACATTTTTCCAAGAGTTAAGACCCGGTAAGGTGTTGTCATGCCTAGCACACCTAGGCGGAGGACCTATTGTTATATTATCCTTTTTGGCAAGGTTATCCATTCTCCCACGAGGAAATTGTAAGACTTATTCTATAAGTTGCTCCTGATGGATCCTTTGTGTATCCATAGCCTGATCTTTACCTAAAGACCATGTCAATGCTATCTCGATGCATGTCGGTGGTACTCCGATTTTCAACAAGAACATTTGAAGCCCAATGCTAAATGTTTCCTGCTCAATTATCCAAACACCGCTGTCATGGATATCATCCTCTGTTTATCCTTGGGAAGGATATACCCTTGGAACATGTGTTTAAACACATTTTCCTTTCCATTGTTCTATTTAATCTGATAATCACATTTTCCTTTCCATTGTTTGGTTTAACCTTTCTTGTGATCTATATGATCTAAGCAGTAATATTCTCCTGCTTTTGCAAACACCTCGGTGTACAATTCTGTCAGAAAGACCCTGTTACTTTTGTTGATGACATTCTGGTAACCACCGATGGACGAGAACTTTGCCTACTGGTCCGCCTCGTTGATTGAGCAGGAAAATGGTTCCCTTCGTCCCTCGCCCTTGGTACCGATGTTCTTGCCGACATAACCGACAGACTATCCTCTGACATGCCTGGCTTACCTGATTGTACAAGATGTCACCGACCTTCCTACTTGTAAACCACATGGTGGGCCCATAACCCACAGTTCCACAGGATCGAAACCTGACTCTCCTATACACCCCATGTTCTTAAGGTTGTTCCTCGCGCGTGACCTCGTATGTAATTCACGAGCCACCTTCCTAGTGACCTATTCTGGTATCAGACGCAATACTTATTCTCATTCCTCTGAACCCCTTTTCACGCCCTGTTTCAGGCATCGAACGATTGCCTGCCCGCTTGAAACTTCTCATGGTACCTTATTACTTGCTCTCGATATCTTCTTAAGTTCAATTCGAGAGTTACTTTTCGACACCTTCCCCGATGTTATCGACCAGATAGTCGACCTTGCAGAGGTCTGTTCTCCCGGAATGCCCACCCTTTATTCTTTTGTAAGTACGGTGAAATTCTGAAGAAAAGATGATGACTTCATCATGGTGACCTGAAGCAGACAAATGAAGACGTCAATGTAATGGATCGACCTCGTTGAGAATAGCAACCAAGACCGATAAGATTCGTTAGAATTTCGTAACCAGACCTTTCCCCCTTATCCCACCTCTTAAATCTCGGGACAAGACTTCTTATAGTGGAGGAGAATTGTGACGCCCAGATAATTAAGCTACAGTGAACCTCTGCTAATGATGCCACGTCACCTCAATTACTGTTGCTAATCTTGCGTTAGTTCGAAACCGGTTCGAATTCAAAATCACAATCAAGCAAAACGATAAAAGTTTTCAAATATTAGAACTAAAATGTTCGGGTTGTGCCAGCTAATGCATAGATGATTATGATGAAGAATCCACATTTTTATATAATGTAGATATGCACTGAAATGATTTAAACAGTAGCAAAAACATTATTTAAATGCCTTTGGTATTTTATAAAACACTAAACTATTTTATTTTGGGTTAAAACCTTTTGTGGATGAGGGTTGTTTTGAAACATTAATTTCGGAGCTATTGTCATATTTTACTAAGTAAAAATAAAGTGGAACTAAAATAAAAATAGAGAAGAAAATAAATAAAGAAAAAAAAACACAAAAAAATAGAAAACAAAAGAAAGAAAACAAAGAACCCCCCACCCCCGGGCCATGGCCCAGTTGGCCAAACGGCCAAGGCCCACCAGGCCACCACCTAGGCCGGCCCACCCCGTCCCTTATATGGCCTCCCCTGGCCAAACCCTAACCCCCCTTCCCCACTTCTCCCACGATCCCCTTCCATTCCCCTTCCCCCTCGATCTCGATCGGGGGCAACGACCCCGACGCCTGGAGCCAAATGGCCGGAGCCCCGCGCCACCCTGACCCCGTTGCCTCGTCCCCGCCGTCGTCGACCCCATCACTGCCCTCGTCCTCACCCCCTCCTCACCGGACGTCGTCGATGCACACCGCCCGGATCACTGCTGCCGCTCGCCTCCCCATCGCCCTGTCGTCCCCGTCCACCTCCTCGTTCCCCCGCCGCCCGAACCCCTGCAGCACCCCCGTGAGCCGCCGCCTCCCCCCCTCACTCCCCCCCTCCCCTCCTCGACCCCCCCCCCCCCCCCCCCCCCCCCCCCCCCCCCCCCGCTCACCGCGCACGTGCCCCGCTCGTGGCCGCGGTCACCGCATCCACGGCCCCCTCCCCGTGCGCACCCAGCGCCGCGCTCGCGCCCTCCTGGCCTCGCCGCCTCTGCGTGGCCGCGCCCCATCGCGGTTCCTCGCACGCCCACGCGCGCCCCGGGCGCGCCTTGCCCCGCTCCACCACGGCTTTCCGCTCGCGCAGCTCCGGTTGAGTTTCGACCGTTCCTGCCGCGCCGCCCGCCGCGGCCTGCTGCTACGCCTCCACCGTGTTGGCCTCGTTGTGCCGCCGCCGCCGCACAGCGACCCCGCTGCCCCGCTGCGCCCCGTGCCGCTACCGGCCACGCCACACCTCACCGGCCCCTCCTTGCTCGCCGGCCTTGCCCGATGCGCCCCCTTCCCCGCTCCCCTGTGCCTCCCTTGCCCTGCGCCGCCCAGCCCCGGTGCTGCCCCGCCGTGGCCTCGCCGGTGCCATCTCCGGCGCCCGGCGCCCCTCCGTGCCGCTGGCCCTCGTCCTGGTCGGGCACCTCCAGCGCCCCATCGTCCGCACCCGCACGCCCGCGCGCCCGCTAACCCGCATGGACCCTTTGGGCCTATGACACATGGGCCCTGCCCAGAACATTTTTTTAAAACAAAAATAATAAAAATAATTAATTAATTAATTAACTTAATTAACTTAATTGATTTTGATTAATTAAAATAATCAAATAACTAAACTAATTAAACTATTAGGTAATTAATTAATCAGTCAATGACAGTGGGGCCCACCCCTAATTAATCCTGATTAGGTTAATTAAACTGGATAACTAAATGTGTCACTGACAGGTGGGACCCACCTGTCAGGTTGACTAGGTCAACTGCTGATGTCATGCTGACATCATGCTGACGTCAGCCAACACTATTCTGGACAATGTTGAATTAAAATAATTAAATAAATCCTAAAAATGATTTAATTCTTTTAAAATTAATATAAAATAAACCGTAGCTTGGATGGAAAAACTTTGTACATGAAAGTTGCTCAAAACGACGAGACGAATCCGGATACGTAGCCCGTTCGTCCGCCACGCATCCCTAGCATAGCGAACATGCAACTTTCCCCCTCCGGTTCATCTGTCCAAAAACGCGAAACACCGGGGATATTTTCTCGGATGTTTTCCCCCTTCACCGGTACCACCTCGTACCGCGTGAGGGCACACCTAGCATCACGCTTTGTCATGTCATGCATCATCATGCATTTGTTTGCATTATATTTATTGTTTCTTCCCCCTCTTCTATCGCTAGACATCGAGACCGACGCTGCTGCTACCCAGTACGACTACGGTGTTGACGACCCCTCTTTCTTGCCAGAGCATCCAGGCAAGCCCCCCCCCTTGATCACCAGATATCGCCTATTCTTCCCTATACTTCTTGCATTAGAGTAGTGTAGCATGTTACTGCTTTTAGTTAATCCTATACTGCTGCATAGCCTGTCCTTATTACTACTGTTGTTACCTTTACCTACTATCCTACTGCTTAGTATAGGATGCTAGTGTTCCATCAGTGGCCCTACACTCTTGTCTGTCTGCCATGCTATACTACTAGGCCGTGATCACTTCGGGAGGTGATCACGGGCATATACTAAATACTTTACACTGTTACATTACCTGTGGTACTGTTCGGAGTTGGGGGCTGAAGGGGCAGGTGGCTCCATCCCGGTAGAGGTGGGCCTGGGTTTCCGACGGCCCCCGACTGTTACTTTGTGGCGGAGCAACAGGGCAGGTTGAGACCACCTAGGAGAGAGGTGGGCCTGGTCCTGGTCGGCGTTTGCGGATACTTAACACGTTTAACGAGATCTTGGCATTTGATCTGAGTCTGGCCACTGGCCTATACACACTAACCATCTATGCAGGGACAGTTATGGGCACTCGACGCCGTGGTATCAGCCGAAGCCTTCGTGACGTCAGCGACTGAGCGGCGCGCGCCGGATTGGAACGTAAGCCTGCTCTTGTATTAAGGGGGCTAGTTCTGCTTCCGGCCGCCCTCGCAACGTGCAGGTGTGCAATGGGCGATGGGCCCAGACCCCTGCGCCATAGGATTTAGACCGGCGTGCTGACCTCTCTGTTGTGCCAAGGTAGGGCTGCGACGTGTTGATCTTCCGAGGCCGGGCATGGCCCAGAAAAGTGTGTCTGGCCAAATGGGATCGAGCGTGTTGGGTTATGTGGTGCACCCCTGCAGGGAAGTTAATCTATTCGAATAGCCATGATCTTCGGTAACATGACGACTTGGAGTTGTACCTTGACCTTATGACAACTAGAACCGGATACTTAATAAAACACACCCTTCCAAGTGCCAGATGCAACCGGTGATCGCTCTCTCACAGGGCGACGAGGGGAGGATCATCGGTTAGGATTATGCTACACGATGCTACTTGGTGAACTTACCATCTACTCTCTTCTCCTGCTGCAAGATGGAGGTGGCCAGAAGCGTAGTCTACGATAGGACTAGCTATCCCCCTCTTATTCCGGCATTCTGCAGTTCAGTCCACATATGATACCGTTAATCCATTTGATACCAATGCATACATATGTAGTGTAGCTCCTTGCTTGCGAGTACTTTGGATGAGTACTCACGGTTGCTTTGCTCCCTCTTTTCCCCCTTTCTATACCCGATTGCTGCGACTAGACGATGGAGCCCAGGAGACAGACGCCACCGTTGACGACGGCTCCTACTACACTGGAGGTGCCTACTACTACGTGCAGCCCACTGTCGACGACCAGGAGTAGTTTAGGAGGATCCCAGGCAGGAGGCATGCGCCTCTTTCATTCTGTATCCCAGTTTGTGCTAGCCTTCTTAAGGCAAACTTGTTTAACTTATGTCTGTACTCAGCTATTGTTGCTTCCGCTGACTCGTCTATGATCGAGCTCTTGTATTCGAGCCTTTGAGGCCCCTGGCTTGTAATATGATGCTTGTATGACTTATTTTATTTGTAGAGTTGTGTTGTGATATCTTCCCGTGAGTCCCTGATCTTGATCGTACACGTTTGCGTGTATAATTAGTGTACGATTGAATTGGGGGCGTCACAACACTCTCGTGCAATGACAAGTGGATAAACTCTCATCGCGAGAATAAAATACCTAGCATGGAAAATATTGGCCACCCCCTGCCGATTCATGGGCGGTACGGGGAGATTTAAAAAATAGAGTTAGCACATGCAAATATACTTGGAATGGCATGGAAATACCGCATATAGGTAGGTATGGTGGACTCATTTGGCACAACTTTGATTTTGAGGAGTTGGGTGCACAAGTAGCATTACCTCTGAGTGCAAATGAAGGCTAGCAAATAGGTTGAGAAGCGGCCAACCAAAAAGCAAAAATGGTCATAAACATGCATTGAACATAACTAACACTGAATAATGCACCATAAGTAGGATGCCTGCTATTGCTTAGAGTTGTGTCAGGTCTGATTCGTCAGGGATGAATTGGAAAGTCGTGAACATGTCCTACTATTGAGAGCTAAGTGTGTGAACATGATTTGGTAAAGGTAGCGGTGAGAGGCCATGTAGGAGTACATGGTGGGTTGTCTCATTGAAGCCATCCTCAGGAACTGAGTCCTGTGTTTGTGATCCATGAACAGTTACTACCACACATTGGGCTCCGGGCACTCCAAGCTCTCTCGACTTATTAATCAACCCGATCTCTGTCCAGGAGTTGCAACTAGTTTCTAGTGTTTGTAGGTAGTGTTAGTAGTCTACCAAGTGGCACCCGGTACAGGTGGGCTTGGGACAGACTAGGCACTATGGCCGGGTATACCAAGCGTCGCCCGTTTGGTGGTGGTTTATTGCTCTAGTACTTCACTCGACTTATTTATTTATTTATTTATTAGCTATGGAATTTCTCTAGTACTTCACTTATATCTTTTGGAGCACGGTGGTGGTTTAATTTTTCAAGAAATACTCTCATGCTTCACTTGATTATTTTGAAAGTTAGTAAAATTTTGAATAAATACTCTCATGCTTCACTTATATTATTTTGAGAGTTAGTAAAATTTTGAAGAAAATCCTCCCATGCTTCACTTATATCATTTTGAAAGTTGAAAATTTTGAAGAAATATTTATGCTCTCGTGCTTCACTTAAATTTGTTTGAGAGCTTGTTATTAGCAATGGTGCTTAAAATGTGAATTTGGTCCCAAAGTGATAGATATTCAAGAGGGATATAATAAAACTTTCATGAAGATCATTGGATATTAAAACTTGATTCCTTGCAATAGTTTTGCGACATGGAGATAGTAGTATGTGAGTCATGTTGGTGAGTAATTATGCTTTAGTAAGACTATTGGTGTTAAGGTTTGTGATTCCCTATGCAAGCACAAAGTCAATAGTTATGCAATGAAGTTACAACCTACTTGTGGAGCATTATTCGGTGTTAGTTATGTTCAATGCTTGTTTATGATCGTCTTTGTTTTTTGTTTGGTTGCTTCTCAATCTATTTGCTAGCCTTTCCTTGTACTAAGCATGAATACTGCTTGTGCATCCAAATCCTAAATAAAGTTGTGCCAGATGAGTCCATCATACCTACCTATATGTGGTATTTACATGTTGTTCCAAGTAAATTTGTATGTGCCAACTCTAATTTTCAAAATGAATTTCCTTTTTGTGTGCCCGTGCCGCTCATGAAGCGACAGGAGGTAGCCAATATTTTCCATGGAAGGTAGGTTATTCTCAAGATGAGTGTTTATTCACTTGTCATTGCACGTGAGTGTGGCGGGTAATAGGGATTCCCAGTCCCAAAATGAAAAAAATTCTATAATAATAAATTCCTTGGAAAGTGTTAGTATGGAAGGCACCCATGGATACGGCTAGCTATGGATTGTGAAGAAGGGTGGATAGGAAAGGAAATAAAATTTATTTTATGTTTGTGAACCACCTATGATTTATCTAGCATGGAAGATATTGGAAATTTCGGTCATTTTCGTTGACAGGAAAAGCATGCCTCTCAAAACAATTTTATCTCTCAGTTTAAGCTATGAGCTCTGGCACCTCTACAAATCTATGCTTCCCTCTATGAAGGGCATATCTATTTACTTTTATGCAATTTTTACTTTTACTGAGTCTCCATCTTCTCTTATAAAGCACCAACTAGGGAACACTATTATCATACTTGTGCATTGGATATAGCTAATATTTGAGTGTGTTTCATGAAAGGATCAATGATTGAGCATAATGGGCTAGGGGTAGCTTTGTTTAGTGTTGATATTTTGAAAGACATGTTTGCTTGTTGATATGCTTGAGTATTGATGTCTTCAGGTCAAATTATAGACTATTGCTTTGAATCACTTAAAGTCCAAATTTCCATGCTACAAAAGAAAAGAATATGTGATGAACATGATAGGTAGCATTCCACATAAAAAACTTAGTTTTTATCATTTACCTACTCAAGGACGAGCATGAATTAAGCTTGGGTATGTTTGATACGTCTCCAACGTATCTACAATTTTTTATTGTTCCATGCTATTAAAGTATCAATCTTGGATGTTTTATATACATTTACTAGCAACTTTATATCATTTTTTGGGACTAACCTATTGACCTAGAGCCTAGTGCCAGTTGTTTTTTTTGCTTGTTTTTTACTTTGCATAATATCAATACCAAACGAAGTCCAATTGCCACGAAACTTTTTAGAGATTTTTTCTGATAATAAGAGACCCTGGAAGCTTCTGGAGTACATGAGAGGAGGCCTGTTGGGCCCACTAGACACCAGGGCGCACCAGAGGCCTCTATCGCGCCCTGATGGGTAGTAGGGCCCACATGCACCCATTGACCTACCTCCGCCTCTATAAATACTCTAAAGTCCCAAAAACCCTAGGAGAGTCGACGAAATACTTTTTCCGTCGCCGCAAGTTCCGGAACCACGAGATCCAATCTCGAGGCCTTTTCCAGCACTCTACCGGGGGGCAACGATCATGAAGGGGTTCTTCATCATCCTTGTTGCCCCTTCGATGATGCATGAGTAGTTTACCACAGACCTACAGGTTTGTAGTTAGTAGCTAGATGGCTTCTTCTCTCTTTTTGATCTTCAATACATTGTTCTTGGAGATCTATTTTATGTAACTCTTTTTTGCGGTGTGTTTGTTGGGATCCGATGAATTATGAGTGTATGATCAGATCTATACATGAATTATGAGTTAGTAGCTAGATGGCTTCTTCTCTCTTTTATGCATGATTGTTATAGCTGAAGGAAATATGCCCTAGAGGCAATAATAAAGTTATTATTTATTTCCTTATTTCATGATAAATGTTTATTATTCATGCTAGAATTGTATTAACCAGAAACATAATACATGTGTGAATACATAGACAAACAGAGTGTCACTAGTATGCCTCTACTTGACTAGCTCGTTAATCAAAGATGGTTATGTTTCCTAACCATGGACAAAGAGTTGTTATTTGATTAACGGGATCACATCATTAGGTGAATGATCTGATTGACATGACCCATTCCATTAGCTTAGCACCCGATCGTTTAGTATGTTGCTATTTCTTTCTTCATGACTTATACATGTTCCTATGACTATGAGATTATGCAACTCCTGTTTGCCGGAGGAACACTTTGTGTGCTACCAAACGTCACAACGTAACTGGGTGATTATAAAGGAGCTCTACAGGTGTCTCCAAAGGTACATGTTGGGTTGGCGTATTTCGAGATTAGGATTTTTCACTCCGATTGTCGGAGAGGTATCTCTGGGCCCTCTCAGTAATGCACATCACTTAAGCCTTGCAAGAATTGCAACTAATGAGTTAGTTGCGGGATGATGTATTACAGAACGAGTAAAGAGACTTGCGGGTAACGAGATTAAACTAGGTATTTGGAATACCGACGATCGAATCTCGGGCAAGTAACATACCGATGACAAAGGGAACAACGTATGTTGTTATGCGGTCTGACCGATAAAGATCTTCGTAGAATATGTAGGAGCTAATATGGGCATCCAGGTCCCGCTATTGGTTATTGACCGAAGACATGTCTCGGTCATGTCTACATTGTTCTCGAACCCGTAGGGTCCGCACGCTTAAGGTTTCGATGACAGTTATATTATGAGTTTTGATGTACCGAAGGAGTTCGGAGTCCCGGATGAGATCGGGGACATGACGAGGAGTCTCGAAATGGTCGAGACGTAAAGATTGATATATTGGACGACTATATTCGGACATCGGAAAGGTTCCGAGTGATTCGGGTATTTTTCGGAGTACCGGGTAGTTACAGGAGAAGCAATGGGCCTTGATGGGCTTTAGTGGGAAGAGGAGAAAGGGCCAAGGGGCTGCTGCGCCCCCCCTCCCCTCTAGTCCGAATTGGACTAGGGAAAAGGGGGGCCGGCCACCTCTCCTTCTCCTCCACTTCCTTCTCCCTTCCTCCCCTCTTGGTGGACTCCTACTAGGACTTGGAGTCCTAGTAGGACTCCACATTCTGGCCGCACCAACCTTGGCCGGCCTCCTCCTCCTCCATCCTTTATATACTGAGGCAAGGGGCACCCCAAAGACACAAGTTGATCCACGTGATCTATTCCTTAGCCGTGTGCGGCGCCCCCAGCCACCATAGTCCTCGATAATATTGTAGCGGTGCTTAGGCAAAGCCCTACAGCAGTAGTACATCAAGATCGTCACCACGCCGTCGTGCTGACGGAACTCTTCCCCGACACTTTGCTGGATCGGAGTCTGGGGATCGTCATCGAGCTGAACGTGTGCTAAAACTCGGAGGTGCCGTAGTTTCAGTGCTTGATCGGTCGGGCCGTGAAGACGTACGACTACATCAACCAAACGCTTCCGTTGTCGATCTACAAGGTATGTAGATCACACTCTCCCCTCTCGTTGCTATGCATCACCATGATCTTGCGTGTGCGTAGGAATTTTTTTGAAATTACTACGTTCCCCAACAGTGGTATCAGAGCCTAGGTTTTATATGTTGATGATATATGCACGAGTAGAACACAAGTGAGTTGTGGGCGATATAAGTCATACTGCTTACCAGCATGTCATACTTTGGTTCGGCAGTATTGTTGGACGAAGTGGCCCGGACCGACATTACGCGTACGCTTACGCGAGACCGGTTCTCTCGACGTGCTTTGCACATAGGTGGCTTGCGGGTGACAGTTTCTCCAACTTTAGTTGAATCGAGTGTGGCTACGCCCGGTCCTTGCGAAGGTTAAAACAGCACCAACTTGACAAACTATCGTTGTGGTTTTGATGCGTAGGTAAGATTGGTTCTTGCTTAAGCCCGTAGCAACCACGTAAAACTTGCAACAACAAAGTAGAGGACGTCTAACTTGTTTTTGCAGGGTATGTTGTGATGTGTTATGGTCAAGACATGATGCTGATTTTTATTGTATGAGACGATCATGTTTTGTAACCGAGTTATCGGCAACTGGCAGGAGCCATATGGTTGTCGTTTTATTGTATGCAATGCAATCGCGATGTAATGCTTTACTTTATCACTAAACGGTAGCGATAGTCGTGGAAGCACAAGCTTGGCGAGACGACAACGATGCTACGATGGAGATCAAGGTGTCGCGCCGGTGATGATGCTGATCACGACGGTGCTTCGAAGATGGAGATCACAAGCACAAGATGATGATGGCCATATCATATCACTTATATTGATTGCATGTGATGTTTATCTTTTATGCATCTTATCTTGCTTTGATTGACGGTAGCATTATAAGATGATCTCTCACTAAATTATCAAGAAGTGTTCTCCCTGAGTATGCACCATTGTGAAAGTTCTTCGTGCTGAGACACCACGTGATGATCGGGTGTGATAGGCTCTACGTTCAAATACAACGGGTGCAAAACAGTTGCACACGCGGAATACTCAGGTTATACTTGACGAGCCAAGCATATACAGATATGGCCTCGGAACACGGAGACTGAAAGGTCGAGCGTGAATCATATAGTAGATATGATCAACATAGTGATGTTCACCAATGAAACTACTCCATCTCATGTGATGATCGGACATGGTTTAGTTGATTTGGATCACGTAATCACTTAGAGGATTAGAGGGATGTCTATCTAAGTGGGAGTTCTTAAGTAATATGATTAATTGAACTTAAATTTATCATGAACTTAGTCCTGGTAGTATTTTGCAAATTATGTTGTAGATCAATAGCTCGCGTTATTGCTTTCATATGTTTATTTTGATATGTTCCTAGAGAAAAAATGTGTTGAAAGATGTTAGTAGCAATGATGCGGATTGGATCCGTGATCTGAGGTTTATCCTCATTGCTGCACAGAGGAATTATGTCCTTGATGCACCGCTAGGTGATAAACCTATTGCAGGAGCAGATGCTGACGTTATGAACGTTTGGTTAGCTAAATATGATGACTACTTGATAGTTTAGTGCACCATGCTTAACGGCTTAGAATCGGGACTTCAAAGACGTTTTGAACGTCATGGAGCATATGAGATGTTCCAGGAGTTGAAGTTAATATTTCATGCAAATACCCGAGTTGAGAGATATGAAGTCTCCAACAAGTTCTATAGCTAAAAGATGGAGGAGAATCGCTCAACTAGTGAGCATGTGCTCAGATTGACTGAGTACTACAATCGCTTGAATCAAGTGGGAGTTAATCTTCCAGATAAGATGGTGATTGACAGAATTCTCTAGTCACCATCACCAAGTTAGTAGAACTTCGTGATGAACTATGATATGCAAGGGATAACGGAAACGATTCCCAAGCTCTTCGTAATGCGGAAATTGACGAAGGTAGAAATCGAAAAAACATCAAGTGTTGATGGTAGACAAGACCACTAGTTTCAAGAAAAGGGCAGAGGGAAGAAGGGGAACTTCAAGAAGAACAGCAAGCAAGTTGCTGCTCAAGTGAAGAAGCCCAAGTCTGGTCCTAAGCCTGAGACTAAGTGTTTCTACTGCAAAGGGACTGGTCACTGGAAGCGGAACTACCCCAAGTGATTGGCAGATAAGAAGGATGGAAAAGTGAACATAAGTATATTTGATATACATGTTATTGATGTGTACTTTACTAGTGTTTATAGCAACCCCTCAGTATTTGATACTAGTTCAGTTGCTAAGAATAGTAACTCGAAACGGGAGTTGCAGAATAAACAGAGACTAGTTAAGGGTGAAGTGACGATGTGTGTTGGAAGTGGTTCCAAGATTGATATGATCATCATCGCACACTCCCTATACTTTCGGGATTAGTGTTGAACCTGAATAAGTGTTATTTGGTGTTTGCGTTAAGCATGAATATGATTTGATCATGTTTATTGTAATACGGTTATTCATTTAAGTAAGAGAATAAATTGTTGTTCTGTTTACATGAATAAAACCTTATATGGTTACACACCCAATGAAAATAGTTCATTGGATCTCGATCATAGTGATACACATAATCATAATATTGAAACCAAAAGATGCAAAGTTAATAATGATAGTGCAACTTATTTGTGGCACTACCGTTTAGGTCATATTGGTGTAAAGCGCATGAAGAAACTCCATGCTGATGGGCTTTTGGAATCACTTGATTATGAATCAGTTGATGCTTGCGAACCATGCCTCATGGGCAAGATGACTAAGATTCTGTTCTTCGGAACAATGGAACGAGCAACAGATTTGTTGGAAGTCATACATACTGATGTATGTGGTCCGATGAATATTGAGGCTCGCGATAGGTATCATTATTTTCTGATCTTCACAGATGATTTGAGCAGATATGAGTATATCTACTTGATGAAACAAAGGTCTGAAACATTTGAAAAGTTCAAAGAATTTCAGAGTGAAGAGGAGAATCATCGTAACAAAAATGAAAATTTCTACGATATGATCGCAGAAGTAAAATATTTGAGTTACGAGTTTGGTCTTCAATTAAAACAATGTGAAATAGTTTCACTACTCACGCCACCTGGAACAACATAGTGTAATGGTGTGTCCGAACGTCATAACCGTACTTTATTAGATATAGTGCGATTTATGATGTCTCTTACCGATCTACCACTATCGTTTTGGGGTTATGCATTAGAGACAACTGCATTCACGTTAAATAGGGCACCATCTAAGTCCTTCGAGACGACACAATCTGAATTGTGGTTTGGCAAGAAACCAAAGTTGTCGTTTCTTAAAGTTTGGGGTTGTGATGCTTATATGAAAAAGTTTCATTGTAATAAGCTCAAACCCAAATCGGAGAAATATGTCTTCATAGGATACCCAAAGGAGACTGTTGGGTACACCTTCTATCATAGATCCGAAGGCGTTGCTAAATTCGGAGTTTTTCTAGAGGAGTTTCTCTCGAAAGAAGTGAGTGGGAGGAAAGTAGAACTTGATGAGGTAACTGTACCTGCTCCCTTATTGGAAAGTAGTTCATCACAGAAATCTGTTTCTGTGACACCTATACCAATTAGTGAGGAAGCTAATGATATTGATCATGAAACTTCAGATCAAGTTACTACCGAATCTCGTAGGTAAACCAGAGTGAGATCCGCACCAGAGTGGTACGATAATCCTGTTCTGGAGGTCATGCTACTTGACCATGACGAACCTACGAACTATGAAGAAGCGATGGTGAGCCCAGATTCCGCAAAATGGCTTGAGGCCATGAAATCTGAGATGGGATCCATGTATGAGAACAAAGTATGGACTTTGGTTGGCTTGCCCGATGATCGGCAAGCAATTGAGAATAAATGGATCTTCAAGAGGAAGACGGACGCTGATAGTAGTGTTACTATCTACAAAGCTAGAATTGTCGCAAAAGGTTTTCGACAAGTTCAAGGTGTTGACTACGATGAGAGTTTCTCACTCGTATCTATGCTTAAGTCTGTCCGAATCATGTTAGCAATTGCCGCATTTTATGAAATCTGGCAAATGGATAAACAAAACTGCATTCCTTAATAGATTTATTAAAGAAGAGTTGTATATGATACAACCAGAAGGTTTTGTCAATCCTAAAGGTGCTAACAAAATATGCAAGCTCCAGCGATCCATCTATGGACTGGTGCAAGCATCTCGGAGTTGGAATATACGCTTTGATAAGTTGATCAAAGCATATAGTTTTATACAGACTTGCGGTGAAGCCTGTATTTACAAGAAAGTGAGTGGGAGCACTACAGCATTTCTGATAAGTATATGTGTATGACATATTGTTAATCGGAAATAATGTAGAATTATTCTGCAAAGCATAAAGGAGTGTTTGAAAGGAATTTTCCAAAGAAAGACCTCGGTAAAGCTGCTTACATATTGAGCATCAAGATCTATAGAGATAGATCAAGACGCTTGATAAGTTTTTTCAATGAGTACATACCTTGACAAGATTTTGAAGTAGTTCAAAATGGAACAGTCAAAGAAAGAGTTCTTGCCTGTGTTGCAAGGTGTGAAATTGAGTAAGACTCAAAGCCCGACCACGGCAGAAGATAGAAATAGAATGAAAGTCATTCCCTATGCCTCAGCCATAGGTTCTATAAAGTATGCCATGCTGTGTACCAGATCTATTATATACCCTACACTGTGTTAAGCAAGGGAGTACAATAGTGATCTAAGAGTAGATCACTGGACAGCGGTCAAAATTATCCTTAGTGGAATAAGGAAATATTTCTCAATTATGGAGGTGACAAAAAGGTTTGTCGTAAAAAGTTACGTCGATGCAAGTTTTGACACAGATCTGGATGACTCTAAGTCTCGATCTAGATACATATTGAAAGTGGGAGCAATAAGCTAGAGTAGCTCCGTGCAGAGCATTGTTGACATAGAAATTCGCAAAATACTTACGGATCTGAATGTGATAGACCCGTTGACTAAAATTATCTCACAAGCAAAACATGATCACACCTTAGTACTCTTTGGGTGTTAATCACATAGCGATGTGAACTAGATTACTGACTCTAGTAAACCCTTTGGGTGTTGATCACATATCGATGTGAAACTATGGGTGTTAATTACATGGTGATGTGAACTATTGCTGTTAAATCACATGGCGATGTGAACTAGATTATTGACTCTAGTGCAAGTGGGAGACTGAAGGAAATATGCCCTAGAGGCAATAATAAAGTTATTATTTATTTCCTTATTTCATGATAAATGTTTATTATTCATGCTAGAATTGTATTAA
This sequence comes from Triticum urartu, assembly GCF_003073215.2. Classification (NCBI taxonomy): domain Eukaryota; kingdom Viridiplantae; phylum Streptophyta; class Magnoliopsida; order Poales; family Poaceae; genus Triticum; species Triticum urartu. Next base: position 351,128,816 of record NC_053025.1, read on the forward strand.
CCGGAAACATAATACATGTGTGAATACATAGACAAACAGAGTGTCACTAGTATGCCTCTACTTGACTAGCTCGTTAATCAAAGATGGTTATGTTTCCTAACCATGGACAAAGAGTTGTTATTTGATTAACGGGATCACATCATTAGGTGAATGATCTGATTGACATGACCCATTCCATTAGCTTAGCACCCAATCGTTTAGTATGTTGCTATTGCTTTCTTCATGACTTATACATGTTCCTATGACTATGAGATTATGCAACTGGGTGATTATAAAGGAGCTCTACAGGTGTCTCCAAAGGTACATGTTGGGTTGGCGTATTTCGAGATCAGGATTTGTCACTCCGATTGTCGGAGAGGTATCTCTGGGCCCTCTCGGTAATGCACATCACTTAAGCCTTGCAAGCATTGCAACTAATGAGTTAGTTGCGGGATGATGTATTACAGAACGAGTAAAGAGACTTGCCGGTAACAAGATTGAACTAGGTATTTCGAATATCGACGATCGAATCTCGGGCAAGTAACATACCGATGACAAAGGGAACAACGTATGTTGTTATGCGGTCTGACCGATAAAGATCTTCGTAGAATATGTAGGAGCCAATATGGGCATCCAGGTTCCGCTATTGGTTATTGACCGGAGACATGTCTCGGTCATGTCTACATTGTTCTCGAACCCGTAGGTTCCGCACGTTTTGATGTACCGAAGGAGTTCGGAGTCCCGGATGAGATCGGGGACATGACGAGGAGTCTCGAAATGGTCGAGACGTAAAGATTGATATATTGGACGACTATATTCGGACATCGGAAAGGTTCCGAGTGATTCGGGTATTTTTCGGAGTACCGGGTAGTTATAGGGGAAGCAATGGGCCTTGATGGGCTTTAGTGGGAAGAGGAGAAAGGGCCAAGGGGCTATTGCGCCCCCCTCCCCTCTAGTCCGAATTGGACTAGGGAAAAGGGGGGCCGGCCACCTCTCCTTCTCCTCCACTTCCTTCTCCCTTCCTCCCCTCTTGGTGGACTCCTACTAGGACTTGGAGTCCTAGTAGGACTCCACATTCTGGCCGCACCAACCTTGGCCGGCCTCCTCCTCCTCCATCCTTTATATACTGAGGCAAGGGGCACCCCAAAGACACAAGTTGATCCACGTGATCTATTCCTTAGCCGTGTGCGGCGCCCCCAGCCACCATAGTCCTCGATAATATTGTAGCGGTGCTTAGGCGAAGCCCTACAGCAGTAGTACATCAAGATCGTCACCACGCCGTCGTGCTGACGGAACTCTTCCCCGACACTTTGCTGGATCGGAGTCTGGGGATCGTCATCGAGCTGAACGTGTGCTAAAACTCGGAGGTGCCGTAGTTTCGGTGCTTGATCGGTCGGGCCGTGAAGACGTACGACTACATCAACCAAACGCTTTCGTTGTCGATCTACAAGGTATGTAGATCACACTCTCCCCTCTCGTTGCTATGCATCACCATGATCTTGCGTGTGCGTAGGAAATTTTTTGAAATTACTACGTTCCCCAACAATAGCTTCATATTTCTTCTCTGATTTATTTGTTTGGTTTGGCCAACTAGATTGATTTGTCCTGCCATGGGAAGAGGTGCTTTGTGATGAGTTCGATCTTGCGGTGCTCAATCTCAGTGACAGAAAGAGACATGACATGCATGTATCGTTGCTATTAAGGGTAACATGATGGGGTTTATTCATACATGAGTTTATATTGCCTACATCATGTCATCTTGCCTAATGCATTACTCTAATTTCCCATGAACTTAATGCACTAGATGCATACTTGATAACGGTCGATGTGTGGAGTAATAATAGTAGATGAAGAATCGTTTTAGTCTACTAATCTTGGACGTGATGCCTATATACATGATCATTGCCTTCGTCATAATTATTTGCTTTTCTATCAATCGCCTAATAGTAATTTGTTTACATGCCGTATGTTATTTTCTCGAGAGAAGCCTCTAGTGAAAACTATGGCCCCGGGGTCTATTTCCTATCATATATTAAAACCCAAAATACCTTGCTGCAATTTTCTTATATTTATTTTCTTTTGTTTTTTAGTTAGATCTATTTATCAAATCTCATGCAATTTAATCTATCTCAATAGCGTTGAGGGATTGACAACCCCTCTACGCGTTGGGTTGCAAGTATTTGTTGTTTGTGTGCAGGTGTTGTTTACATAGTGTTGCTTGGTTCTCCTACTAGATTGATAACCTTGATTTCATAACTGAGAAAAATTCTTACCTCTGGTGTGCTTCATCACCCCCTCCTCTTCGGGGAAATCCTAACGCAGATTACAAGTAGCACAAACGTCTAGAGGTCGACCGCCACTAGCCAGGATGCGTGCATGGACGCGGCGAGGTTGCACACGCTAAAGCGGTGCACCTAGGAGATGAAGAACGAGAAGGTGTTTAGGAGCCTCTTGCCCACCAAGGTCTCTCTATACAACATCCACATGCCAATTTAATTCCATATTGCTACACACACAATTACTCAAGAGATGTGAGGGTGAAAGGATTGTTGCAATAAGACTTGCTTGCTCGCAAAGATTAAAGTAACTAGAGGATACCCCATGCGTTGCGGTGGAAAATTGAGAAATAATTTAAGTATATATATGTGAATAAATGAAAAGAAGGCAATGAGCATGAGTATTAAGTGACATACTGCAGCACATAAAGTTAAGTATAGCATGAATTTTCTCATGTAAAATGTCACCAGACTGCCAAAAAATCGTCTAGCTATTTTCAGGGAAATTACATTGTGATTTATTAGTAACAAAGTTGCTTTGAAATTGACTAGAGTACCTAATAATGGCATCTATTGAGCTGCAAAAAAGAGTTCTACATGTCATGTGTCACCACATCTCTGTAGGTTGAGCAGAAAAAAGGCTATAGAAAAAAGCACAAATAAAAATGTAATTTCATAAGAATATAAATAGATATTAGTTACTGTATATTTTATCGCTACATACATTAGGTCATTTGCATGACAACGATAGCACGATAAGATAATCATAAACCAAAGTAGAAATAAACATCGGCAAACTTCTAACATGGGCTTTGGTCCCCACTGCATTGAGTCTACTCAGGTGCTTCTATACATATAACTCATTAGTAATGAAATGCAAACCAGATGTTAGTTTGTATTCAGATTGGGGTTTAAGGTTGAATCAACAGACAAAAGAACTATGTACCATATCATGCTAGATCGTTCCCAAGTAGGGGCAACCATCTGGAGTTGCTGGCGGTAGAGCAGGTTCCCCCGCCATGGCGATGGCATTGCATCTGTTTCTTATCGAGGCATTTCCTACAATTTAGGAAGAAAAGTCGATAAAAGGATATGGGCTTTAAGCACTACATGGATTATTTGGGCATGTTTCCTTTTGTCCTTTAGCCCAGCCCAGAATAGGATAAGGCTCTTCATCATACAGGTACAAAACACACATGATTCTCTCTCAAAAAAACGCACATGAGAAATTGATCTATGGTAAAAAAAACACAGGAAATTGATCCCCAAATCTGCAGTACCAAATCCTAGCGCGCCCTGCACACCACCGCAGGACGCAAGATGGCCACCCCCTCCTTCGTGTTGTCGAATCCTCTGCTTCTTCTCTCCATGGACCGACGACACTGGCCTCATCCTAACCTTCACGGTTCCAAGTGTCGGTTGCATTGTCCAAACCAACCATTTGGCACCTACATAACTCGAATGGTGAGCTCATGAGGGGAGATGCATCACACCAGTGCCAGGGATATATGTGTAGTGGATGGAAAGGCACAACCGCGGGGAAGGATGAATAAATAGTTGGGTGGAGTGTGGCGGATAGTCCATGAGGACGAATAGTCTGAGTTTTAATGGCACACACACGTCCCCTTAGATCCTCCCTCAGTTTCATCTGTGGGCTGCTCCGATTCCTCCATTGGTTACTTTTTGGTAGATATTGTGGAGGAGAGAAACTGGTGAGGTACAATGTGCAAGGCTGGCCCTTTATTTCATGGACAAGAGGTTGAGTTTCGGAAGGAAAAAATGGAGAACAATTTGAGAGAAAAAACGAAACAGAGAAGCGGAGTAGCATTTATTTTTCTATGAATCGAAATGATGGGTGATGAGCCCAATTGATACTGCTGAATGGCAAGCGACGAAGAGCCAGATTTTTTATGAGGTGGCGTAAGAACAAAACGAAAAATTGCTGGTCTTAGTTGACTTGCTGATGTGGCATGCGTGATTAGGTGGATAGGCTGCATGTGGTAGTTTTTTCATGACTTAGTGCGAGAGAAGGCTTAAATGCTTTGCTTAGTGGGACATTGAGGTGGACATTTTGCATGTTAAGAAAATTCGGACCAACTTATTAAGAATGTAAGGTTAGGACTCCCAAAGATTAAAGTAACTAGGACTCCCATCGAATAGTATGCATGCGATAGATCTTTTCAACTTTGCTTCCTATTCAATCAGGTGCATATTTTGTGAGATAATCTCTTATTTTGATTTTATCTTTTCCCTATGGATTTCAAGATAGGAGGGCAGCTTCGCACGTGCACCCGGGGGGGGGGGGAGTCGACGAGCAAGGTGATGTTGTGTCTACTTTTGTGCAGTTTGTTTTAGAGAAGTCACACTGATTTCTCTATATATTTTCTATTTGCAGAGAAATTAGTCAAAGGCGGGCTTCAGTTAAGACTGATCTAAAACCGGTTGAACAATGCCAACATTACATAGTTGTATGTCATTTAGGGCTGCCTAAATTCATATCACCCAGAATTGTCTGATTTCTTCGAATATGTTGATCTCATGAGGTAATAAATTTTAGAGCATTATACTTAGCATACTTAGAATGAAAATTTAAATCATGCATGTGTTTAGGAACTTAGTTCAAAAATCATATTGTGGCTTTCCTTAATTTCTAAGTTGTCGGCACTTTTTCTTTTTGTGGTTGTTGGGGAAATATTTGGTTATGCTTGATTTTTGATCTTCCTTACGCATTTAGTCATCACGGTTATATATATTTTATCATAACACATGAGCATGCAACTATGATATCAAGTAATTCTTCATTTATTAGTAGATGAAATTACTAAATGTTGCCCGTAGCAAGCAAGCACGGGCATTGTCCCAGTGATAATAACTAATTATTTGTGTTTACCTTTGGAAATTCCGAATCATTTTGAGAAGGTGGTATACTTGTGATTTTTTTCCATCATAATATTTGTATTATAAGAATCATAATATAAGCCTTGTAAACATCAACGTTAGAAAACTTAAAAGATGGCAGAACGCTAGCCTTTACATAAAGAAACATCAGTCCAAAAAAGAAAATTGCAATCAAGACCGAAGAATCTCCTGAGCATGACACCATCTCCCGTCACTTGCCTTCTGCATCACCACAACAGCCACCAAAGTAAAAAAATAATGGATCACCTCCTCACCTGAGCTCGACGCGACTATCACTAATACGCAGTTTTGTGAACCTCCAAGGTGACTCATCAAAGGTGAAGCCATTACCGTTGAACGAGTCAGACCAGGGAAACACCCGGGACGCGCCATCGAACTCCAAATCTGCCACACCAGCATGACCAAGACGTCAAAGGAGGAAACCACGATTCATCATCTTCCATATGTCGCCGATGCAGACCAAAATCTGCATTTGCTCCTGAACAACCTCCCAAGCTATGTGCCGGCGTTGGAGCATGTCGCAGCGATGGAGCCTGAGGACACAAGTCCACCACAAAGATGACGCTGCCGCCACACCACCTTACTTGAATAGACTGGTTTTCAAATCCATTCCCAGCCATAGGACCGATTGCCTTGTCGGGAAGAGATATGAAGCTTCTTTATCCAACGCCACCATCGTCGCTTTTGAAACCAAAGACAATGAACAACCAAAACACCTAAGCTACTACTGCCTAACCTAAAACTACACGATCCACACGTGTAGATTCGATGAACCCCCCTCGCCACTGACGACCAGGATCATCGGCGGAGGAGAGCCACCAGAGGAAGGCTGCGAATGGACTCTCCTGCCGGCAGCTAGGTACACTTGTGATTATCCCGTTGATAAACACACTGGTACTTCCTATGTAAACAAATACTATAAGACATTTAGTGATTTGAAACGTTTTATATTTTATAAAGAAATATAAGACTGTTTAGATCCGCCGGAGGAATAATGATTTAAACGCTCTTATATTTCTTATTATACCAAGTATTTGTTTACAGACGGATGTTTACAGAAGGAGTACTTACAATATTAAGACACTGCAAGCACAGAAGCATCGACCAACGCAGCATCCAAGACTCAGCCATGCCAAACAGAATACCCAAACCAGATTATGGACTTGTTCTACATGCGGATTTCTGTATGTACACACAGACGGAATTTATGCAGGCGGTCTACAACAGCAAACCAGTCATACATGGCATATCTGGTCGCAAACCTTTAGCCCTAACCCGTCATATGAGCGTTTCAAAATGACCTAGCCCAGATTTACCCCCTATAGATCAGGTTTTAAAAATGAAAATGCTCGCTCGCGTGTACAATACATAAATCTATAGAAAGCAGATTAAAGCAATGCCCGGCAACATCTGTCCAGCTGACAGCCTTTTTTCAAACATGGTCCATGTAACTCCGTCCTGCACGGTTCCACAACGCCGAGGGCCTGAGGCAGCCATCTGTTCAGCAGCCAACAAAATCAAGAGCCCATAGCACATGCCCCAATACAACAGCATCCGATTAGTAGCAACAGGCAACATCCTGCTTCATCATCCTTCTTCCATGCTGCACCACTCCACGCAAAAAACTGCAGACACCAATTTGTTCTCCTTAGGCTTGTCTCCTCGGATCATTGGACGGATTCGGCCCCCTGATCCTCCCAAACTGCAAATTATCTCTAGACCTATCACCAGGATGCCCCACATCATTGGACAGATTCCGGTAACTACCATTTCTCGCAACAGAATTGGGATGGCCATCCTCACCGGCCGTCATACCCATCCTTGGTGCCGGAAGCATGTCAAAATGCGTCGGTCTCGGTCCACTAGTCCTCATGTACCTTGTGCTGCTTGAAGAATTCAGGCCCCGGGCGTTTGAAAACTTGTTCATAGCTAGGAAGTCACTCGGGATGCTACTCAAGTCCATGAAACATTTCCTCGCCTTTGCATCTGCTACCAGTGCCGCCCAATCCTCTGACTGCATGAGGGCATTGGCATTACCAATAACCTAGAAAACAACAAAGATATATCAGTACAATGGCACAAAACTAGCAGCAAAACAACACTAGTACATTGCTCTTGATGCATATTTTTGAAGGAGGATGGAGGGGATACCCATAGAGCTCTCCTAGCTCGAGTAAGAGCAACATTCATACGACGTATATCTGCAACAAAACCGACACCGTGGTTTGAGGCACGGACACATGACATAATAATCACATCACGCTCCTGGCCTTGAAAAGCATCAACTGTGTTTATGTAGATATCTTTCCCTTCCTCGGTATTCATAACCTCCGCAAATTCCCGCTGAAGACACTTCAACTGCAACTTATAAGGAGTGATTATACCAACAGATGCTTTCTTGCCACCATTAGCTCTCAGGAACTTCTGAAGATGCTCATACAAACACAATGCAAACTGTGCTTCATGGACATTCTGGTATGAAGATGACCCGCCTCTATGGGACTCACGCCCATGCGAGATGTCATAGAAAATGTAAGGTGTCATTAATGCATCTTTATAGAATGCCTCATCGGGCAAGTTGGCGATACTTTCACTATCTGTAAGGCGGCCTTGGTAAAAGTATCTTGATGGAAATTCACGGATCTGGGGATGCATCCGATATTGCACTGACAGCAAAATGGTAGGGCAACCAGCTTGCTGAAACCTCTCAAAAAGACTCCTGCTGTAGAGTAAAGTTCCTGCTGCTTTGCTAATAACAGTGGCAGGGAGCTGCTGTGGATCACCAACCAAGACACATCTAGCTGCACCAAGTGAAAGTGGAGGGAGGACTCCTACTTCACTGGCCTGAGCAGCCTCATCAATAACAACCATATCAAAGCCATGATTAAGGGCGGAAAATAACTTGCGACCACTGCTTGATACTGTAGTAAAAACAATTTCCGCTTCACTGGCAAAACTAGCTTCCAGACTAGCCCTAGCATCTTCCAGATTGAAGTTTCTGCCAACACGGAACCTGCTTTCTGATATCAGCAGGCGTGACATCTCAACCAGTACTTTATCCCTGCTTTCCACAGAAGCAGCAAGTTTCTGAAGCAGTATATCACGGTTACGATCCCTTTGAGCAAGCATGTCTGGATCTACTCCAAACGAACCCTGAGATCTACCAGCCTCTGCAACCATATTAAGTTCCCTCTGCAGAAGTGTTATCTCTTGTGATAATTGTTGTTCACGGACTTTTAGTTGATGCAGCCACCCAATTACTTCCTCACGTCCCTTCATTAAAAGCTGTTGCGTCCGTCGCTCAACTGAAACAGCTTGTGCAGCACGGGACTGTGAATCAACTCCAACACGGGCAACGTCAGGGCGGTAGACCCTCATCTCACCATCTATGAAACCACGATCTAGAACACGAGCAAGCAGCTCATCTGTTGCAGCATTTGATGGGGCACAAACAAGCATCCGCGGTTTGGGGCAAAGCTTGGGAAGAGTGCGAAACAGGTTCTGATTCATGCTCTGCAAAACTTCATCCATTGAGCCTGCAGCAACAGCTTCTGAGGTGCTGCTAGCACTACCACCAACTTGCTCATAACTTTCAGGAGCAAGTTTTTTTAGCAGAGCAGCATAGTAATGTTGATACTGAACAAGATGAATAACATTTAGCATTCCCCAAACAGTATGAGTTTTCCCTGTCCCTGGAGGACCTTGTACCAATGTGAAAGGCCATGGTTCTTGTTTCTTCACTACTCCATTGCCTGTGCCAGCAGCTGTATGCATTGCAGCCCAATGGATTGCTGATAGCTGAGGCCCATTGAATGTATGATGGAGATGACAAGAAAAATTTGGAGTGAAGCAGTCAGGCATAGCAGGTGGCTGCTCTTGGTACTTGGGGAAGTGCTCTGGACTCGGCTGAAGAATTGCATTTTGCATCTAATGGAAACATTTCGATCAAAACCAACTGAAAAAATATTAACCAAGAAATCCAGATAGCATTTAACTAAGTATAACTGTATATCACCTGCACATTAAGACGGCGGAATGCGTGCAACGCAATATACTCCCTTTGTGTTGTTGCGAGAGAACCGAGACCAGTTAGATACCAGGTGCTTTGAGGTTGGAGTTTCCCCAGAACATTAATCCCACTGTCACAAATACAACACAAAAAGAATAATAAGACGACTGAACATACAGGATTCAGTTAACAAATGTATAAACAATAGATAAATGGTCAAGTTATAGTGTTCCTAACATCAAGCAAAATCAGCAAAGAATATGAGTTGAACCTATCAACCTAACAGCTAAAACCACAAAACAAATATGCCCATGAACCTTACGACAAAGCATGTTCTGATGAGTGACGTTTAGCTGCGGTGTAGCTTAAATCTATCCATTGGGCAATAGGCTGCTATGGTTGTCGGCATCAGGTATGATATATGAAGCTGCAATGAGTTGCAGAGCAGATGTTGCATGCATGTCCAAGAGTTCAATTTAACAGTGAGTGAAAAATCTGCATTTTTTTCAACAAGTAACCCTTGATACAAATAAAAAACTATGCCTAAGAATAAAACAATAGATCTATCTTGCAGAAAATCTCATTTATTGTGGATACTATACGCATGTATGACGAGAGCAGAGTGAAGTCTTAATGAGCAAACAACAACGGAGATAGTATTTACTTTCAGAGTGGCGGATTGTTAAAGAATGAGCATTCACAATGATAAATCCATTTGCAGAGAAAGCAAGGCTCCAACAAAACCAAGTTCAATAAATACTAGTTCAAATGCATCCAATATGTTGTTAGCCAGCTAAGAAACAAATAAACAGTGATATCGGAAACATCAGATTACCAGCTAGAATCAGAAGGGTTCCCAGCATAAAAACGGATAATTGCTCCAATGGGATCACGTGTATCATTAGGCATATGGCGCCGGACTCTACCAACAAGCCGTCCACACTCTGACTCGGCATCTTCATTTGAACCAACAGTCTTCCTATTAGAATTACTTGACTGTGCAGCTAAAAACAATGAAATGGGTAAATAAGCGGAGTTGTCAAAACACTTTCTCGAGAGTAAAATATTTGCTCAGTTAATAAACTACTAAAAGAGAAATACAGTGGAGCCACCTGAATCAGGCCGAGGGAATGACAAAACTGCAACTTCTCCTTCTTTAAAAGTCCATTTATATTCATGTGCTGGTAGAACAAGAACATCATACCACCCTGGACACATTAATCATGATTTGGTCAGGTGATGATTGCATCAAGAAACGAGAGTGCATACTACAGAACATGCCATGAATAAAAAAGTGGAAGATATACCTCTTTCACGCCTATCCACGGTTCTAATGCGCACCATTACATGTGCATCCCTTGAGACAGCCTCAAGGGATTCCTCATAAGAATTGTGTAGCTGAGCTCTGCATTCCTCAAAAAGCAAAGGCTCAAAAACTCTAATGTACTCCTCAGCAGATTCAAAGCTTCCAGGAACAGATTGAAGTTCCGACTCCTCTGCTCAGATAAAATGTGCTTTGTTAAATTACAGGCACACGTGCAAAAGTAGTCTTTCCATCAATGATGAAATAGTGAAGACGCAAAAGAAAAGGTGCCAGAGTATAAAAAAATGAGAACACACACAAAAAAAAACATACATTGAGCAAACTATAACAACCTTGAATACATACACAAAGCAGTGAGCTTATAATTGTTCAGATTAAGCAAGCAATCATACATAATTCATTCTCATCACACAGCATATAATTTTCCAGATTAAGCAACTGTATTCAACTGTGTTAATTAAACTAAAGAGATCCAAAAGAAACATGGATAATTTAGGAGAACTAACCTGGATTATGCCAGAACTTATCACTTGTCACTTCCTGTAGAAGTCGTTCAACAGATGTGTCATGATATTGTGTATTATTTGCTGAAGCTTCTTTCTTGGAAACAAAAGACCTCTTGTTGGCTCGTTTCTGATCTGCCATGTTCTGCCCTGTTACATCTGCTCTCTGAGAAGAGAGTGGTCGGCCCTTGAACTGCTTGGAATCCATACTTTGCCTCAAAGTGGCCTGCCTTGGTACAGATTGTTGGTACCCATCTGAGGGGGGCATTTCAGCATTCATTTTCTTTGACCAGTTCGGAGATGCCAATTCAACATCAACACTGGAATCTGCATTTCTATCACTTGGGGTGGCAGAATTACTTCGTTCTGGACCCATCATTTCAGATTGCCTCTGGTCCCTGATGGCCAGCTGGTTCTGTGTTCCTGCAGCTACTTCACCAGCTGCACGAGATTGTCTCCTGGGTGTTGATATTGTCATTATACCAGCTTGCTTTGCATCCTCGTGATTAATTATCACAGTTTGTCTGGCTCGCTTTTTACCAAGCATTGCTACTTTGTGTTCATCTAACTTAGATCTCTTTGGAGGATTGTTCGCAAGCTTCAAAGCATAATTGGCTTCTACTCCTCTAATACCCTTTGACCTGTTTTGCAGGTCTAAAGCATCCTCAGGTTGATTTCCTTCACATTCAAAAGTTTTCAGGTTTACTAGCTCTGTGGGGTCATGAAGCGCTGGATCTCTAGGCTCATCAGCCATTTCAGTGTCCCTAGGGTCAGCAGCAATCCCGTATTTAACCACGACACCAGATTTAACAAGAACCAGGATCACTCTCTTGTGATTCTATTTCCACGTGGGTAGCTGCAGTACCAACCGACTTTGCTCTGTTGCTGGATCACTACTTCCTGCAGTGTCAGAAGCACCACATGCATCACACACTCAGACCACTCTCCCTCTACTTTTTGAATTGCTTGTGAAACCTGAATGGATGGATCAGCCTGTTCTCAGTTAAATTCAAGTTTTGAGTTCTAACAGTCCAGGTCCTGGATTCTAAGATACACAAACACAGAGGTTGAGTAATCTTCGTATAAATCAGCATGCAGCACCTTCATGGGTCCAATCCAACCCTAAATTCTTATTACTCTGCTCACTAAACTATAGAGACACCAAAGATAAATCTTCACTAACAGTTCACCTCTTTCCTCACCATTGCCTACATACAACAATCATAAAATAATCAAACCTGTTTTGACCATTGTCACAAAAGATCACGTCACAAGATTATGTACATATAAGAAAGAACATGAACTGTTGAGTTTAGCTAGTGTATCAAAAATATCAATAACTGAGAAGCTGCGCAAATTTTCCCTTATATAGCCTACTGCAAATCTTTGCATAGAAATATAAAATCAAAGAATAAGACAGATTGGTCACCATAATTTGGTGAAAGGGCAACAGTGGTCAAAGGTATCAGCTGCTTTGATTGGAGGAAGCTGAATGTGCTCCTCAATAGCTGTCTCTTTATTTCCCATGCAGATGCGCAATGGATATGGAAGATAGGTTGTGTAACAGATGGTTAAGAGAATATAGCATATAACTAAAGCCTATGATATTCTACATATTATTTATACTGCTTTCTTAATCTTTCAAATATAGGGCAAAGAGCTGGCATGTGCTAAGGGCCTTTAAGTATCTGGAAGAGGTCGTTAGTTTGCTATCTTCATTGTAGCAAAGCTATCAGCGACAACAAGATTATTCTTTTCAGAGTATAGTTAGCTATAGTAATAATAAGAGAAAAAATAAGAAGAGAACAGATATTAAGCTGGTTTTCTACTTTGATGAACAGAAATACGAAGAACAGCTAGGGACTTCAGTAAGTTTTCAAATGAATTGGGGCTCTATTTCACGACAACACTCTCTTAACGGAACCATTTTTTCTACTGAAATTTTCCAAACAACACTATATTGCACTGTTGTTACTGCTAGTTTCAGTAAACAAAGAAGACACATGCAGAACTAACACGGTCTGGGACACTGAGCCGAAGCAAAAGATAGAGAACAAATTATTGTTAACGAGAAATATGAAGTCAACTAGCACGATCTATAGCATAGCATGTCACCCGCAAGAAAAACAAAACAGCATAATTAAGGATGTGTTTCCATTTCTGCAGTACCACATAGTACTAGTACTATTGTTGGCACATGGCAGGATACAGTACTGAAAGTATCGTCTGCCATCGTTGAGAAATTCGTTTGCATGTATCCGGCAATATTAAGAGGTAACCCCTCGGAGGAGCCGATCTGAGTTCGGAGTGGTCACAAGCAGTAAGAGGGAGGAGGAGGCGAGGCCGGTGTATGCGTCACCTGTGCCACGCGGGGTGCCGGAGTATGGTGAGCAAGGCTAGACCTTGCCGTCGGCGGGGTCGATGAGCTCACTTCCGCGCCTGCAGTCCCCCTCCCCACCTCCGTTTCGCCCTTGCCGCCGTCGGCCTTCCAGCTACCATCCAAGCCCTCGCCGATGCGCCGCCACGACCGCCTTGAGGATTTCGACTGGAGCTGCGTGGGTTGGGTCAATTTTCTGAATCCAACCCGTCCTCAGACCAGCCCGTTTACATCCTTTTTTTAGCCTAGCCCGTTTACAGTTGTGCGGGTTGAACCCACAAGTCAAACTGGGTCTAGACCGCTTCCCATCTACTGTGCCGAGGTTGCTAAAAAAACAAATCTACTGTGCCGAGAACTTAGCGTCCTCTTTTGGATTTAATAAATCTTTTCCAGTTAGGGCATGTGATGACATATAGATACGTATGCCCCATGACAAAAAGTAATTTGAGGCATCTACATTAATTGTTTTCTCCAATGCAAGTTATTATTAGTGGGCCTCATTAAGAAATAGAAAATAAAGACTAGTACATATGTATCTCTACTTTTTACTCTAACATTTTCAGCTTTTGTCACAGGATCACACTTTTTCTCTTCAAGCACCCGCCTCCTGGAGAGGATCCCGCTTCCCTATCCAAACCTACTTTACGTCATATTTGATCCTACATAACATGCGAGGCATCACCTTCCCGCTATGCATTGTACATGCCCTTAGCAGCTCAGAAAGGAGCGGTGGTCTAGTTTTGTATTGGAATGATGAGATAAAACTTGAAGTTTTGGGCCACTCAAAATATCATATTGGTACCAGTATTGCTGAATTAGGGACTACTCCGTCGTGTTTAACTTGTATTTATGAAGAGGCTGCGTCTAACTTGTAATTCCTCTGTTCCAAAATAGATGACCCAACTTTATACTAACTTTGTACTAAAGTTAGTACAAAGTTGAGTCATCTATTTTGGAACGGAGGGAGTATTTACGGAGAGGCTGATATAAGCAAGAGGTATAAAATTGGGGAGACCTTATGTGCTCTCGCTGGTTTCTCGGGCCTCCCTTGGCTAGCCATTGGGGATTTTACGGAAGTCATCCATCAATCTAAATACAATGGAGTATCTCAAGGCAGCCAAGCACAAATGGGCAATTTCAGAGACGCCCTTGATAGCCGTGGATTATTAGATTTGGGCTTTAAAGGACGTACGTGGACATTTGAAAAGAAGGTCGCAGGTGGATCATATACTCGTGTACGGCTTGTGTAAGTGTACCTAGTGCCACCCCTAGTTGGTTTTGGAGTATTGACGACAAACTTGGTTGAGGAACTAATGTGTTTGTGAGAATTGCAGGATAACACATGTAGTAGTCCCTCATTGATTCGGTTTACCTACCAGAGATGACCCTTAAAAATGTATGAAGACATTGAAGACAATGATGGTCTGTGAAGATATTCACGACGAAGATTATGACTCGAGAAGATATTCACGTGAAGACTATGGAGTGCGAAGACATAGTTGTTTCATAGTTTCCTTTTCTTCTTTGTTGAATCATAGGAACCACTGCACTATTAAGTGGGGGCCAAGTGAACAAAGTCAGAGTGACTGAAGTGATGCTCAACCAAATCCTATGTCTTCGAGCGAAGATAGTGAGAGCAAATCTTATCCAGAGCTGGATGAGTCAGCTTTACTTGTAGCCCAAGTCAAGCTGCAGCGTGTGTTTGGAATCTGACCGTTGGACACGTGTCAGTTCCTTAGTGACCCAGGGTCATTTCGGACAAATCAGGTCGGGTTGCCTTCTGGCTATAAATAGCCCACCCCCTACACCATAAATTCGAGGCTGCTCAGAGTTAGTGCACGGCTTTTCTCGTTTGAGAGCAACCCACCTCCGAAGTATTTGAGAGAGAAATCCTTGCGAGGACAAAGCCCTAAACACGCAGAGCCAAAGAGTGTTAGGCATCACTGAAGTCTTTCTGTCTGCGTGATCTGAAGACTTGTTACACTTGAGGACTGTGGATCCTCCATCCGGTTAGGCGTCGCGTTCTGAGCATCCAAGAGTCATTGTGGATTGCTGGTGAACGAAGACCGTGAAGGTTTGGAAGTCTACCTTGAAGACTTACCAGAGTGATTGGGCGAGGACTGTGTGTTCTTAGCTCAAGGGAAATAAGGTGAAGACGCGGTCTTCTGAGTTGAATCTCAGCCACCCTAACCAGACGTGCAGTTGTCACAGCAACTGGAACTGGTCCAACAAATCCTTGTCCTCACCAAGCAACTGGTTCTATCCTTTACCTCTCTTTACTTACAATTTGTCTTCGTGAAGTCATTGCCTGCTTGCATGTTCTGATTGACTTCATTGTGTGAAGTCTGTTGCTGTTTGGCTTCATACTATTTTCCATCCTGATCCATACTACCTAGCTACTGATAGTCTTCGTACTTTCACTTCATTGCTTACTTGACTATGGCTTGTCTAGTGTAGTCTACCTTCCGCTGGATATCAATAGGTTCATTTCTACTGTTTGTCTTCAAAGCCACCGTGTTTTGAAGACTTTCATAAAAATCGCCTATTCACCCCCTCTAGTCGATAACTAGCACTTTCAATTAGTATCAGAGCAATGTGCTCCCTTGTTTTGTGTGATTCGGTTTAACTACCTGAAGTTTTAGCTATGTCGATTGCAGGAATAATCAAAGTCTCCGTTGTGTGCCCTGTCTTCGATGGCACTGATTACCCCTACTGGAAGAATAATATGCGCATGCATCTTGAAGTCATTGACGTCGACCTCTGGTATGTCGTCAAGAACGACGTTCCCAAGGTCGGTGAAGGTGTCACTGTTGCTGATGTCAAGAGGTTCATTCAACTGGACTCGACTGCCAAGAACATCATTTGTGGTCATCTGACCAAAGGACAGTATGGCCGTGTGAGTGCTCTAGAAACTGCGAAGCTAGTCTGGGACTGGCTCTCCAAGATCAACAAAGGTGTCTCAACCCAGAGAGACTCAAGGATTAGTGTTCTCCGCAACCACTTCAACCGCTTCAAGGCAAATGATAATGAGAATTTCCAACTCATACTCGATCGCCTCACTGATATCACAAATGAGATTCGTGCACTCGGCACCACTGAAATCACCAAGCACGAAATCGTCAAAACACTTCTGAGATCGCTTGATAGCTCATTCGACACCCTGGCCCTGATGAATCAAGGACGCCCTGATTTCAAGACTCTCGATCCGTCTGACATACTTGAGAGGTGTAACATCCCAAATTTTCAATTTGAAATGTTATACATTAGATCATCATGCATATCATATTTTATTTTGCATTTTGGTTGATCCTAGAAAATTCTACGCAACTCAATGACCCACGGAGAGAGTTGGGGATTTCCTTATTTTCATATTTGAGTTTTCTCAAATTTTGAGAATAGGATCATTTGATTTTATTTATTTTATCATCAATTATTTCTATTACAAAAATATGAGAGAGGGAATAAAATGACTTTCCCAAAATAAAGAAATATTGAGGATTTAATAATAAAATCAAATAAGATTTTATTTGGGAGTTTTTCGGTGTTTTATTTGAATTTAGGAAAAATGTGTGTTTTTCAAAATTGCATTTAGGTCCCAAATAAATGTTCACCTTGTGCGGCTTGATTTTAGAAGCCCGTGAAAATTTATTTCAGAATTTTTGGAGTCCGTTTAGTATTTCTTTTTATTTTTCTTCCGAGCGGAATAATTTAAAAAAAACGCACCGACCTAGGGGCCGTGTCCAACCCGGACTCCCGGCCCACTAGGCTTTAAAAGCCGGGGGGAGGCCCAGCCGAAGCCAGCCACCCGCGCCCCAACCCTAGCGCTGCACCCCCGCCGCCGCCGTGCCGCCTCGCCGCGCCGCCGCCGCCACACGTCGCCTGAGGTTTGTCGCCGCCTCGTTTTCCGTGCCATCGTAAAAAAATCGGCGTTTGTCGTTTTTTTTCTCGGATTAAATCCGTGATTTTTCTGATCACGATTTCTGATCCGATTTTCGTTTTAGTATAACTTTTCGCTCGTTTATCGGAATCAGGCGATTCAAGCGCCTAGAGTTTCGTCTCGAAACCCTCTATCCGTTTAACCAACTTAAACAAGATTTTGCTACTGTAAAATTTCCTAGATCCAGATTACTAGAACGAAGTTGTTTTCTTTCGCCGTTTGACTTTCGTTGCTTTGTTCGATTTGGTTCTTTTTGCCAACCGGAGTTCTTAAGTTGAACCTTCTGGTTATATCTCTTATTTGAGTTTTACCTGTGCATTAGATGAGTACTTATTCCTTGCTCATTTGTTTTGTCTGCGATAGAATACCCGGAGTGCGCCGCCTGTTACTTCGAATCGTTAGGTTTCGCGGATCATCAGCAAGGCAAGTAACACTTTGATCATATCTTTTCTACTACCCAGTTTTATTGCATTAGATCAATCCTCACACATTGCATGATTAGGATCTAATTAAATTGTGGGATGGGAAGTAGATGAGGTAGTACCTATTACCTGTTATTATCAAACCTTTGGGAGTTACTTCTACTTTGCTTATTATGCCATGCTATGCTAGTAGACGTGGATTGGGTGAGTGATATCCATGATAGATGTGAGATTGTTAATTAATTGTTTATCTAAGGTGACAATTTAAACACACATCTGGGTGGATTGAGGCACCTGGGTATTCCAGGACTTGCCTGTTTTTTTTTGGACCGCCACCCAGGCTCAAAGGGATCATGAGACTATTCATACTAGAAACTTCCGTGTGCAGCCACAAGCTATTGTGGGCTCTAGCATAGTTGACTAAGTCGTGCGAACTCTTACAGTGGTAGACTAGCAGATGTAGGGGATGTAGGTGGTACGGTCTACCCGATCGTAAGGTGCTAGCGCTTCTGAAAGACTATGTCTCGGTCATCCGTCTTCTCAAACACCATGTAGTGCGAGAAACCAAACGGAGGCGATCGAGTCTTGTGGGGAAAAGTGCGCAAACCTCTACAGAGTGTAATAAACTAATCATGGTTAGCCGTGTCCCCGGTTATGGACATCTTGAGTATCTAGTACTTGGATTATCATGTGAATCTCAATATGTTACTCTAAATTAATTTTGTTAGGTTATGTTTAATGATGATGCTTAATTGGGATTGAGAATGCTGTCAACCATTCTCAATGTTTAACAACCACCATGATAGTTAAATAAATTTATTCCTTTGAAGTAGGGAAAAATTGGCTTTACGCAAAACTGTAACCATAGAGCTTTCCACCAGCCAAATATGCATATAGTATAGTTATTTCATTCCATTACTCTCTATGTGTTACATTGCCAGCATATTCCATGTGCTAACCCGTTTCGGGCTGCAACGTTAATGTTGCAGACTTTTCAGACGACGCTTAAGGAGTTTTAGGTCGTGGTTCTATACTCAGTGATGCCGTTGGAGTTGATGGACTCACTTATCTTCCAAGCCTTCCGTTGTTATCGTTTTTAGATGGCCTTAAGCCATATTTATTGTAATAAGTTCTCTTTTGAGACACTCGATGTAATAAGTGTGTGATTGCTACTCTGCTATAAATCCTCTGAGTACTGTGTGGTGTCAGCATTACTGATCCAGGGATGACACCGGAGCACAGAGATCAGACTGTTTGAGGTCTGCTCGCTATAGAGATGGTATCAGAGCACACGCTGACTGTAGGACACTACCACTAAGTTAGAGACCTAGATCACAATTCACTCTCTTCTCTTCTGACCTCTCATCTTTTCTACTCTTTAGGATGGCGGATGCAAGGAACAAGTTCACACAACCGGATGAAGATACACCCTTTGGATGTCACTTGAAGGAAGTCACTAGATACCTGAACATAGGAGTACCAAGCTTCACAGGAACCTACAACGCCACTTTACCTGAAGAAGAGCGCTGGATGATTCAAGTTCAAGTTCCAGGAAGGACGTTCATGCCAGTCACTGAGCCCATAGAATTTTCTTTTGAAGCACCAACTTGGAGTCTAGGAAAGAGCATGGCAGCTCACATCGCCATGGGACGCATTGGAGAAGTCTACCGCAAGGATCTCAATGATACTATCTACCAAATTTGTGGGCGCCGAGATGAGCACTGGGAGATGATCAACACCCGGAAGGATAGATCAATTGCAGCTTTTATCCAGGAGTTAAACCGGCACATTCGATGACAGGAGAACCAGATGTGCACCGACATGATAGATCTGAAGAAGGCTAAGACTAGAATCAAGAAACTGGAGGAAGAACTCAAGGCTACACGTGAAGATTATGAAGAGGAAATTGAAGTATTGGTGGATAAGAATGCCGACCTAACTATGAAGCTAGCAGTATTTATGGGAGGCCCTACGCCAGTAGATGAAGACGCAGAACCCCAGGAGATTAGCCAGGAAGACTACATCATCATTGACGGCACTGACTCGGAACCAGATATTAGCGATGATGACTATGTTGATGAAGCTGGAGCAGATATCATGGAGTCTGCAACCGAAGAATATTTCTAGTAGACCACCTCATCAGTAGTAGTAGTCCACCATGTAAATATAGTAGTTCGAGCACTTTTGCGATAGTTAGATCGATTGTATGCCCTTGTTTGATTGATTGAAGTGAATTGTTTGCTTTTGCCTCATGTGCATATGGGTAGTGTTTTCTCTTTAGGCCCCCTCTATTCTTATATCTCATCTTTTCAAAACCCTCAGATGCCTCTGAGACATGACCCCGGATTTGCCTTTCCACCGGAGCTCACCCAGTTGATCCAACAGCAGAACACATTGATGCAGTTGCTAGTCCAGAATCAGAATCAGGGGAACAACAACAACAACCCACCACCACCACCACCTGTTGACCACTTAGCCCGTTTTCTTAGGCTGAATCCACCGGTGTTTTTCAGTAGCACCGAGCCGATAGTAGCAGATGATTGGCTCCACAAGACAGCTAGGGAGTTGACCACAGCAGGATGCACAGATGCGGAGAAGGTGAAGTTTGCCGCACATCAGCTAGAAGGACCCGCAACATCATGGTGGGAGAATTTCACAGCCACTTTCCCAGTTGACACTGTCACATGGGACCAGTTTCAGCAGGCTTTTCGTACTGCACATGTTTCAGCAGGAGCTATGGCCATGAAGAAGCGTGAGTTTCGCAACTTGCGCCAAGGAGGACGGACTGTTGGCCAGTACGTGGAGGAATTTAGTAAGTTAGCACGTTATGCCCCATATGACGTCGCTACGGATGCATCTAAGCAGGAGAAGTTTCTGGAAGGACTGAATGATGAGTTGAGCATGCAGTTGATGGTAGCCACCTTCAACAACTACCAGGAGTTGGTAGATCATGCTCTTATGATTGAAGGGAAGCAGCAGCAAATTGAGAATCGCAAGAGGAAGTATGGACAAGGAAAGTACAATTCAGGAGCTCAGCAGAAGCCATGTTTTACCCCTAGACCGGGAGGACATTTTCAGCATACCCATGGAGGAGGTAGCTCGCATAATCACAATGGCACCAAGAATGGTAATGGCAACGGAGGAAGCAACGGCCAGAACCGCACCAACCCCTCAACCCCAGCCAAGAAGGACTTGAGCCAAGTCACTTGCTTTAAGTGTTCGAAGACCGAACATTATGCCAATGAATGTCCTGAATTACAAAAGGGAAATAGCAATGGAAGTTCTGGAAAGAAGCTGAACCCTTTTAACAGGGGACAAGTGAACCATGTTAGCGTGGAGGAGGTTGAAGCTCAGCCCGATGCAGTAATAGGTAAGTTTTTGGTTAAGTCATTTACTGCACTCGTTCTTTTTGATACTGGTGCATCGCATTCATACATATCAAGGGGATTTGTGGATAAGTATAACCTACCAACCCAAGCCCTTAGGTCACCCATGTTAGTAACCTTGCCCGGAGCAGAGTATGTGGCTAGTCTATGGTGTGATCGGTTACCATTAAAGATTGGTAACTATGTTTTTCCCTCAGACCTAATAGTATTGGAATCTCAAGGATTGGATGTGATATTAGGCATGGATTGGCTATCAAAGTATGAAGGGAATATTGAATGTGCTAGTAAGTCAATTTTGCTTACCACCCCAGAAGGGAGAAGGATCAAGTATGTATCCCGGCATGTGCCAAAGAGGACTCAAGTAAATTGCTTAACAGGAGTTGTGCAGGAGGAAGTACCAGTGGTAAGGGACTCCCTGATGTATTTCCAGAGGAGTTTCCAGGCATGCCACCGGATAGAGATATTGAGTTTTTGATTGAGCTATTGCCAGGCACAGGTCCAATATCAAAGAGACCATATAGGATGCCAGCAAAGGATTTGGTGGAAATTAAGAAGCAGATTAAGTAGTTACTGGATAAGGGATATATTCGCCCAAGTTCTTTGCCTTGGGGATCGCCAGTACTTCTAGTGGAGAAGAAGGATGGATCGTTAAGGATGGTTGTTGATTATCGAGGATTGAATGAAGTAACGATCAAGAACAAGTACCCACTACCAATGATCAACGATCTGTTTGATCGATTGCAAGGAGCTAAGGTATTTTCCAAGATCGATCTGCGATCAGGATACCACCAGCTGAAGATTCGAGAACAGGATATTCCGAAGACAGCTTTTACCACCAGGTATGGGTTGTATGAGTATACCGTTATGTCATTTGGTCTGACTAATGCACCTGCCTATTTTATGAACATGATGAACAAAGTATTTATGGAGTTTTTGGATAAGTTCTTCGTGGTGTTCATTGATGATATCCTGGTTACTCGAAGAATGAAGAGGAGCATAAGGAGCATTTGCGCTTGGTACTTGGAAAGCTCAGAGAACATCAATTATATGCCAAGTTCAGCAAATGTGAGTTTTGGTTGAAGGAAGTAGGATTCCTCGGACACGTTATATCTGGAGAAGGTATAGTAGTTGATCCCACTAAAGTTGAAACCGTGACCAAGTGGGAAGCCCCAACAACAGTTGGAGAGATCCGGAGTTTTCTTGGACTCGCAGGATACTACCGGAGATTTATTGAGAATTTCTCAAAGATTGCGAAGCCTATGACTGAGTTGTTAAAGAAGGATACCAAGTTCATATGGACAGAGGAATGTGAGGCTAGTTTCTAGGAGTTGAAGAAACGCTTAGTTACCTCACCAGTGTTGATTTTGCCGGACCAGACCAAAGATTATGAGGTGTATTGTGATGCTTCACGTCGAGGACTTGGAGCAGTGCTTATGCAGGAAGGGAGAGTTGTTTCATATGCCTCAAGACAACTGAAGCCTCATGAGTTGAATTATGCTATGCATGATTTGGAGTTAGCAGCCGTAGTGCATGCATTGAAGACATGGAGACATTTCCTCATTGGAAATCATTGTGAGGTGTACACGGATAATAAGAGTTTGAAGTACACTTTCACACAGAAGGAGTTAAATCTCAGACAAAGGAGATGGTTGGAGCTTATCAAGGATTATGATATGAAATTGCATTATCATCCTGAAAAGGCTAATGTAGTAGCAGACGCATTAAGCCGCAAGAGCCATGTCAATACGTTAATGACGGGAAAAATACCAAGGGAGTTAGCCGAAAATCTTCTTGAACTATGTTTGGAAATAGTTCCGAGAGGCTATGTAGCAGCATTGGAGATTCAGTCAACTTTGATGGATAGAATCAGAGAAGCTCAGAAAGCTGACAAAGAGATTGCCGCTATAAAGGAGAAACTGAGCAAAGGAAAAGCTAAAGGATTTCATGAGGATGAGCACGACACCCTATGGTTTGAAGACCGTGTTTACGTGCCCAATGACCCGGAGATCAGGAAGTTGATTTTGCAAGAGGCACATGATTCACCATATTCGATTCACCCAGGTAATACCAAGATGTATTTGGATTTGAAGGATATTTTCTGGTGGACCGGAATGAAGAAGGATATTGCGGAGTATGTAGCAGTTTGTGATGTATGTCAGAGAGTAAAGGCAGAGCATCAGAAGCCAGCAGGATTGTTACAACCATTGCTGATACCCGAATGGAAGTGGGATAAGCTAGGCATGGATTTTATCACGGGATTACCCAGGACTCGTTCAGGCTATGACTCAATTTGGGTTGTAGTTGATCGATTGATGAAAGTAGCTCATTTCATCCCAGTAAAGACCACTTATACCAGTGCTAAGTTGGCAAAGATATACATGACCAGGATCATATGTCTGCATGGAGTTCCAAGGAGTATCGTATCAGATAGAGGAACCCAGTTTACCTCAAAGTTCTGGAAGCAGTTGCACGAAACTTTGGGAACCAGGCTAGAATTCAGTACAACTTTTCATCCACAGACAGATGGACAGACCGAGAGGGTCGATCAGATTTTGGAGGATATGCTGAGAGCTTGTGCGCTAGATTACGGATCTAGTTGGGACGATAATTTGCCATATGCAGAGTTCTCTTACAACAACAGTTACCAAACCAGTTTGAAGATGGCCCCTTTCGAAGCTTTGTACGGAAGGAGGTGCAGGACACCGTTGTCATGGGACGAAGTTGGAGACCGCCAGTTGTTTGGACCTGACTTGATTAAAGAGTCTGAATAGAAGGTGAAGTTGATTCGCGATAGGCTCAAGGTAGCCCAGTCCAGACAGAAAAGTTATGCAGATTCTAAACGCAAGGAGATAGTTTACGAAGTTGGAGATAGAGCTTATCTTCGAGTATCACCACTTCGGGGAACAAAGCATTTTGGAGTTAAAGGGAAGTTCGCACCACGATTTGTAGGACCATATCGAGTTTTGGAACGTATGGGAGAAGTGGCCTACAAGTTGGAATTGCCCGAAGGATTGTAGGAGTTCATGATGTGTTCCACGTTTCTCAGTTAAAGAAGTGTCACGCGGAGATGGCTGAATATACCATTGAGAGACATAGTGCCTTTGGAAACTGAGGGAGTCCTGGATTATGGGGTGTTCGGGTAGCCGGACTATACCTTCAGCCGGACTCCTAGACTATGAAGATACAAGATTGAAGACTTCGTCCGTGTCTGGATGGGACTTTCCTTGGTGTGGAAGGCAAGCTTGGCGATGCGGATATTCAAGATCTCCTACCATTGTAACCGACTTTATGTAACCCTAACCCTATCCGGTGTCTATATAAACCAGAGGGTTGTAGTCCATAGGCAATCAACTCCATACACAACAATCATACCATAGGCTAGCTTCTAGGGTTTAGCCTCCTTGATCTCATGGTAGATCTACTCTTGTACTACCCATATCATCAATATTAATCAAGCAGGAGTAGGGTATTACCTCCATCGAGAGGGCCCGAACCTGGGTAAAAAACATCTTGTCCCTTGTCTCCTGTTACCATCCGGCCTTGACGCACAGTTCGGGACCCCCTACCCGAGATCCGCCGGTTTTGACACCGACATTGGTGATTTCATTGAGAGTTCCTCTGTGTCGTTGCCTTTAGGCCCGATGGCTCCTTTGATCATCAACAACGATACGGTCCAGGGTGAAACTTTTCTCCCCGGACAGATCTTCGTCTTCGGCGGCTTCGCTCTGCTGGCCAATTCACTCGGCCACCTGGAGCAGATCGAAAGCTACGCCCCTGGCCATCAGGTCAGGTTTGGAAGCCTAAACTACACGGCTGACATCTACGGGGACTTGATCTTCGACGGATTCGAGCCACAGCCAAGCGCGCCACACTGTCTTGATGGGCATGATATAGCTCTGCCGCCGAACAGCACCTTGGAGGCCGCATACGCATCAGTTTCGACCATTGATTCGGAGCATACTGCGCCGATCAAGGATCAGCGGTTAGACGCTGCCTCAGGGGCTGAGATCTCAGAGGCGATCGAGCCGAACTCCAGCCCCGCACTCCGCATGGCCCGTGACTCCGAGGATCCGGACTCCTCCCCGGACTCCGAACCCCCCGTGCCCCTGCCAATCGAATCCGATTGGGCGCCGATAATGGAGTTCACCGCCGCAGACATCTTTCAGCATTCGCCTTTTGGCGACATCCTGAACTCTCTTAAGTCTCTCTCTTTATTAGGAGAGCCCTGGCCGGACTACGGTCAGCGAGGGTGGGATACGGACAATAAGGAAATTCAAAGCCCACCCACCACCCACTTTGTAGCCACTGTCGACGATCTAACCGACATGCTTGACTTCAGCTCCGAAGACATCAATGGCATGGACGACGATGTAGGAGACGAACAGGAGCCAGCACCTGTAGGGCGCTGGAAGGCCACCTCGTCATATGACATATATATGGTGGATACTCCAAAAGATGGAGATGGCGATGGAACAGTGGGGGATGACGCCCCCAAGAAACAGCCAAAGCGCCGGCGTCAGCGGCGCCGCTCTAAATCCCGCCAAAGCAAAAACGGTGATTCCGGCACGGGAGATAATACTACCCCGGATAGCGCCGAAGAACACCCACCTCAGCAAGATTCGGCACAGGAAGATGGAGAAGCCAGCCCTCATGAGAGAGCGGCAGACCGAGAGGTCGAGGATGATAACTATACGCCTCCCTCCGAAGACGAGGCAAGCCTCGATGACGACGAATTCGTCATACCATCAGACCCCGCCGAACAAGAGCGTTTTAAACGCAGGCTTTTAGCCACGGCAAGCAGCCTCAAGAAAAAGCAGCAACAGCTTAAAGCTGCCCAAGATTTGCTAGCTGACAGATGGACTGAAGTCCTTGCGGCCGAAGAGTATGAACTCGAACGCCCCTCCAAGAGTTACCCGAAGCGCAGGCCGCTACCCCGATCAGAGGAGGAAGCACCTACATCACCAGCGCATGACATGGCAGACCGGCCACCTCGCGGCCGCGACAGAGAGGCCTCTCGGCCCTCCACCCAAGCCATGCCCCGACGCCGCTCAACTAAGGCACGGGAAAATGCGCCCGACCTGCGAGACATACTGGAGGATAAGGCAAGACAAACAAGATCGATCTACGGATCGCGCAGGCGCCCTACGGCATGTGACAATGATCTTCACTCCGGATACAACAAATCCGGCCGGGCCGAACACAACAGACATAGCTCTTCCGAGCTGCGTCGTGATATAGCCCAGTACAGAGGCGCCGCACACCCGCTATGCTTCACGAATGAAGTAATGGATCATAAAATCCCAGAGGGTTTCAAACCCGTAAACATCGAATCATACGATGGCACAACAGATCCCGGCGGTATGGATCGAGGATTATCTCCTTCACATCCACATGGCACGCGGCGATGATCTACACGCCATCAAATACCTCCCGCTCAAACTTAAAGGACCGGCCCGGCATTGGCTTAACAGCTTGCAGCAGACTCAATCGGTTCTTGGGAGGACCTGGAAGCCGCATTCCTTGACAACTTCCAGGGCACTTACGTGCGACCGCCGGCTGCCGACGACTTAAGCCACATAATTCAGCAGCCAGAGGAATCGGCCAGACAATTCTGGACACGGTTCCTAACAAAGAAAAACCAAATAGTCGACTGTCCGGACGCAGAGGCCCTAGCAGCCTTCAAGCATAACATCCGCGACGAGTGGCTTGCCCGACACCTGGGACAGGAAAAGCCGAAATCCATGGCAGCCCTCACGACACTCATGACCCACTTTTGCGCGGGAGAAGACAGCTGGCTAGCTCGCAGTAACAACTTATCAAAGAACCCTGGTAATTCGGATACCAAGGACAAAAGTGGCAGGACACGTTGGAATAAGCAAAAACGCCGCGTTAACAGCGACAGCAATGAAGACACGGTAGTCAATGCCGGATTCAAAGGCTATAAATCCGGTCAGCGGAAAAAGCCATTCAAAAAGAATACTCAGGGCCCGTCCAGTTTGGACCGAATACTCGATCGCTTGTGCCAGATACATGGCACCCCCGAAAGGCCAGCCAATCACACTAACAGGGATTGTTGGGTGTTCAAGCAGGCAGGCAAGTTAAGGGCCGAAAACAGAGACAAGGGGCTGCACAGCGACGACGAGGAGCCCAAGCCACCGAACAACAATGGACAGAAGGGCTTTCCCCCACAAGTGCGGATGGTGAACATGATATACGCAACCCACATTCCCAAGCGGGAGCGGAAGCATGCGCTACGGGACATATACGCGATAGAGCCAGTCGCCCCAAAGTTCAACCCATGGTCCTCTTGCCCGATCACTTTTGATCGAAGGGACCATCCCACTAGCATCCGTCATGGCGGCTTCGCCGCATTGGTTCTCGACCCAATCATCGACAGATTTCATCTCACAAGAGTCCCCATGGACGGCGGCAGTAGCCTGAACCTGCTTTATCAGGATACAGTGCGGGAAATGGGCATAGATCCCTCAAGGATTAAGCCCACAAGAATGACCTTTAAAGGCGTTATACCAGGTGTAGAAGCCAACTGTACAGGCTCAGTAACACTTGACATGGTCTTCGGATCCCCGGACAATTTCCGAAGCGAAGAGTTAATCTTCGATATAGTCCCGTTTCGCAGTGGCTATCACGCCCTGCTCGGACGAACCGCATTTGCAAAGTTCAATGCGGCGCCGCACTACGCATATCTCAAGCTCAAGATGCCAGGCCCTCGAGGAGTAATTACGGTCAACGGAAACACCGAACGCTCCCTCCGTACGGAGGAGCATACGGCGGCTCTCGCAGCGGAGGTACGAAGTAGCCTTCTCAGGCAATTCTCCAGTACGGCCATTAAAAAGCCAGACACTGCCAAGCGCGCCCGGAGTAACCCACAGCAGGACTGCCTGCACACTCTGAGCAAGCGTAGCAATGCGGCCCCAACCCCAGCTATCGCGACATAGCGAAACCAGTACCTCGCATACATAACTACGCCCTTGAAATACCATGGGCACAGGGGAAGGGGCATAATAACGGCACGCCCAGAATACGGCTTAAAACGTGCTAGGGGCTGCCGGATTCTCTTTTTAATTTTTTCTTACCTTCAGGACTCCATACTTCGGATGACCTGTTCGGCAATTCGACTGCCGCACAAATGATGCAAGATCCAGGGAGGCAGACAAGCCATGCCGCACTATGGAACTCCCAGGTGGTCTCTGTTACGAGCGGTATACCTGTTTTAAATACAATTCCGCGGCCTGGCCCCGGTCAGGACATACTGAATAGTCCAATATCTTTTGCTTACCGCACTATTTGTATCGTTCGGCTTTGATAAATAGCCTTTATATAAACAATGCATAGCTTTTGTCTATTTTCTGCATTACTCTCTTTTATATATGTTCATTAATGACATGTTGCACCCGTACACTGTGGTACGACAAGTATGCCAGGGGCTTCAGTACCCTTTAATATGGTGTGAGAAGTCCGTACACTTTCACAAGTGCGGCACCCCGAACTTATAGCACTATATGCATCGGCTCTGAATCATGATTTGGGTCAATAGTTGGGTTTGCCCGGCTCCTATGTTTTGGTGCCTTACGTTCCGCTATATCGGCTAAGGTAGCACTAGGAGAACCACTGCGATTGTGCCCCGGTTGAGCTGGGTTAAGCACCTCAGTGGAGAAAGCTAAAACTGACTGTCATGATGAGGCGAGAGACCGGTCGCTGTTCGAGAGGTTTTTTCGAGTCCCTAAAGACTTATGCCGCTTCGAGCGAGGAGCCGGATTTGTCCGGCCAAGGCGTGGATAGCGCCCCGAACTCGGTCTTTCGAACTAGGGGCTTCGCCGAAATTTAAAATTATAAAGTTCTATGGCTAAGTGAAAGTGTTCAAGCATTATAGTCCGATTGCCTGGTTCATTGTGCTGAGCGCCTCCCTCGAAGGACCAAACTATGGGAAAAAGAGCGCTCAGGTTTATCCCGAACACCCCAGCACTAGTGGCATGGGGGCAGAAGCCGACGACTGGCCATCTCTCAATTTTTTGATAAATGGCCGCACAGAAAATAATATTTTAAATTCAACAAGCATTGCTTAAGCGCCTATGAACAAGTTTTCAGCGCACAGGATAAAAACGAGCGAGTTTATTCAAAAATTACATCCTTGGTACATTCATCCGCCACAAGGCGGGCACCCGCAAGAACATCCTTGTAATAGTTCTCGGGCTTGCGATGCTCCTTCCCCGGCGGCGGCCCGTCCTTCACAAGCTTCTCACCATCCAGCTTACCCCAGTGCACCTTTGCACGGGCAAGGGCCCGACGGGCACCTTCGATGCAGACGGAGCGCTTGATGACCTCGAGCCTTGGACAGGCCTCCACCAGCCGCCGCACCAGCCCGAAGTAGCTCCCAGGCAGGGCCTCTTCGGGCCACAGCCGAACTATGAAGCCCTTCATGGCCTGTTCGGCCGCCTTGTGGAGCTCGACCAGCTGTTTCAGCTGGTCGCTCAAGGGCACAGGGTGTCCGGCCTCAGCATACTGAGACCAGAACACCTTCTCCGTCGAGCTGCCCTCTTCAGCTTGGTAGAATGCGGCAGCGTCGGATACGCTGCGGGGAAGATCTGCGAATGCCCCTGGAGAACTCCGGATTCGGGTAAGTAACAAGTAGTTTACTTTTATATTTCTGCTTTGCATAAAGAATGCCTTACCCGCTGCTATCTTCTTAATCTCCTCCAACTCTTGGAGGGCCTTTTGGGCTTCGGCCTTGGCAGACTTGGCAGTCTCAAGGGCCGCCGCGAGCTCGGACGCTTGGGTCTTTGACTCAAGCTCCAAACTCTCATGTTTTTTCATGAGAGCCTGAAGCTCTTGCTGCACCTCGCCGACCTGAGCCCCAAGTTTCTCTCGCTCGGTGCGCTCCGCGGCCGTTTTCTTTTCGGCCTCGGACAGCGCCTGCTTGAGGGTCGCCACCTCAGTCGTGGCCCCTATAATAAGCAGTGCAATCCTGTTATTTTTTGCAATCACGCCTCTCTATAGGCACTTTTTCTGTAAGGTATTTCTTACCTTCTTTCTCCTCGAGCTGCCGCTTGGCAAGGCCGAGCTCTTGCTCGGTCCGCTCGAGTCCCTGTTTCAGGGCACCCACCTCCGCAGTCAGTGCGGCGGTGGCTAGCAGCGAAGCCTGCATACGCATATTGACTCTTTGTTGTTAGACTCCTGCGAAATTTAATAGATCCTCTATTCGGCTTTTCTTTCCGAACGCCAAACAGAGCATCAGGGGCTACTGTCTATGCGGTTATATTTTACATATTTTTACTTACCTCGAAGCCTGTTAGAAGGCTAGCGCAAGCTTCAGTCAGTCCGCTCTTGGCGGACTGAACCTTCTGGATCACCATACTCATAATAGTACGGTGCTCCTCGTCGATGGAGGCGCCGTCAAGCACCTCAGCAGATTGTCCGGCACCTCCGGTTGGACGGAGGCCGCCGGCTCAGAAGGCTTGCTCCTCTTGGAAGGAGTTCGCCTACCGCGGTCCGGAACTGTTGAAGATTCCGGCGCGGTGTCCGGCACAAAGCCGGACTTGGAGCCCTGGGGGGTCTTGTCCCCTTTACTCCTGGGGTCCGGGAGGTCGCCCTGCGGCTCCTCCAGGACCACCTCCTCCTGCCCCGGAGCTCGTTGCGACGCCACTTCGGCGTCGTCCGCAGTGCGGGGGGAGACAGCGGGCGGAACTGAGTTCACGTCCGATGAATCCAGGGAGCCGCTCGACGACTCGTTGAGTTCGGCCCGGGGCGGGCTGCATAATTATGTTCGACATTAGGGAAAGCTGTGCAACAAAGGAACATCATGAGTTATTCTGATATCCGAACTTACGATTTCGCCGGACGCTTGGCCCTGTTTGGCCACTCCTCTTTGCCCTCTTCGGCGTTGGGGGCGTAGTCCGGCGGAGGGGTCTTCCTTTTCCTAGACCCCTCGGCCTCCCCCGTTGGGGCGGCCTTCCTCTTCTCTCCTCCCCCCGCTGGGGGGGGAGAGGTTTCTTCTTCCTCCTCCTCGTCTTCACGGGGGGAGTGCGTCTCGGACTCGTCGGACGACGAGTCCGACACCACCATATGCCGGGAACTCTTTCGAGTCCCCGTGGCCTTCTTCTTCTTGGCCTTCTTCTCCGGCACCACATAAGGTGCCGGAACCAGCAGCTTCGCTAGTAGAGCGGGGGCTGGGTCTTCGGGCAAGGGAGCCGGACAGTTAATCGATCCGGACTTCGCCCGCCAAGCCTGTCAAAGGTAAGGGAGCTTAGATCCCGCATAGAGTCAAACTATGAAAAAACTTAACATCCTGTAAAAGGTGAAAATAGCTTACCTCGCTAGCGTGACGCTGCGAGCTGTATCCGCGGTCCTCGGAAGCGGATGTGGGAGCCTCGGCGCCTTTGGTTAGCACCTTCCAGACGTCTTCATACGTCGTGTCGAAGAGCCTGTTAAGGGTTTGGTGCTGCGCCGGGTCGAACTCCCACAGATTAAAGTCCCGTTGTTGACACGGGAGGATCCGGCGGACGAGCATAACCTGGACTACATTGACGAGCTTGATCGGCTTGCTCACCAGGGACTGGATGCATGTCTGCAGTCCGGTCACCTCTTTTTCGTCGCCCCACGACAGGCCCGTCTCTTTCCAGGACATAAGCCGCGTGGGGGGTCCGGATCGGAACTCGGGGGTTGCGATCCATTTCGGATCGCGTGGCTCGGTGATGTAAAACCACCACGATTGCCACCCCTTCAGGGTCTCCATGAAGGAGCCCTCGAGCCATAGGACGTTGGCCATCTTGCCCGCCATGGCGCCTCCTCACTCCGCCTGGCTGCCGCGCACCACCTTGGGCTTGACGTTGAAGGTCTTGAGCCAGAGGCCGAAATGGGGGCGGATGCGGAGGAAAGCCTCACACACGACGATAAACGCCGAGATGTTGAGGACGAAGTTCGGGGCCAGATCGTGGAAATCCAGGCCATAGTAAAACATGAGCCCCCGGACAAATGGGTGGAGTGGAAAACCCAGTCCGCGGAGGAAGTGGGGAAGGAATACTACCCTCTCATGGGGCCTTGGGGTGGGGAGAAGCTGCCCCTCCTCGGGAAGCCGGTGCGCGATGTCTTTGGACAAGTATCCGGCCTTCCTTAGCTTTTTGACATGGCCCTCCGTGACGGAGGAGACCATCCACTTGCCTCCCGCTCCGGACATCGCTGGAAAAGGTTGAGGTGGGAAGTGCGGGCTTGGGCGCTGGAGCTCAAGTGCGCAGGAGATGGATAGGCAAAGGAGGAAGAAGGCGTAGGTAAAAAGGTGGATCCTTATCCCCTTATATGGGCGGATGCGGTTGTGCGTCCCCACCAGCCTAGTAAAACTCGCTTGCCTCCCAAGCGCCGTGATAAATGGTGCGGCTGGATTACCCACATCCGTATTGATGAGAATCCCGTAAAGGGGGTACACGATCTCTGCTTTGACAAGACGTGCCAAGGAAATCGCCTCGCAAAACATGCTAAGGTGGAAAAGTAAAAACGATTCGAGTAAAGGACTTGGCTGTAGTGTGATGACACACTGCGGGATACGTCAGCAGATTTGATTTGTGTTAATATTATTCTCTCTATGGCAATATGTGGAAGCTTATTTTGCAGAGCCGGACACTACTATTGGTGTTTACAATCTTCTATGAAGGACTTGGAGGAGGAACCCGCCTTGCAATGCCGAAGACAATTTGCGCGCCGGACTCGTCATCATTGAAGCCTGGTTCAGGGGCTACTGAGGGAGTCCTGGATTAGGGGGTGTTCGGGTAGCCGGACTATACCTTCAGCCGGACTCCTGGACTATGAAGATACAAGATTGAAGACTTCGTCCCGTGTCCGGATGGGACTTTCCTTGGCGTGGAAGGCAAGCTTGGCGATGCGGATATTCAAGATCTCCTACCATTTTAACCGACTTTATGTAACCCTAACCCTATCCGGTGTCTATATAAACCGGAGGGTTGTAGTCCGTAGGCAATCAACTCCATACACAACAATCATACCATAGGCTAGCTTCTAGGGTTTAGCCTCCTTGATCTCGTGGTAGATCTACTCTTGTACTACCCATATCATCAATATTAATCAAGCAGGAGTAGGGTATTACCTCCATCGAGAGGGCCCGAACCTGGGTAAAAAACATCTTGTCCCTTGTCTCCTGTTACCACCCGGCCTTGACGCACAGTTCGGGACCCCCTACCCGAGATCCGCCGGTTTTGAAACCGACAGAAACTATTCAGTTGGATAACGATTTGACTACGAGGAGAAACTAGTTCAAGACTCTCGAGGTTTGCCAGCCGAGTTACCCGCAACAAGGTTATCAAGTTTTTGCCAAGGTTTAGTGGAGGCCACCACACAGAGGATGAAGCCACTCGGAGTGAGAGGAAGATTTACTCAAGGACCACCCTCACCTATTTTCTAGCCAACCCGAATCTCGAGGGCGAGATTCATCTTAAGGGGGGTAGGTTTGTAACATCCCAAAATTTCAATTTGGAATGTTATACATTAGATCATCATGCATATCATTTTTGTTTTGCATTTTGGTTCATCCTAGAAATTCTACGCAACTCAATGACCCACGGAGAGAGTTGGGGATTTCGTTATTTTCATATTTGGCCGCCGCCCGCCCGCGCCGCCGCTGCCCGCCGCCGCCGAGGTTCGCCGCCGCGCCTCGTTTTTCGTGCCTTCGGTTTAAAAAAAAACGATCAGTTTTCGTCGGTTTAATAGATTCAGTTTTTTTAAATAGATCAGTTTTTCAGGTTTATTTATTTTAGCGAGAAAAAATAAATTCAGCGTTCCGTCGTTTTTCTTTTTCTCGGATTAAATCCGCGATTTTTGCTGATCGCGATTCCTGATCCGATTTTCGTTTTAGTTTAACTTTTCGCTCGTTTATCGGAATCAGGCGATTCAAGCGCCTAGAGTTTCGTCTCGAAACCCTCTATCCGTTTAACCAACTTAAACAAGATTTTGCTACTGTAAAATTTGTCCTAGATCCAGATTACTAGAACGAAGTTGTTTTCTTCCGCCGTTTGACTTTCGTTGCTTCGTTCGATTTGATTCTTTTTGCCAACCGGAGTTCTTAAGTTGAACCTTCTGGTTAGATCTCTTATTTGAGTTTTACCTGTGCATTAGTTGAGTACTTATTGTATGCTTGTTTGTTTGTCTGCGATAGAGTATCCGGAGTGCGCCGCCTGTTACTTTGAATCGCTAGGTTTTCCGGATCATCAGCAAGGCAAGTAACACTTTGATCATACCTTTTCTACTACCCAGTTTTATTGCATTAGATCAATCCTCACACATTGCATGATTAGGATCTAATTAAATTGTGGGATGGGAAGTAGATGAGGTAGTACCTATTACCTGTTTATTATCAAACCTTTGGGAGTTACTTCTACGTTTGCTTATTATGCCATGCTATGCTAGTAGACGTGGATTGGGTGAGTGATATCCATGATAGATGTGAGATTGATAATTAATGGTTTATCTAAGGTGGCAACTTAAACACACATCTGGGTGGATTGAGGCACCTGGGTATTCCAGGACTTGCGTGTTTTCTTTTGGACCGCCACCCAGGCTCAAAGGGATCATGAGACTATTCATACTAGAAACTTCCGTGTGCAGCCACAAGCTATTATGGGCTCTAGCATAGTTGACTAAGTTGTGCGAACTCTTACAGTGGTAGACTAGCAGATGTAGGGGATATAGGTGGTATGGTCTACCCGATCGTAAGGTGCTAGCGCTTCTGAAAGGCTATGTCTCAGTCATCCGTCTTCTCAAACACCATGTAGTGCGAGAAAACAAACGGAGGCGATCGAGTCTTGTGGGGAAAAGTGCGCAAACCTCTGCAGAGTGTAACAAACTAATCATGGTTAGCCGTGTCCCCGGTTATGGACATCTTGAGTATCTAGTACTTGGATTATCATGTGAATCTCAACATGTTACTCTAAATTAATTTTGTTGGGTTATGTTTAATGATGATGCTTAATCGGGATTGAGGATGCTGTCAACCATTCTCAATGTTTAACAACTACCATGATAGTTAAATAAATTTTATTCCTTTGAAGTAGGGAAAAATTGGCTTTACGCAAAACTGTAACCATAGAGCTTTCCACCAGCCAAATATGCATATAGTATAGTTATTTCATTCCATTACTCTCTATGTGTTACATTGCCAGCATATTCCATGTGCTGACCCGTTTTCGGGCTGCAACGTTAATGTTGCAGACTTTTCAGACGATGATTAAGGAGTTTTTAGGTCGTGGTTCTATACTCAGTGATGCCGTTGGAGTTGATGGACTCACTTATCTTCCAAGCCTTCTGATGTTATCGTTATTAGATGGCCTTAAGCCATATTTATTGTAATAAGTTCTCTTTTGAGACACTCGATGTAATAAGTGTGTGATTGCTACTCTGCTATAAATCCTCCGAGTACTGTGTGGTGTTAGCATTACTGATCCAGGGATGACACCGGAGCACAGAGATCAAACTGTTTGAGGTCTGGTCGCTATAGTGCTGTGTTAATGCAAGAGAAGAAAGTTGTGGCCTATACCTCTCGCCAGTTGAAGCCCAACGAAAAGAACTACCCCACTCATGACCTCGAGCTAGCGACAGTTTTCCATGCTCTTTTAACATGAAGACATCTCTTGTTGGGAAGGAAAGTGGACATCTTCACTGATCATAAGAGCCTCAAGTACATCTTCACTCAACCCAACCTCAACCTCAGGCGGACTCGTTGGGTCGAAATGATTCAAGAGTATAATCCGAGTATTGAATATACTCTAGGCAAGGCCAATGTCATTGCTGACGCTTTGAGCAAGAA
Source organism: Triticum urartu (assembly GCF_003073215.2). NCBI lineage: Eukaryota > Viridiplantae > Streptophyta > Magnoliopsida > Poales > Poaceae > Triticum > Triticum urartu. The sequence goes on from NC_053025.1 coordinate 351,164,772, forward strand.
GGCTTATTGCAATAGTTTGATTCTCAAGCCCTTCCAACTGCATCTTTGTGAAGCTTTCTGCAAATTGAATCTCCAAGTTGTTCCTCGAGGATTCCTTGCCAACCCCCAAGTCTCTCCTACTTTGGAAGATCAGATTCGTGAGGCTCAACTTCTTGATGCAATGGTGAAGAAGGTGAAGAATGGGATTGCCAAGAGCCAACCCAAGTACAAGTGCTACCGCCTTGATGACAAAGATACTCTATTCTTCGAGGATCGAATTGTTGTTCCTAAAGGTGTCCTTCGTAAAGTCATTATGAACGAGGCTCACAATTCACTCCTATCTATTCATCCTAGAAGTACAAAGATGTACCATGACCTCAAGAAGTCGTATTGGTGGACTCGAATGAAGCGAGAAATTGCTCAGTTCGTGAATGAATGTGATGTCTGCAGAAGAGTGAAGGTAGAGCACCAACGGCCAGCTGGTCTCCTCCAACCTCTTGCCATTCCAGAATGGAAGTTTGACCATATTGAGATGGACTTCGTGACTAGATTTCCCAAGTCCAAACGTGGAAATGATGCTATCTTCGTTGTCATCGAAAAGCTTACTAAAGTGGCTCATTTTCTTCCTATCAAAGAATCTATCACAGCAGCTCAGTTGGCAGATCTATATACCTCCAGGATTGTCTCCTTGCATGGCATTCCGCAGTTGATATCTTCAGATCGTGGAAGCATCTTTACTTCTAAGTTCTGGAATTCCTTCCAGATGGCCATGGGCACCAACATTCGCTTCAACACAACCTTTCATCCTCAAACTAGTGGACAAGTCGAGCGAGTCAATCAAATTCTTGAAGATATGCTCAGGGCTTGTGTCATTTCTTTCGGTATGTAGTGGGAAGATTGTCTTCCATATGACAAGTTCTCCTACAACAACAGCTTCCAAGCGAGTTCGGGCAAGGCCCCATTCGAGATTCTCTATGGCAGAAAGTGCTGTACTCCTCTTAATTGGTCAGAGGCTGGTGAACGCCAACTTCTTGGCAATGACTTATTCACAGAAGCTGAAGAAATGTGCAAAGTCATCCGTGAAAATCTCAAAGCCGCGCAGTCGCGCCAGAAGAGTTACTATGATAGCAAGCATCATGACTTGCCTTTCGAGATCGGATACCATGTCTACCTCCGCGTGTCTCCAATGAAAGGTACTCGTCGCTTCGGTATCAAAGGGAATCTTGCCCCTAGATATGTGGGTCCTTTCAAGATCATTGGCAAAAGAGGCGATCTCGCCTATCAACTCGAACTTCGGTCCAACTTTGCAAATGTTCATGACGTGTTTCACGTGTCACAACTGCGCAAGTGTTTCAAGACTCCTGACTGCACCATCAACTTTGAAGAGATTGATCTCCAAGAAGACCTGTCTTATCATGAGCATCCCGTTGCTATTCTTGAAGAAACCGAGCGCAAGACTCGCAACAAGTCTATCAAATTCCTGAAAGTGAAGTGGTCAAACCATTCCGACCAAGAAGCCACCTGGGAACGCGAGGACCACCTCCGTTCCGAATATCCGGAGTTCTTTCAGTCCTAGATCTCGGGACGAGATCCTTTCGTAGTGGTGGAGTGTTGTAACACCCCGGATGTAACTTACCATATTTGTATTCCAACTCTTGCCATTTTTGGCTCTAAGTTATGATATTCCCTCGTGGTTGTGTTTTGTCTTCATTTTGCATTTTGTCCGTGTCATGCATTGCATATCATGTCATCATGTGCATCTCATTTGCATACGTGTTCGTCTCATGCATCCGAGCATTTTCCCCGTTGTCCGTTTTGCGATCCGACACTCCTACGTCCTCCGGCACCCCATTTTGTCTCTTTTCATGAGTGGGTGTTAAACTTTCTTAGAATGGTCCGAGATTTGCCAAGAGACCTTGGTACACCACCGGTAGACCGCCTGTCAAGTTTCGTGCCATTTGGGGTCCGTTTGATACTCCAACGGTTAACCGGGGAACCATAAAGGCCTCATGTGTGTTGCAGCCCAACACCACTTCAAAGTGGCCCAAAACCCATCCAAACCTCCCTCCATCCTATCAGACGTTCGATCACGATCGCGTGGCCAAAAACCGTACCTCATTTGGACTCTCCTAGCTCCCTCTACCTATAAATATGTGCCCCTCCCGAATTTTTCACGCAGTCTAACCCTAGACCTCCCTCTCCCTCCGCGCCGGACATGTCCGGACGATGCCAGACGTGGCCGCCGCCGCGCCCCGTCCACTCGCGCACCGCCGCCGCGCCCCGTCCACTCGCGCGCCGCCACCTGTCGCCTCCGCCGCCTCCCTCCATCGCGGCCCGCGGGGCCCGGAGCAGGCCCGCGCAAGCCCGCGGGATCCGCCTCCCGGCCTGCGCTTCTGCGCCGCCTCCGCTGTTGAGCTCCGCGCCGGCCACCGCCTCGCTCCGCTCTGGCTCGCCGCCGACTGCAACTCCAGCCGCCGGATTGCGCCACCTCACCGGCCCGCGCCTCCCGGCCCGCGCCCGAGACCGCGACCCGTCGTCCACCTCCTCCGCCGTTGAGCTCCGCGCCGGCCACCGACTTCCGCTACTTCGGTGAAGACCCCGACCGTCCTCGTCATCCGCGCGTGCTAGATCCACATCCAGATCGGGTCAAACCCTAGGTTGACCCCGTTTTTCCCTAAGTACTTAACATTTTAAGCTCATGTTCATTGCATCATAACTCCGCATCCGTAGCTCCGTTTTGTGCGTGCCATATATCAAATTGTTCATTAGGATGTGCTCCTCATTTTTTCCATTGCACCATGCTTGTTTGAGTCTATATCGATGCCCAAATCATGGGTGAAAGAGGGCTATAAAATTTTAGTCCCTGTTACTTAGCAGATCTTGAGCATTTGTCATTTTTGCCATGATTATTGTGTGCTACATATGGGCATGAGCTCTACATGTGTTTTGGGCTATGCCATGCCATATTTACAGGGGTGTATGCCATGTATTTTTGTGATCAATGTGGTGACTAGCACAAGCATGCAAAGTAGCTCTCGTGATATTGCTGTTTTTAGGGACTTAGAATTTCACCAAGTCATTTCCCTGCTGTTATTTTTATGCCATGTGTTCATGTTGCTACAGAGAGATCCATGCTTCTTTTGAGTATGTTTAGTAAGGATGATTTGGGCATATGGTTATGCTCTATCCATCCATGCTCCTGTTTGCATTTATGGAGTACCCTAGCATGACTCAAACTTGCTCTACTTTTGCTATAAAATGTTCCTGGCAGATTGTTTACATGTTAATCAATTTTGCCAAGGTTGTTGTAGTTGATCCATGCATGCTATGAGATTGTTCTTGCCATGGTTAGCTTCATGATCATGTCTTATTGCTGGTAGTATGCTTATCTTGTCATGCAATGCCTTGTGGTGAGTGTATTGAGCTCGGAAACATGCCTTCATAATTCTGTTTATGCCATGTCCAGTTTTCTGCTAAGTCTGAATCTGTTAACAAAACTTGCTATGTTTACATGGGTGCCATCATATTTTCTGTGCCCTTTTGGCTTATGGTCAGTAAGGGGCTTTTGTTATATGATTTGAGTAGATTCATGCCATGCCTTGTATTGCTATGTTCTGTTCCTATAGCATATTGATATCTTGCTCTAAACATTGCTTCCTGGTGTTATTTCCTGACATGTTAGTTTTTTCCACTAAGTCTATGATGCTGATATCTTTTGCACTTTTGCCATGCTTGTTTGAACCTGTTATTGTGTGATTTAGCCGTAGCTTAGTGTTCATATTTTGTCAAGCATCTTAAGTAGATCACTTACATTTGCCGTGTTGCTATGTTGGAGTGTAGTAGTTTAGTTTCTTGTTGCATTCTAGATAGCATCGTGCTGTTAATCGCAGAATTGTGCCATTCTTGTTTTGCTTGCCATTTGCAAACCGTGCATCCGATTCCGGTAATCTTTATATCGATTTCGACCGAAATCAACTCATCTTTCCAGCGACACACTTGGTTTGCCAAGTTGAGGCCTGGTTCAATATTTTCCTTCTGAAGCACGCATATGCATTGCATATCACATCCCGCATGTCATGTCATGTTTTGCATCATGTTGCTTGCGCATTGCACCCTGGTTCATTGTGGTTTCCTTTGCTTGTGTTCTTGCCTTGGGTAGAGCCGGGAGACAAGTTCGTGATCGAGGAACCCATTGAGTACGCTTACGAGGATCAAGCTTACGTCAACTCGGAGAACTTTGCAGGCAAGATAACCATACCCTCGAAATCACTCCTATCTTTGCTTGCTAGTTGCTCGCTCTATTGCTATGCCGCGATACCTACCACTTGCTATATCATGCCTCCCATATTGCCATGTCAAACCTCTAACCCACCTTGTCCTAGCAAACCGTTGTTTGGCTATGTTACCACTTTGCTCAGCCCCTCTTATAGCGTTGCTAGTTGCAGGTGAAGATTGGAGTTTGTTCCTTGTTGGAACATGATTTTTGTTGGGATATCATTATTATATATTGTTTACTTTAATGCACCTATATACTTGGTAAAGGGTGGAAGGATTGGCCTTATGCCTGGTGTTTTGTTCCACTCTTGCCGCCCTAGTTTCCGTCATACCGGTGTTATGTTCCTTGATTTTGCGTTCCTCACGCGGTTGGGTTATAATGGGAACCCCTTGACAGTTCGCCTTGAATAAAACTCCTCCAGCAAGGCCCAACCTTGGTTTTACCATTTGCCACCTAAGCCTTTTTCCCTTGGGTTCCGTGGACTCAAGGGTCATCTTTATTTTAAACCCCCGGGCCAGTGCTCCTCTGAGTGTTGGTCCAATGTGCAGCCTGCGGGGCCACCTCGGGGCAACTCGAGGGTTGGTTTTACTCGTAGCTTGACCTATCCGGTGTGCCCTGAGAACGAGATACGTGCGACTCCTATCTGGATTTGTCGGCACATCGTGCGGCTTTGCTGGTCTTGTTTTACCATTGTCGAAATGTCTTTTAACCGGGATTCCAAGTTTGATCGGGTCGTCCTGGGAGAAGGAATATCCTTCGTTGACCGTGAGAGCTTGTGATGGGCTAAGTTGGGACACCCCTGCAGGGTTCTGAACTTTCGAGAGCCGTGCCCGCGGTTATGGGCAGATGGGAATTTGTTAATATCCGGTTGTGGAAAACCTGACACTTAACTTAATTAAAATGAATCAACAGCGTGTGTAGCCGTGATGGTCTCTTTTCGGCGGAGTCCTGGAAGAGAACACAGTCTCGTGTTATGCTTGAACGTAAGTAGTTTCAGGATCACTTCTTGATCTTTATAGCTTCTCGGCCATGCTTTGCTTCTCTTCTCGCTCTCATTTTCGTAAGTTAGCCACCACATATGCTAGTGCTTGCTGCAGATCCACCTCACTACCTTTTCCTACCCATAAGCTTAAATAGTCTTGATCGCGAGGGTGTGAGATTGCTGAGTCCCCGTGGCTCACAGATTACTTCCAAAACCAGACACAGGTGCCGATGATGCCAGTGCAGGGGACGCGACCAAACTCAAGTGGGAGTTCGACGAGGATTCAGGACGTTATTATGTGTATTTTTCGGACGATCAGTAGAGGAGCCCAGTTGGGGCGATCGGGGATCTTTTGCATTAGGGGTTGTCTTTCTTTATTTAGTTCCGTAGTCGGACCTTGATTGTATCTGGATGATGCAATGCTATATTTATGTATTATGTGAAGTGGCGATTGTAAGCCAACTCTTTATCTCTTTCTTATTCAGTACATGGGATGTGTAAAGATTACCCCTCTTGCGACATGCCTACTATGTGGTTATGCCTCTAAGTCGTGCTCCGACACATGGGAGATATAGTCGCATCGTGGGTGTTACATCAACACTGAAGACAATGGCCTCGACACCAATGCTGATGCTGATGATGAGGATGACTCTGCTCCCACCTACTGCTTCATGGGACGTGGTGCCAAGGGAAAGGTCTCCAGCCGAAAATCGAAGGCGTCTGATGCTTATGTTGGGGACCTAAAACATCTTGTGGGGCGCAAGATAAAATGCCCAAATGGTCTTACTATGTATTTTGTTCCTCGATTCCTTGACACTCATCCTATTTGTCCTAACCAGGATCTGAACTTTGATAATATGCTTGTTCGTCAAATGTTTATGCTTCACATTTCCCTTGGTGAAGCCTATCCCCCTAACAGCACTGTAGGGTACGATACCAAAGGCTTCTGAGTGGATTATGGACAGTGGATGCACTAACCACATGACTGGTGATCGAAGTCTTCTCATGGACTCAACCTTACGTCCATCTGATAAGAGTCACATTACATTTGCTGACACTGGTAAAAGCAAGGTATTGGGTCTAGGTAGAGTTGCAATCTCAAAGGATCAGCACATGGATAAAATGATGCTTGTTGAATCCCTTGGTTTCAACTTAATGTATGTCTCGATGCTTTGTGATTTGAACATGATTGTGATATTTGGAAATATCGTTGCCTTGTTCTAATGGAATCTGACAAGTCTCTAGTCTTTGAAGGATATCGGAAAGACGATTTGTATATGGTAGATTTCTCAGCGGGACCACAGTTGGCCGTATGTCTTCTAGCAAAGGCGTCAATGATGGCTCTGGCATCAGAGGCTAGGGCATGCTAGCATGAGGAACTTGTACACACTCATGAAGAAGAAACACGTCGTAGGCATCGAGGGCATCAAGTTCAAGAAGGATCATCTGTGTGGTGCCTACGAAGCTGGAAAGATGACAAGGGCCAAACATCCCTCGAAGACAATCATGACAACATCTCAACCCTTCGAGGTGCTTCACATGGGCTTATTTGGCCCTACTCACTACTCTACTCTCACTACCACTACTTGCCTCTATGGCTTCGTCATTGTTGATGATTATTCAAGATACACATGGGTGCATATAATCCTTTACAAGAATGAAGTGCAGGATGTCTTCAGACGATTCGCCAATCGTGCCATGACGAACTATGGCATCAAGATCAAGCACATCAGAAGTGGCAATGGCACAAAGTTCAAAAACACCAGCCTCGACACTTATCTTGATACATTGGGCATCACTCATGAGTTCTCAGCTCCATACACAGCTCAGCAGAATGGCATCATGGAGCGCAAGAACAGAACACTCATTGAGATGGCTCGGATGATGCTTGATGAGTACAAGACTCCAAGGAAGTTCTGGCCTGAAGCTATTGATAGTGCATGCCATGTCATCAACCGTGTTTATCTTCACAAGCTTCTAAAGAAGACATCCTATGAGCTCCTAACTGGTAAGAAGCCAAATGTCAGTTATTTCAGAGTATTCGGTGCTAGGTGCTGGATCAAGGATCCACATCACACTTCAAAATTTGCACCGAAAGCACATGAAAGTTTTATGCTTGGCTACGGAAAGGATTCACACTCCTACAGAGTCTTCAACCTCTTTCAGTATAAAGTGGTTGAAACTGTGGATGTGCGGTTTGATGAGACTAACAACTCGCAAAGAGAGCACCTGCCAAATGTGCTAGATGAAGTCCCACCTAGTGAATCGATCAAGCTTATGGGAACTGGAGAGATCATACCTTCAGAGGCACAGGCTGAAGAAGAACTTATCATTTCTGCACCAAGTCAACCTGAAGATACTGCTCAGCCTGAAGCCAATGCTGAAAATGAAGACAATGATCAGCCAGAGCAAAGTCTTCGTCCAGTCCATCCTCGTGTTGCAAATGAAGTGCATATTGAGAATATAATCGATATCATCAATGCACCTCGTCCACTCACTCGTTCAAGAGCAACAAAACTAGCAAATTTCTATGGGCACTTTGCATTTGTCTCTATATCTGAACCCAAGAAAGTTGCTGAAGCCTTCATGGAACCTGAATGGATTCAAGCGGTGCGAGAAGAGCTTCAACAGTTCGAGCTAAACAATGTATGGGAACTGGTCAAGCGTCTTGATCCTCGCAGGCACAATATAATAGGCACCAAATGGATCTATCGCAACAAACAAGATGAGCATGGTCAAGTTGTCAGAAACAAGGCTCGTCTTGTTTCTCAAGGATACACTCAAGTTGAAGGGATTGACTTCGATGAAACATTTGCTCTGGTGGCTAGGCATGAAGCCATTCGTGTACTGCTAGCCTATGCCAACCATCACAACATCCTCCTATACCAAATGTATGTGAAGAGTGCTTTTCTCAATGGGAAGATTGAAGAAGAAGTATATGTTGCACAACCACCTGGCTTTGAAGACCCAAAACATTCTGACATGGTATACAAGCTCAATAAGGCACTGTATGGCCTCAAACAAGCCCCTCGCGCTTGGTATGACACACTCAAAGACTTCCTGAAGAGCAAAGGCTTCAAACCTGGTTCCTTGGATCCCACTCTCTTCACAAACACATACGATGGTGAACTGTTTGTGTGCCAGATCTATGTGGATGACATTATCTTCAACTGCACTGACAAGAGATACAGTGATGAGTTTGGGCACATGATGCAAGAGCAATATCAGTTGTCCATGATGGGTGAGCTGAAGTTCTTCCTCGGTCTTCAAATCCGTCAGCAAAGCAACGTCATCTTCATATCTCAAGAGAAGTACCTCAAAGATTGCCTAAAGAAGTTTGGAATGCAAGACTGCAAAGGGTACACAACGCCAATGCCAACCAAAGGTCAATTGGGTCCCGACGACAATGGTAAAGAGTTCGATCAAAAGGTATACCGCTCCATGATTGGTTCCTTACTCTATTTATGTGCATCTAGGCCAGATATAATGCTTAGCGTTTACATGTGTGCCTAATTCCAAGCGGCACCAAAGGAGTCACATCACTTAGCTGTGAAGCGAATTCTTCGATATTTGGCTTACACCCCAACACTAGGATTATGGTATCCAAAGGGCTCGGAGTTTGATCTAGTTGGATTCTCATATGCTGATTATGCTGGTGACAAGGTTGATCGCAAGTCTACATCAGGCACATGTCATTTTCTTGGATGATCTCTTGTCTATTGGTCTTCAAAGAAGCAGAACTGCGTGTCTCTCTCCACTGCTGAATCTGAATACATTGCTGCTGGATCTTGCTGCGCTTAGCTTCTATGGATGAAGCAAACTCTCAAGGACTATGGCATCCACCTGAAGCAAGTGCCACTTTACTGCGACAATGAAAGCGCCATCAATATTGCCAACAACCCAGTCCAGCACTCGAAGGCAAAGCACATTCAGATCCGTCATCATTTTCTTAGAGATCATGTCATGAAGGAAGATATTGATATCATTCACGTCAACACTGAAGAGCAATTGACAGATATCTTCACAAAGCCCTTGGATGAGAAAAGGTTTTGCAAGTTGCGGTGTGAGCTAAATATCTTAGAATCCTTGAATGTCATGTAATTGGACACACATCCTAACGCTTATGCATGTTGATGACTTAGATGTGCAACACACGAAGTATCGTATATTTTCAATCAATGAATACATACACTCTAAGTGTGAATACATTAATGTGGAATTTGACTTCGGAGCGCCACGATAATTGTGCGCCGTGTCTGGGTCTAATACTTCCTATACGGTGGGTAACGCCACTACCAAATTCTTGTTTGGTGTGTTTCAATGGCGTCCGCATTGCATAGTATTCGCATTTGGTTTGTCTTCAAGACTGATTTGGTTTCATGTATATATATGTATATATATACACACACAGCCGGTCTATTCCGATAATATTCAGAATAACTATTCCGATAAAACTTACATACTGCATGCTCAACGCGAGGGCACTACACTTTCTTTAGCTAGAGCACTGCAGTACTGAGGCGAGTGAACTCCCCGTGGCAAAAAACTGCACACAGTGTTCTTTCTGGTACTGTTTTCCCTCTAGTTTTTTAACCGTTTGTTGAAACAAGGCGTGTAATATATCATTTAAAAGCTATGGATTAGGCACAACTTCGCCATGTTGAACACTTTTCGAGATTCCTCACGGTTTAAGAGCAGTTTTGAAAATGGTGCGGCCCACAACAAGTGGCAGCGAGCATTTTTTCGCATTTTTTTCTTAACTGCTCGTCGAAATGAAGCAAACAATACACCGTTGGATAGATATGTTGAGGCACATCTTTTTCATATCTATTTCTTTCCCTAATTCGTTACGGTTTAAGAGCAGTTTCAAATTTACTAAATCGCGGAATTCTGTTTTTCAAAAAATTTCAAATTTTCGGTACTGTTTTCGCTCTAGTTTTTTAACCGTTTGTCGAAACGAGGCGTGTATTATGTCGTTGGAAAGCTATGGACAAGGCGCAACTTCCGTATGTAGAAATGGTTTTGAGATTCCTTATAGTTTTAAGTTAATTTTGAAAATCGTGTGGCAGACGACAAGTGGCAGCGGCCATTTTTCGCGAAATTTTTACAAACCGGTCATTGAAATGATTCAAATGATATGCCGTTGGAAATATATCGACGAGACGCAACTTTTTCATGTAGAACACTCTCTCTAATTCCTTACGGTTTAAGAGCAGATTTAAATTTACCGAAATGCGGACACTCTGTTTTTCGCGACACCCAAATTGATGTGGGTACTTCATCCGACTGAAAACCGCACTACATTAGACGGGCAAGAGAACTGCATGGTTTCTTTTATTTGAACGTAATTTTTTCAAGGACGATAAAGTAGAGTGCACTTCACATCGGGTGTAAATGAACCACACCACTATCAAGAAGTGAACCGCATTACTTTTTTGTGGTACGTAAATTTTCCTAAACTAGGTGGAGTACACTTTATGTCAAGTGTTGGTGAACCGCAATACTTATGAAAAGTGAACCTCGAGACTACCGTAAACGGGTCGTACAACATCAGACAGAAAACCGCACTTATTTAGACTAAAAACCGCACTTCATTAGACAGACAAGTGCACTGCATGATTTCTTTTTTGTGGGACATAAATTTTCTTTTTTTATGGGACATAAATTTTCGCAAACGAGGTCGAGTGCACTTCATGTCGAGCGTTGGTGAACTAAAATACTATGAAAAGTGAACCACTTTCTTTTTCTTTTATCGTCTCCGTAACTTTTTTCATCAACGAGTATGGATTGCCGGGACGAGGTGAGTGTACTGCATCAATTTTTTTCCAATTTTGTTTCTACTGCACACAACAGAGTGAGCTGCATAAAAAGTTAGCCCTTTCCAATTTACTTTCTCCCAATTTGTTTTTGCACTTGGATACAACAGAGTGCACTTCATTTTCATGCTATTTTTACATTGTACGAGAACATAGGCCCCAAGCCGGCTACCACGCAAAACACAGACAACGATGTAGCCCCAAGCCGTAGGGGCACTCCACCTTGGTGTAGCGCTCGCCGGCGCCCACGCGGGTGGCACGGCCGCAGTGCGGGATGCTCGGGCACCACTTCGCCGAGTCGTTGTTCTCGAGGTACGACTCGAGGAGGAAGCGGTCGAAGCGCGTGGCCGTGTCGGGGTACTTGAGGGCGAGGAGCTGCTGCACCACGACCTCGTCGCACACCACCGGGAACTTGACCCCCATGCATGCACTGGATCTGCTTCTTTCTTGCCGCTCTCCACCACACATGCCTTGAAGTCAGTGCTCCGTTGTCCAACCTGCAGAACGCACAAAGTGCATCAACGATGGATTCATGAGGTTCAGAAAGCAAAGCCAAGCTAGCTAGCTAGTGATCCATCCATCATGCTCGCCCGCCAAGCATGCACGCAAGCTCCCACGCGAGAGTGTGCGTCTTACGCGTCGCGATCTGCGTGCGCAGGTTCCAAATCACGCACGTAAAAAATCCAAGCGGAAGCGTTGGAATGGCCGTGACCGACATGCATCAGTTTGTGCAGAGGAGGTATACTACACTCAAAGGGCTGACGTACAGCGAGCTGCATGCGCGTGGTTTTGGGCTGCATCCGCACATGGAGAGAACTGCAGGACGGTGCCGGGAGGGAAAGAGGAATGTGGGGAAGCCAACCGAGGCCACAAGGAGTACCATCGAGGGAGGAGGTGGGAACTGCACTTCTTGCCAAATAGCCATCGATCATACAAAGTGAACTGCAGAGTTAATCAGAGGATACAACGGTGAGGGCGACAACTCCTGGCTGGGATCTACTACGATTGAACGGTAGGCAAGCAATAATCGATCTGCACTGCATGTGGAGTCGTAGAGCACTGCACGTGGAGTCATAGTGCACTGCACCGCCGTGCCCGTGCTGCTCCAGCGGCGAAGGGGGAAAAGAGGAAAAGGGGAATAGAGGATGGACGGCTAGGGAGAAGCCCTGGAACCTTGCCCGGCGAGGAGAAATAGGGGCAGGGGAGCTGGATCCATTGTGTGGCGGCGGATCTGACCTGAAGGCGGAGGAACGAGGCAGAGGTTGAGGTCAGGGGCACCACGACGTCCAACTTGCGGTGGCGCACATGCCCCTCCCCCTGCCCACCTGCGCGACAAAGCCACACATTGAAGCCAGAGAGCCTCGGATCCGGCCGGGTTGGGGCAGATATAGGCCATCGGCGGTGAGGGGTCAGGCGGTGGTCGCGCGATGGGGGCAGGGGCCATTGATGCCGGCGAGCACATGGCGGGGGCAGTGGCCATGGCTGGAGCGGGGCGGGGCCGGGGCCGTTGCGGGTCGGCGCCGGACGAGAGGAGTAGGAGGCGGGGCGGCTTCGGATGGTAGGAGAAGGAGGCAGTGCGCCGCCGAATGGGAGGTGTAGGAGGCAGGGCAGCTCCGGATGGGTGGTGTAGGAGGCGGGGCGGTTCCGGACGGAAGGAGGAGAAGGCGGGGAGGAGCCGGGCGGGAGGAGGAGGTGGTGGGGCGGCGCCAGGCGGGAGGAGGAGGAGGAGGCGGGGCGGTGCTAGCCGGGAGAAGGAGGAGGGAGGGTGGCGTCGGCGGGGCAGAAGGTGGATCCGGGGGGGAGGGGGAGGGGAAGGGGAATCGTGCTAGATGGAGGTGGGGGTGCACGAGAGGAGGAGGTAGGTGGGTTTTGGTTGAAAGAATCGTGGGTGTGGGGGCGAGTGGAGGTGTTATCAGAATAAGAAAAGTGTTATTAGAATAAGGTCTTAAGGGGTGTTATTAGAATAGACCCACCCTATATATACGTGTTCTGTCCTCTACAACATTCACTTATAGCTATGTCTTCATGATTGAATCTTTTCTTGAACTAAGTGAATGTGATCGGACCCTAACCTCTTCTGTGCTTCTACCTCAAACTCTATCTATCCAAATCATATGCATTCTATTGAAACATGTCGTTTGTCTTCCCCGAGTCCTTGTCAGCAGAAGACAAAAGGACAAACATTTAAATCTGTTTTTTAGTGCCACATCCTTTTTGCTTGAATACCGGAGAAGCCGAAATGACCACCCGACCATCCAGGCGTGCGTGGGAACGTGGAACAACTTCTGATATGTTGCATGCATGCCACGTGCCCTTCAGATGTGAACCACCAGGGGCACCTGTGTAATAACGCTGTGCCATCCATGTCCTTATAAATACACACCTCACCACAGTCATTATCTCTTCTTCCACCTCTTCCCCTCGCACCGAAACCCTAGCGCCTCCGCTAGCTCGCGTCGACGCCAGAGATGAAGCGCTTAGCTACCGCGACATCTTCAACGCCGTCCTCACACCGGCCGCAGACCTCGTCCTCTCTGCCGCCGCCGTAGGTGTCTTCCGCCGCCAAGTTAGGGCACAGAAGATTGAATTGCTCGACCTCTCTATCTTCGACCTCATCTAGCAGTTCATAAGCGGTAAATAAAACCTACTTTTTACTGCCTTTTTGATCCGTTAAATCCATCCACTTCTACCAAAAGTAGTTTCTTCACTTTCATATCTGGATCTATCCATGTCTGCATCTCATATCATGCCAAGTATATTCACTTATGCTTCACAACTAGTTAGATTCCTCACTTGTACTTATTCATGGATTCGTACAAATTTGGAACCGACTCTCTTCAAATAAGTGAATGTCTTCGCACTATGAGGTCAATGTCATCAAACTGATTTATCTTCAAAATCTTCTGAGAATGCATATGACCTCTTCCCCTCCCCTCGTACCTTAATGCTGTCACAAGTACATGTCCGTGGGGAGAATCCCTTGGTTCTCATAGTCTGCATTCATTTGCAGAGTTCTTGCAGCGTCACATACACTCTCCTGAAGCCAGTTCCTATCTGACCAGCAAGAGGAAGCCATCCACAATCTTGAAGCCGTTTAGTCTGAATCCAATGGCCACTGAAAAGTATGTAAGGAAGGGTGGTAGGCAGCGCCATGGGGACACAACTAAGGATCTACCTCCGGATCTATTTGAAATGTACAAGACAGACCCTGAGGAAGCCTACAGCGAGCACAAGACCCGAATCCAATGGATTCGAAGATACTGGACCGAAGAATGGTTCAAGTACATATTTGTGACTGCTGAATATGCTGAAAAGAACGCTATCAAGCGGCCATGGGGAGATATTTTGTACCGAAATCTGCAGCCCAAGTCCAAGCCCGAAGCCATTGCTCAAGGCTTCTATCCGTGCATGGTCCGAGGGCCACAGCCAGAAAACACTGACCCATCATCTTTGTTATGGTGTCGTGATGATGACAATCTCTTCAAGCGCAACTATCAGTTTGCAAAAGAGTCAGCTAAGAAGAACAAGAAGGACCTTGGACTCAATTTCAACCCTGGTCCGTCTACTCCAAGGGCTGATGGCACCCGCGATGCCAATCCCAATGAAATCGGCCCCTTCTACAACCTCGAAGGCCTCATCACTCACATAGCTGTACAGGGGCTACGGTGGATCACTCTGCTGACGACGCAGATTCTGAAGATGCGCCAGCACCACCAAAGCAGAAGCCAAAGAAGTCAAAAGCTTCGAAGCCCTCTGCTGCACCAAAAGCTTCACGTATGAAGCCATTAGCCACTGCACCTCCTGAACCCAGTGTGCAATCTGAGGATCTGTCCCATGTCTCGAAGAAGGTCGTGAAGACAAAGAAAACCAGGAAGCCCAAGAAGATTTCTGGACATGAACTGACTCCAGCTGCTGTTCTGAGGAATGAGGATGAAATCATTGATCTATCCAGCGATGAAGATCTTGGTGATGAAGCCCTTGAACAGCTGATCAAGAGTAAGAAAGAGGCGGAGATCTTCAACGATCTACCCCTTTTGACGTTGACATACTAAACAATTTCATTGATGAATGGTTCAATGATCAAAGCCTCAGTATTGATGACCTTCAGCTGCCAATCAGCATAAGCGTCACGTTTCATGGAGCCATTGCAAATGAACTGTCCATGGCTCAGAAAATCATCGAGTTGAAAAACAAGATTGATTTTGAGAAGGCGCAGTTCAAGAAGAACATGGCAAAGCTCAGTGTGGCAGAAGTTCAAAGCTTCAAGGTGATGATGAATGAGCTCAAGGAACAGTTTCACAAGAAGCGTGAAGAAGCTAAAGGCTCTAGAGAGCGCATGAAGTACTTTGCGCAGAAATGCTTTCAAGCTCACAATGAGGCTGAGAAGCGCAAGGCTCTGGGGCGTCCTGGTATCGACCCCAGAATGGCTGCCAAACAGAAGAATAAGTCTGCCGTGGCCCGAACTGAAGCACCAAGGCAGGAAGAACATCGTATTGTCTTCCTTGCCAGCATGACAGGCTCGAAGCCTAAGGTCCCCTCAGCAGCTTCAGAATTGAAGAAAACTAGGGCAGCTGAAGCTGATGCCAAGAAGCGCAAGCACAAGGATGCTTCTGATGATGCTCCATCCAAGAAGAAGCTGAAGACCAAGTCTTCAAAGAAAGATCGTGCAACTGCTGCCTTTGAGCCCCTTGTGGTTGAGCCAATTTCTGTTGCCCATCCTGCCTCCACGAGCCAAGAGTGTTGTCTAGTGATTCACGAGCCTGCTACCATAGAGGCTCCTGAAGATGAAGAAGTACCAGCTGTCGACCCCACCACAGCTGAAGACATTTATCATGACGACAATGTTGAAGATGATGAAGTCCTTCCTCAAATTAAGCACCACATGCTATCATCCCTGTTCATACGAACAACGAACTCATCAATATTGGTCGTCTTTTGACGCCAATCACTCAGGATGCTTCGTGGGCCAATCGTCCTGAACAAGACACCCCCATTCTTGATGACACTCCCAGAACTCCACCACCTCAAGACACCACTCAAGTGATTGATGGAGATAACTACATGGTCCAGACCACTCTGTCACCACAGGCGTCAACCGCTTTCCGCAGGCTTCGCAAAGGCCCTAGGCCACAGGTCGCCATGTCGAGTATTCTTGTAACATCCCAAAATTTCAATTTGGAATGTTATACATTAGATCATCATTGCATATCATATTTTTGCATTTTGGTTGATCCTAGAAAATTCTACGCAACTCAAGGACCCATGGAGAGAGTTGGGGATTTCGTTATTTTCATATTTGAGTTTTCTCAAATTTCGAGAATAGGATCATTTGATTTTATTTATTTTATCATCAATTATTTCTATTACAAAAATATGAGAGAGGAAATAAAATGACTTTCCCAAAATAGAGAAATATTGAGGATTTAATAATAAAATCAAACAAGATTTTATTTCGGAGTTTTTCTGTGTTTTATTTGAATTTAGAAAAAATGTGCGTTTTTCAAAATTGCATTTAGGCCCCAAATAAATGTTCACTTTGTCGGGCTTGATTTTAGAAGCCCGGGAAAATTTATTTCGGAATTTTTGGAGTCCGTTTAGTATTTCTTTTTATTTTTTTTCCGAGCAGAAATAATTTAACAAAAAAAACCAACCGACCTAACGGGCCGTGTCCGACTAGGACTCTGGCCCGACTAGGCTTTATAAGCCGAGGCCCAGCCCCGGGGAACCCTAGCCGCCCCAGCCCCCAACCCTAGCCGCCGCCCGGTCCCGTTGCCGCCGCCGCCCGCCGCCCGCCCGCGCCGCCGCCCCCCGCCGCCGAGGTTCGCCGCCACGCCTCGTTTTTCATGCCTTCGTTTTTTTAAAAAAACCGATCGGTTTTTGTCGGTTTTCGTCAGTTTAATAGATTCAGTTTTTTTAAATAGATCGGTTTTTCCGGTTTATTTATTTTAGCGAGCGTTCGTCGTTTTTCTTTTTCTCGGATTAAATCCGCGATTTTTGCTGATCGCGATTCCTGATCCGATTTTCATTTTAGTTTAACTTTTCGCTCGTTTATCGGAATCAGGCGATTCAAGCTCCTAGAGTTTCATCTCGAAACCTTCTATCCGTTTAACCAACTTAAACAAGATTTTGCTACTGTAAAATTTGCCCTAAATCCAGATTACTAGAACGAAGTTGTTTTCTTCTGCCGTTTGACTTTCGTTGCTTCGTTCGATTTGATTCTTTTTGCCAACCGGAGTTCTTAAGTTGAACCTTCTGGTTAGATCTCTTATTTGAGTTTTACCTGTGCATTAGTTGAGTACTTATTGTATGCTTGTTTGTTTGTGTGCGATAGAGTATCCGGAGTGCGCCACCTGTTACTTCGAATCGCTAGGTTTCCCGGATCATCAGCAAGGCAAGTAACACTTTGATCATACCTTTTCTACTACCCAGTTTTATTGCATTAGATCAATCCTCACACATTGCATGATTAGGATCTAATTAAATTGTGGGATGGGAAGTAGATGAGGTAGTACCTATTACCTGTTTATTATCAAACCTTTGGGAGTTACTTCTACATTTTCTTATTATGCCATGCTATGCTAGTAGACGTGGATTGGGTGAGTGATATCCATGACAGATGTGAGATTGATAATTAATGGTTTATCTAAGGTGGCAACTTAAACACACATCTGGGTGGATTGAGGCACCTGGGTATTCTAGGACTTGTGTGTTTTCTTTTGGACCGCCACCCAGGCTCAAAGGGATCATGAGACTATTCATACTAGAAACTTCCGTGTGCAGCCACAAGCTATTATGGGCTCTAGCACAGTGGTAGACTAGCAGATGTAGGGGATGTAGGTGGTACAGTCTACCCGATCGTAAGGTGCTAGCGCTTCTGAAAGGCTATGTCTCGGTCATCCGTCTTCTCAAACACCATGTAGTGCGAGAAAACAAACGGAGGCGATCGAGTCTTGTGGGGAAAAGTGTGCAAACCTCTGCAGAGTGTAACAAACTAATCATGGTTAGCCGTGTCCCCGGTTATGGACATCTTGAGTATCTAGTACTTGGATTATCATGTGAATCTCAACATGTTACTCTAAATTAATTTTGTTGGGTTATGTTTAATGATGATGCTTAATTGGGATTGAGAATGCTGCCAACCATTCTCAATGTTTAACAACCACCTTGATAGTAATTAAAATTTTATTCCTTTGAAGTAGGGAAAAATCGGCTTTACGCAAAACTGTAACCATAGAGCTTTCCACCAGCCAAATATGCATATAGTATAGCTGTTTCATTCCATTACTCTCTATGTGTTACCTTGCCAGCATATTCCATGTGCTGACCCGTTTTCGGGCTGCAACATTAATGTTGCAGACTTTTCAGACGACGATTAAGGAGTTTTAGGTCGTGGTTCTATACTTAGTGATGCCGTTGGAGTTGATGGACTCACTTATCTTCCAAGCCTTCCGCTGTTATCATTATTAGATGGCCTTAAGCCATATTTATTGTAATAAGTTCTCTTTTGAGACATTCGATGTAATAAGTGTGTGATTGCTACTCTGCTATAAATCCTCCAAGTACTGTGTGGTGTCAGCATTATTGATCCAGGGATGACACTGGAGCACAGAGATCAGACTGTTTGAGGTCTAGTTGCTACAGAGATGGTATCAGAGCACACGCTGACTGTAGGACACGCCCACTAAGCTAAAGACCTAGATCACTACTCACTCTCTGCTCTTCTGACGTCTCATCTTTTGTATTCTTTAGGATGGCGGATGCAAGGAACAAGTTTATGCAACCGGATGAAGGTGCACCCTTTGGACGCCACTTGAAGGAAGTCACTAGATACCTGAACATAGGAGTACCAAGCTTCATGGGAACCTACAACGCCACTTTGCCTGAAGAAGAGCGCTGGATGATTCAAGTTCAAGTTCCAGGAAGAACGTTCATGCCAGTCACTGAGCCCATAGAATTTTCTTTTGATGCACCAACTTGGAGTCTAGGAAAGAGCATGGCAGCTCACATCACCATGGGACGCATTTGAGAAGTCTACCGCAAGGATCTCAGGGATACTATCTACCAGATTTGTGGGCGCCGAGATGAACACTGGGAGATGATCAGCACCAGGAATGATAGATCAATTGCAGCTTTTATCCAAGAGTTAAACCAGCACATTCGACGACAGGAGAACCAGATGTGCGCCGACATGATAGATCTGAACAAGGCTAAGACCAGAATAAGGGAACTGGAGGAAGAACTCAAGGCTACACGTGAAGATTATGAAGAGGAAATTGAAGTATTGGTGGATAAGAATGACGACCTAACAAAGAAGATTGGAATATTTATGGGAGGCCCGACGCCAGTAGAGGAAGATGAAGAACCCAAGGAGATTAGCCCGGAAGACTACATCATCATCGACGGCACCGACTCGGAAGCAGATAGTAGCGATGATGACTATGTTGATGAAGCTAGAGCAGATATTATGGAGTCAACAACCATAGAATATTTCTAATAGACCACCTCATCAGTAGTATTAGTCCACCATGTAAATGTAGTAGTCCGAGCACTTTTGCGATAGTTAGATCGATTGTATGCCTTTGGTTGATTGATTGAAGTGAATTGTATGCCTTTGGTTGATTGATTGAAGTGAATTGTTTGCTTTTGCCTCATGTGCATATGGGTAGTGTTTTCTCTTTAGACCCTCTCTATTCTTATATCTCATCTTTTCTAAACCCTCAGATGCCTCCGAGACGTGACCCCGGATTTTCCTTTCCACCGGAGCTCACCCAGTTGATCCAGCAGCAGAACACATTGATGCAGTTGCTAGTCCAGAATCAGAATCAGGGGAACAACAACAACAACCCACCACCACCTATTGACCACTTTGCCCGTTTTCTTAGGCTGAATCCGCCGGTGTTTTCCAGTAGCACTGAGCCGATAGTAGCAGATGATTGGCTCCGCAAGACAGCTAGGGAGTTGAACACAACAATATGCACAGATGCGGAGAAGGTGAAGTTTGCCGCACATCAGTTAGAAGGACCCGCAGCATCATGGTGGGAGAATTTCACAGCCACCTTCCCAGTCAACACTGTCACATGGGACCAGTTTCAGCAGGCTTTCCGTACTGCCCATGTTTCAGCAGGAGCTATGGCCATGAAGAAGTGTGAGCTTCGTAACTTGCGCCAAGGAGGACGGACAGTTGGCCAGTATGTGGAGGAGTTTAGTAAGCTAGAACGTTATGCTCCAGATGACGTTGCTACGGATGCAGCTAAACAAGAGAAGTTTTTGGAAGGACTAAATGATGAGTTGAGCATGCAGTTGATGGTAGCCACCTTGAACAACTACCAGGAGTTGGTAGATCGTGCTCTTATGATTAAAGGGAAGCAGCAGCAAATTGAGAATCGCAAGAGGAAGTATGGACAAGGAAAGTACAATTCAGGAGCTCAGCAGAAGCCACGTTTTACCCCTAGACCGGGAGGACATTTTCAGCATACCCATGGGGGAGGTAGCTCGCACAATCACAATGGCACTAAGAATGGTAATGGCAATGGAGGAAGCAACGGCCAGAACCGCACCAACCCATCAACCCCAGCCAAGAAGGACTTGAGCCAAGTCACTTGCTATAAGTGTTCGAAGCCAGGACATTATGCAAATGAATGTCTTCAAGGCCAAAATGGCAATGGAAGTTCTGGAAGAAGCCGAACCCTTCCAACAGGGGACAGGTGAACCACGTTAGCGTGGAGGAGGTTGAAGCTCAGCCCGATGCAGTAATAGGTAAGTTTTTGGTTAAGTCATTTACTGCACTCGTTCTTTTTGATACTGGTGCATCGCATTCATACATCTCAAGGGGATTTGTGGATAAGTATAACCTACCAACCCAAGCCCTTAGTTCACCCATGTTAGTAACCTCCCCAGGAGCAGAGTATGTGGCTAGTATATGGTGTGATCGGTTACCATTAAGGATTGGTAACTATGTTTTTCCCTCAGACCTAGTAGTATTGGAATCTCAAGGATTGGATGTGATATTAGGCATGGATTGGTTATCAAAGTATGAAGGGAATATTGAGTGTGCTAGTAAGTCAATTTTGCTTACCACACCAGAAGGGAGAAGGATCAAGTATGTATCCCGGCATGTGCCAAAGAGGACCCAAGTAAATTGCCTAACAGGAGTTGTGCAGGAGGAAGTACCGTGATAAGGGATTTCCCTGATGTATTTCCAGAAGAGTTGCCAGGCATGCCACCAGATAGAGATATTGAGTTTTTGATTGAGCTATTGCCAGGCACTGGGCCAATATCAAAGAGACCATATAGGATGCCAGCAAAGGATTTGGTGGAAATTAAGAAGCAGATTAAGGAGTTACTGGATAAGGGATATATTCTCCCAAGTTCTTCGCCTTGTTGATCACCAGTACTTCTAGTGGAGAAGAAGGATGGATCGTTAAGGATGGTTGTTGATTATCTAGGATTGAACGAGGTAACGATCAAGAACAAGTACCCACTATCAATGATCAACGATCTATTTGATCGATTCCAAGGAGCTAAAGTATTTTCCAAGATTGATTTGCGATCAGGATACCACCAGTTGAAGATTCGAGAACAGGATATTCCGAAGACAGCTTTTACCACCAGGTATGGGCTGTATGAGTATACCGTTATATCATTTGGTCTGACTAACGCGCCTGCCTATTTTATGAACATGATGAACAAAGTGTTTATGGAGTTTTTGGATAAGTTCGTCGTAGTGTTCATTGATGATATCCTGGTATATTCGAAGAATGAAGAGGAGCATAAGGAGCATTTGCGTTTGGTACTTGGAAAGCTCAGAGAACACCAATTATATGCCAAGTTCAGCAAATGTGAGTTTTGGTTGAAGGAAGTAGGATTCCTCGGACACGTTATATCCGGAGAAGGTATAGCAGTAGATCCCGCTAAAGTTGAAACCGTGACCAAGTGGGAAGCCCCAACAACAGTTGGAGAGATCCAGAGTTTTCTTGGACTCGCAGGATACTACCAGAGGTTTATTGAGAATTTCTCAAAGATTGCGAAGCCTATGACGGAGTTGTTGAATAAAGATACCAAGTTCATATGGACGGAGGAGTGTGAGGCTAGTTTTCAGGAGTTGAAGAAACGCTTGGTTACCTCACCAGTATTGATTTTGCCAGACCAGACCAAAGATTATGAGGTGTATTGTGACGCTTCACGTCGAGGACTTGGAGCAGTGCTTATGCAGGAAGGGAGAGTTGTTTCATATGCCTCAAGACAACTGAAGCCCCATGAGTTGAATTATGCCACACATGATTTGGAGTTAGCAGCCGTAGTGCATGCATTGAAGACATGGAGACATTTCCTCATTGGAAACCATTGTGAGGTGTACACGGATCATAAGAGTTTGAAGTACATTTTCACACAGAAGGAGTTGAATCTCAGACAAAGGAGATGGTTGGAGCTTATCAAAGATTATGATATGAAATTGCACTATCACCCCGGAAAGGCTAATGTAGTAGCTGACGTGTTAAGCCGTAAGAGCCATGTCAATACGTTAATGATGGGAGGGATACCCAAGGAGTTAGTAGAAAATCTTCGTGAACTATGTGTGGAAATAGTTCCGAGAGGCTATGTAGCAGCACTATAGATTCAGTCAACTTTGATGGATAGAATCAGAGAAGCTCAGAAAACTGACAAAGAGATTGCCGCTATAAAGGAGAAACTGAGCAAAGGAAAAGCTAAAGGATTTCGTGAGGATGAGCACGATACCCTATGGTTTGAAGACCGTGTTTACGTGCCCAATAACCCGGAGATCAGGAAGTTGATTTTGCAAGAGGCACACGATTCACCGTATTCAATTCACCCAGGAAATACCAAGATGTATTTGGATTTGAAGGATATTTTCTAGTGTACGGGAATGAAGAAGGATATTGCGGAGTATGTAGCAGTTTGTGATGTATGCCAGAGAGTAAACGCAGAGCATCAGAAGCCAGCAGGATTGTTAGAACCATTGTCGATACCCGAATGGAAGTGGGATAAGTTAGGCATGGATTTTATCACGGGATTGCCCAGGACTCGTTCAGGCTATGACTCAATTTGGGTTGTAGTTGATCGATTGACGAAAGTAGCTCATTTCATCCTAGTAAAGACCACTTACACCAGTGCTAAGTTGGCAAAGATATACATGACCAGAATAGTATGTCTGCATGGAGTTCCGAGGAGTATCGTATCAGATAGAGGAACCCAGTTTACCTCGAAGTTCTGGAAGCAGTTGCACGAAACTTTGGGTACCAGGCTAGAATTCAGTACAGCTTTTCATCCACAGACAGATGGACAAACCGAGAGAGTAAATCAAATTTTGGAGGAGATGCTGAGAGCTTGTGCGCTAGATTATGGATCTAGTTGGGACGATAATTTGCCATATGCAGAGTTCTCTTACAACAACAGTTACCAAACCAGTTTGAAGATGGCCCCTTTCGAAGCTTTGTACGGAAGGAGGTGCAGGACACCGCTGTCATGGGACGAAGTTGGAGATCGCCAGTTATTTGGACCTGACTTGATTAAAGAGTCTGAACAGAAGGTGAAATTGATTCGCGATAGGCTCAAGATAGCCCAGTCCAGACAGAAGAGTTATGTAGATTCTAAACGCAAGGAGACAGTTTATGAAGTCGGAGATAGAGCTTATCTTCGAGTATCTCCACTTCAGGGAACAAAGCGTTTTGGAGTTAAAGGGAAGTTAGCGCCACGATTTGTAGGACCATATCGAGTTTTGGAACGTATGGGAGAAGTGGCCTACAAATTGGTATTATCCGAAGGATTGTCAGGAGTACATGATGTGTTCCACGTTTCTCAGTTAAAGAAGTGTCACGCGGAGATGGCCGATGTACCGTTGAGAGATACAGTGTGTTTGGAAACTATTCAGTTGGATAACGATTTGACCTACGAGGAGAAACCAGTTAAGATCCTCGAGTTTGCCAGCCGAGTTACTCGCAGCAAGGTTATCAAGTTTTGCAAAGTTCAGTGGAGCCACCACACGGAGGATGAAGCCACCTGGGAGCGAGAGGAAGATTTGCTCAAAGACCACCCTCACCTATTTTCTAGCCAACCCGAATCTCGAGGGCGAGATTCATCTTAAGGGGGGGGGGTATGTTTGTAACATCCCAAATTTTCAATTTGGAATGTTATACATTAGATCATCATTGCATATCATATTTTTGCATTTTGGTTGATCCTAGAAAAATTCTACGCAACTCAATGACCCACGGAGAGAGTTGGGATTTCGTTATTTTCATATTTGAGTTTTCTCAAATTTTGAGAATAGGATCATTTGATTTTATTTATTTTATCATCAATTATTTCTATTACAAAAATATGAGAGAGGGAATAAAATGACTTTCCCAAAATAAAGAAATATTGAGGATTTAATAATAAAATCAAATAAGATTTTATTTCGGAGTTTTATTTGAATTTAGGAAAAATGTGCGTTTTTCAAAATTGCATTTAGGTCCCAAATAAATGTTCACCTTGTGCGGCTTGATTTTAGAAGCCCGTGAAAATTTATTTCAGAATTTTTGGAGTCCGTTTAGTATTTCTTTTTATTTTTCTCCTGAGCGAAATAATTTAAAAAAAAGAACCGACCTAGGCGCTGTGTCGGACCCGGACTCCCGGCCCACTAGGCTTTATAAGCCGGGGGGAGGCCCAGCCGAAGCTAGCCACCCGCGCCCCAACCCTAGCGCCGCCCCGCCGCCGCCGCCGGACGCCGCCGCCGCCGCACGTCACCCGAGGTTCACCGCCGCCTCGTTTTCCGTGCCGTCATAAAAAAATCGGCGTTCGTCATTTTTTTTCTTGGATTAAATCTGCGATTTTTCTGATCACGATTTCTGATCCGATTTTCGTTTTAGTATAACTTTTCGCTCGTTTATCGGAATCAGGCGATTCAAGCGCCTAGAGTTTCGTCTCGAAACCCTCTATCCGTTTAACCAACTTAAACAAGATTTTGCTACTGTAAAATTTTCCCTAGATCCAGATTACTAGAACGAAGTTGTTTTCTTTCGCCGTTTGACTTTCGTTGCTTCATTTGATTTGATACTTTTTGCCAACCGGAGTTCTTAAGTTGAACCTTCTGGTTAGATCTCTTATTTGAGTTTTACCCGTGCATTAGATGAGTACTTATTGTATGCTTGTTTGTTTGTCTGCGATAGAATACCCGGAGTGCGCCGCCTGTTACTTCGAATCGTTAGGTTTCGCGGATCATCAGCAAGGCAAGTAACATTCTCAAATTTCACTAAAAAAATTTTAGGATCACGCGGATATCTTGGAATCGTTCCAATGGTTTTGTGACGAGAACATTGTTCTTGGTGCGTCCTGTCATTTAGGGGTTGTGGCAGTGTCCCGGTGAGTTGAGCTCCGAGGTGTTGTCGTCACAATTTTATCGTTGCAGTTCTGGAATACCTGAGTTTAGTTTCGCCGACATCGAAAAACTCTTTTATGCAGTTGTTGGTGAGATAACCTCGACGCCACCAAGTACTGGGGCGGGAGTTCGGGAGTATTGCCATAACTCGTATAACGGATGCTTTTCGAAGGTTGAGGTAGACGATTTCCGAAGGTTTCTTGGTTATGTGTTGAAGGATGGATACATCTGGATGTAGGATTTGCTAGTTTTGGGTGAGATATTATGCTTCCCCTGTATCCCCAACACCTGATTGCATAACTGGAAAATTTCGGGAGTTTTTAAGTTGGAATTCAAGTAGCTCTTAGGATATCTTTCCGAAAGATGTATGATATGAAATTGGGGTTCGACGTTTAGTGGTCCGCCTATGCACGGTTGGTTTTACAGTGGTCTCGTTGTGTCTTAAAGAGTCCTTGGCTATGCCGACTCGGGGACGCTTCGTATGTCATGTGCACTGCCTTGTACATGATGGTGCTGTACAATCAAGCCCGTGTAGGCCCCACCACGAAAACTTCGGACGAAATCTCTATCATATGTTTGTTCCGGCTTATTCTGCAAGCCAATCCTTTGTTTTGCATTGAGTTCCTTATTATGCCATGCTATGCTAGTAGACGTGGATTGGGTGAGTGATATCCATGATAGATGTGAGATTGTTAATTAATTGTTTATCTAAGGTGACAATTTAAACACACATCTGGGTGGATTGAGGCACCTGGGTATTCCAGGACTTGCCTGTTTTCTTTTGGACCGCCACCCAGGCTCAAAGGGATCATGAGACTATTCATACTAGAAACTTCCGTGTGCAGCCACAAGCTATTGTGGGCTCTAGCATAGTTGACTAAGTCGTGCGAACTCTTACAGTGGTAGACTAGTAGATGTAGGGGATGTAGGTGGTACGGTCTACCCGATCGTAAGGTGCTAGCGCTTCTGAAAGACTATGTCTTGGTCATCCGTCTTCTCAAACACCATGTAGTGCGAGAAACCAAACGGAGGTGATCGAGTCTTGTGGGGAAAAGTGCGCAAACCTCTGCAAAGTGTAATAAACTAATCATGGTTAGCCGTGTCCCCGGTTATGGATATCTTAAGTATCTAGTACTTGGATTATCATGTGAATCTCAACATGTTACTCTAAATTAATTTTGTTGGGTTATGTTTAATGATGATGCTTAATTGGGATTGAGAATGCTGTCAACCATTCTCAATGTTTAACAACCATCATGATAGTTAAATAAATTTATTCCTTTGAAGTAGGGAAAAATTGACTTTATGCAAAACTGTAACCATAGAGCTTTCCACCAGCCAAATATGCATATAGTATAGCTATTTCATTCCATTACTCTCTATGTGTTACATTGCCAGCATATTCCATGTGCTGACCCGTTTTGGGCTGCAACGTTAATGTTGCAGACTTTTCAGACAACGATTAAGGAGTTTTAGGTCGTGGTTCTATACTCAGTGATGCCGTTGGAGTTGATGGACTCACTTATCTTCCAAGCCTTCCGCTGTTATCGTTATTAGATGGCCTTAAGCCATATTTATTGTAATAAGTTCTCTTTTAAGACACTCGATGTAATAAGTGTGTGATTGCTACTCTGCTATAAATCCTCCGAGTACTGTGTGGTGTCAACATTACTGATCCAGGGATGACACCGGAGCACAGAGATCGGACTGTTTGAGGTCTGGTCGCTACAAGAGGCTCAACACACATGAGTTTCAGTAATCCGAGAAAAGAGATATCTATGGTCCCAACTATGGCCGAACTCGTGCTTTAAAGGCAAAGACTGCTTCCTCATCTGAAGAAGAATCTGACTGCAGTTCTGAGATCTTGAAGACATTGAAAAGGAACTTGCCATGCTAGTGAAGAAGTTCCAGAGGTTCACCAAGAAGAAAGGCTTCAGACAGTCTTCGAGATCCAGCTCAAGAAATGATGAAGCTTCCTCCCGTGACTACAAGAAGAGAACATGCCACAAGTGCAAGAAACCTGGTCACTACATCTCTGAATGTCCTCAATGGGACAATTGAGAACAACAAGGAGAAGAAGAGCAAGGAATATGATTCTTATGACAACAAGAAGAAGAAATCCTCAAAGTCTTCTTCCAAGTCTTCGTCGAAGTCTTCATCACACAAGAAGAGCTCATCCAGCAAGGCTCGTGCGTTTGTTGGCAAGGAGATAAATTCAGAGGAGGAGTCTGCATTTGAGGAGGCGGAGGTGGAGTCTGAAGAGAAATCTGATTCAGGCGTGGCAAGCCTGGCTCTAGCTTCAGCATACGCCACCAAGTCCATCTTCAACTGTAACACCCCAGATGTAACTCACCATATTTGTATTCCAACTCTTGCCATTTTCGGCTCTAAGTTATGATATTCCCTCGTGGTTGGGTTTTGTCTTTGTTTTGCATTTTTTCCATGTCATGCATTGCATATCATGTCATCATGTGCATCTCATTTGCATACGTGTTCGTCTCATGCATCCGAGCATTTTCCCCGTTGTCCGTTTTGCGATCCGACACTCCTACGTCCTTCGGCGCCCCTTTTGTCTCTTTTCGTGAGCGAGTGTTAAAATTTCTCGGAATGGTCCTAGATTTGCCAAGCGACCTTGGTACACCACTGGTAGACCGCCTGTCAAGTTCCGTGCCATTTGGAATCCGTTTGATACTCCAACAGTTAACCAGGGAACCGTAAAGGCCTCGTGTGTGTTGCACCCCAACACCCCTTCAAAGTGGCCCAAAACCCATCCAAACCCCCCTCCATCCTCTTGGCCGTTCGATCACGATTGCGTGGCCGAAAACCGCACCTCATTTGGACTCTTCTAGCTCCCTCTACCTACAAATATGTGCCCCTCCCGGATTTTTCGCGTAGTCTAACCCTAGACCTCCCTCTCACTCCGCGCCGGACACGTCCGGGCGGCGCCCGACGCGTCCGCCGCCGCGCCCCATCCACTCGCGCGCCGCCAGCTGTCGCCTCCGCCGCCTCCCTCCACCGCGGCCCGTGGGGCCCGGAGTAGGCCCGCGCGAGCCCGCGGGATCCGCCTCCCGGCCTGCGCATCCGCGCCGCCTCCGCTGCTGAGCTCTGTGCCGGCCACCGCCTCGCTCCGCTCTGGCTCGCCGCCGACTGCAACTCCGGCCATCGGATCACGCCACCTCGCCGGCCCGCGCCTCCCGGCCCGCGCCCGAGGCCGCCGTCCGTCGTCCACCTCCTCCGCCGCTGAGCTCCGCGCCGGCCACCGCCTTCCGCTACTCTGGCGAAGACCCCGGCCGTCCTCGTCATCCGCATGCGCCAGATCTAGATCCAGATCGGGTCAAACCCTAGGTTGACCCCGTTTTTCCTCAAGTCCCTAACATTTTCAGCTCATGTTCATTACACCATAACTCCGCATTCGTAGCTCTGTTTTGTGTGTGCCATATATCAAATTGTTCATTAGGATGTGCTCTTCATTTTGTTCCATTGCACCATGCTTGTTTGAGTCCATATTGATGCCCAAATCGTGGGTGAAAGAGGTCTATAAAATGTTAGTTCCTGTTACTTAGCAGATCTTGAGCATTTGTCATTTTTGCCATGATTATTGTGTGCTACATATGGGCATGAGCTCTACATGTGTTTTGGGCTATGCCATGCCATATTTACAGGGGTGTATGCCATGTATTTTTGTGATCAATGTGGTGACTATCACAAGCATGCAAAGTAGCTCTCGTGATATTGCTGTTTTCAGGGACTTAGAATTTCACTAAGTCATTTCCTTGCTGTTATTTTTATGCCATGTGTTCATGTTGCTACAGAGAGATCCATGCTTCTTTTGAGTATGTTTAGTAAGGATGATTTGGGCATATGGTTATGCTCTAGCCATCCATGCCCCTGTTTGCATTTATGGAGTATCCTAGAATGACTCAATCTTGCTCTACTTTTGCTATAAAATGTTCCTGGCAGATTGTTTACATGTTAATCAATTTTACCAACGTTGTTGTAGTTGATCCATGCATGCTATGAGATTGTTCTTGCCATGGTTAGCTTCATGATCATGTCTTCTTGCTTTTAGCATGCTTAGGTTGTCATGCAATGCATTATGGTGAGTGTATCGAGCTCGGAAACATGCCTTCATAATTCTGTTTATGCCATGTCCAGTTTTCTGCTAAGTCTGAATCTGTTAACGAAACTCGCTATGTTTACATGGGCGCCATCATATTTTCTGTGCCCTTTTGGCTTATGGTCTATAAGGGACTTTTGTTATATGCTTTGAGTAGATTCATGACATGCCTTGTATTGCTATGTTCTGTTCCTGCAGCATGTTGATATCTTGCTCTAAACATTGCTTCCTGATATTATTTCCTGACATGTTAGTTTTTTTCACTAAGTCTGTGATGCTGATATCTTTTGCACTTTTTCCATGCTTGTTTGAACCTGTTATTATGTGATTTAGCCATAGCTCAGTGTTCATATTTTGTCAAGCATATTGAGTAGATCACTTCCATGTGCTTTGTTGCTATGTTGGAGTGCAGTAGCTTAGTTTCTTGTTGCATTCTAGATGGCGTCGTGCTGTTAATCGCAGAATTGTGCCATTCTTATTTTGCTTGCCATTTGCAAACCGTGCATCCGATTTCGGTGATCTTTATATCGATTTCGACCGAAATCAACTCATCTTTCCAGCAGCACAGTTGGTTTGCCAAGTTGAGGCCTGGTTCAATCTTTTCCTTCCGAAGCACGCATATGCATTGCATATCACACCCCGCATGGCATGTCATGTTTTGCATCATGTTGCTTGCGCATTGCACCATGGTTGATTGTGGTTTCCTTTGCTTGTGTTCTTGCCTTGGGTAGAGCCGGAAGACGAGTTCGTGATTGAGGAACCCGTTGAGTACGCTTACGAGGATCAAGCTTACGTTAACTCGGAGAACTTTGCAGGCAAGATGACCATACCCTCGAAATCACTCCTATCTTTGCTTGCTAGTTACTCACTCTATTACTATGCCGCGATACCCACCACTTGCTATATCATGCCTCCCATATTGCCATGTCAAACCTCTAACCCACCTTGTCCTAGCAAACCATTGTTTGGCTATGTTACCGCTTTGCTCAGCCCCTCTTATAGTGTTGCTAGTTGCAGGTGAAGATTGGAGTTTGTTCCTTATTGGAACATGATTTTTGTTGGGATATCATTATTATATCTTGTTTTCTTTAATGCACCTATATACTTGGTAAAGGGTGGAAGGCTCGGCCTTATGCCATGTGCTTTGTTGCTATGTTAGAGTGCAGTAGCTTAGTTTCTTGTTGCATTTTAGATGGCATCGTGCTGTTAATCGCATATTTGTGCCATTATTGTTTTGCTTGCCATTTGCAAACTGTGCATCTGATTCCGGCGATCTTTATATCAATTTCGACCGAAATCAACTCATCTTTCCAGCGGCGCTCTTGTTTTGCCAAGTTGAGGCCTGGTTCAATCTTTTCCTTCCGGAGCACGCATATGCATTGCATATCACATCCCGCATATCATGCCATGTTTTGCATCATGTTGCTTGCGCATTGCACCGTGGTTGATTGTGTTTCCCTTGCTTGTGTTCTTTCTTTGGGTAGAGCTGGGAGATGAGTACGTGATCGAGGAACCCATTGAGTACACTTATGAGGATCAAGCTTACGTCAACTCGGAGAACTTTGCAGGCAAGATGACCATACCCTCGAAATCACTTCTATCTTTGCTTGCTAGTTGCTCGCTCTATTGCTATGCCTATGTCGCGATACCTACCACCTGCTATTTCATGCCTCCCATATTGCCATGTCAAACCTCTAACCCACCTTCTCCTAGCAAACCGTTGTTTGGCTATGTTACCGCTTTGCTCAGCCCCTCTTATAGCATTGCTAGTTGCAGGTGAAGATTGGAGTTTGTTCCTCGTTGGAACATATTTATTGTTGGGATATCATTATTATATCTTGTTTACGTTAATGCACCTATATACTTGGTAAAGGGTGGAAGGCTCGGCCTTATGCCTGGTGTTTTGTTCCACTCTTGCCGCCCTAGTTCTGTCATACCGGTGTTATGTTCCTTGATTTTGCGTTCCTTACGCGGTTGGGTTATAATTGGAACCCCTTGACAGTTCACCTTGAATAAAACTCCTCCAGCAAGGCCCAACCTTGGTTTTACCATTTGCCACCTAAGCCTTTTTCCCTTGGGTTCCGCGGACTCAAGGGTCATCTTTATTTTAAACCCCCGGGCCAGTGCTCCTCTGAGTGTTGGTCCAACGGGCAGCCTACGGGGCCACCTCGGGGAAACTCGAGGGTTGGTTTTACTCGTAGCTTGACCTATCCGGTGTGCCCTGAGAATGAGATACGTGTGACTCCCATCGGGATTTGTCGGCGCATCGGGCGGCTTTGCTGGTCTTGTTTTACCATTGTCGAAATGTCTTGTTACCGGGATTCCGAGTTTGATCGGGTCGTCCTGGGAGAAGGAATATCCTTCGTTGACCGTGAGAGCTTGTGATGGGCTAAGTTGGGACACCCCTGTAGGGTTTTGAACTTTCGAGAGCCGTACCCGCGGTTATGGGCAGATGGGAATTTGTTAATATCTGGTTGTGGAAAACCTGGCACTTAACTTAATTGAAATGAATCAACAGCGTGTGTAGCCATGATGGTCTCTTTTCGGTGGAGTCCGGGAAGAGAACACGGTCTCGTGTTATGCTTGAACGTAAGTAGTTTCAGGATCACTTCTTGATCTTTATAGCTTCTCGGCCATGCTTTGCTTCTCTTCTCGCTCTCATTTGCGTAAGTTAGCCACCACATATGCTAGTGCTTGCTGCAGATCCACCTCACTACCTTTTCCTACCCATAAGCTTAAATAGTCTTGATCGCGAGGGTGTGAGATTGCTGAGTCCCCGTGGCTCACAGATTACTTCCAAAACCAGACACATGTGCCGACGATGCCAGTGCAGGGGACGCGACCAAACTCAAGTGGGAGTTCGACGAGGATTCAGGACGTTATTATGTGTCTTTTTCGGACGATCAGTAGAGGAGCCCAGTTGGGGCGATCGGGGATCTTTTGCATTAGGGGTTGTCTTTCTTTATTTGGTTCCGTAGTCGGACCTTGATTGTATCTGGATGATGTAATGCTATATTTATGTATTGTGTGAAGTGGCGATTGTAAGCCAACTCTTTATCTCTTTCTTATTCAGTACATGGGATGTGTAAAGATTACCCCTCTTGCGACATGCCTACTATGCGGTTATGCCTCTAAGTCTGCTCCGACACGTGGGAGATATAGCCGCATCGTGGGTGTTACAAGTTGGTAATCAGAGCCTTCCCCGACTTAGGAGCCCCCTGCTTGATTGAATCATTGGCGTTGTTGAGTCTAGAAAAATGTTTTGAGTCTTGTAGGATTATATATATCGGAGAGTAGGATTCTTTTACTCCTTAGTCCCTTCGTCGCTCTGGTGAGGCCTCCTGGCGTAGAGTTTTGACTCTTCTCTCCTCAAATTTCACGATTTTTTTAGGATCACGTGGGTATCTTGGAATCATTCTGATGGTTTTGTGACGAGAACATTGTTCTTGGTGCCTCCTGACATTTAGGGGTTGTGGCAGTGTCCCGGGGAGTTGAGCTCCGAGGTGTTGTCGTCATAATTTTATCATTGCAGTTCTGGAATACCTGAGTTCACCGACATCGAAAATCTCCTTTATGCAGTTGTTGGTGAGATAACCTCAACGCCACCCAGTACTGGGGCGGGAGTTCGGGAGTATTGCCATAACTCGTATAACGGATGCTTTTCTAAGGTTGAGGTAAATGATTTCTGAAAGTTTCTTGGTTATGTGTTGAAGGATGGATACAGCTGGATGTAGGATTTGCTAGTTTTGGGTGAGATATTATGCTTCCCCTATATCCCCAACACCCGATTGCATAACCAGAAAGTTTTGGGAGTTTCATAGGTGGGAATTCATGTAGCTCTGGTATTTCTTTCCGCAAATATTTGGTTTGTGATTGGGTAATCCTTACCAATTATTTGTTCATATCCATACCTTGTTGATTTTATTCCTCTATCTCTATCTAAGTGGCTTCTCAACCTTATGGAAGTGTGATCATTTACTTTGAAATGCATTCGTTCATTCTTGTTCGAATGTCAATGCTATATGTTGCAATTTTGATCCATTGATTCAGCTTGAATATATGTCTTTCAAGATGCTAACGGATGTCAACCTCTTCAGGATGGCTCCTCCAACGCGTCAGAATCCGGAACCTCCGCCACCACCTCCACCTCCGGAGGCATGGCAAGCTGCCAACGCCAACACGCAGATGCTTTTGCAGCTCTTGCAAGAGCGCAACCAAGGAAATCAAGGCCAAGGCAACAATCAAGCTCAGTTTGCTACCCTCAACCAGTTCCTCACAAACCAGCCGAAGTCCTTCAGTAACTGTGTCGAGGCCACAGACACTAACGATTGGCTCGTGGATATCTGCAAACATTTTGAGTGTAGCAATGTCAGGCCTGAGGACTTTGTCAAGTTTGCTTCGTTCCAACTCAAAGACCAAGCTGCTGAGTGGTATCAACAATACAAAGATTCCAGAGGAGGTCGTGTGATTACCTGGGATGATTTCTGCCAAGACTTCAAAGCTCACCACATTCCTCAAAGTGTTGCTGAGAGTAAGCGCGAGGAGTTCCGCAATCCGAAGCAAGGTAGCATGTCTGTTTACCAATACAACATCCTGTTTCAGAGGCTCGCTCGCTTCGCCAAACAAGACGTCCCTGATGAGAAGAGCATGATTTATCAATTCAGAGGTGGCCTTAGAGAAGATCAACAACTAGCTCTCGTGCTTTTTGAGCCGACCAAGTATGATGAGTTCTACAACATGGCACTAAAGCAAGAGGCCTCTCAGCTCAAGTGCGATGCATCTAAGAAGAGAGTCAGGGATGCAACTCCATCATCTTCTTCAACTCAAATGGCAGCTAAGCAGCAAAAGTTCTGGTTGCCTCCTCCTCCTCCATTCCGTCAGCCTTATCAGCAGAAGAGCAAAGGTGGCAATGGATCTTCCCACCCACCCAACCTAGGCTATCAGAACAAAGCGCAGTCTCATGCTCCAAGGTCAAATGCTCCGTATCACCGTCCGCTCTCAGAGGTTACATGCAACAAGTGTCAGCAGAAGGGGCACTATGCGAACAAATGCTTCAACCAGAGGCGCCTTCCACCTCCTCCTCCAGTGAGATCTGCCAGCAGTGCAGTGGTCAAGCATAATCCCAAGCATGCCAAGGTCAACATGATGAATGCAACTCAGGCAGAGGACTCTTCAGAAGTGATTATGTGTAACCTTCCTGTTAATTATATTCCTGCAAAAGTTCTTTTTGACTCTGGTGCATCGCATTCTTTCATGTCATTCCCATTTGCATCGGAGCACAATGTTGATACAGAGGTTTTGCCCAAAGTCATGCAAGTTGTTTCTCCGGGAAAGCTTATGACTTCTAGTTTGGTTGCTCCCGATGTCTCTGTCCAGTTTGGAGACTATAAGTTTTTGTCTTCTCCAATTGTTCTTGGTAACTCGGATATTGATCTAATTCTCGTTATGGACTGGCTTTCTAAGCACAAGGCTCAGCTTGATTGTGCTGCCAGGCAGATTCAATTGACACACTCTTCTGAGAATGTGATCGTCTTTGCCGCTCGTGACAATACCATTCGACTGTTTTCTCTCAATGAGAAGGGCGAGTTGAATGCCATCTCTCAGATTCGAGTCGTTTGTGAATATCAAGATGTCTTTCCAGAAGAGCTTCCAGGAATGCCTCCTCACCGGCCAGTTCAATTCGTCATCGATCTTGAGCCTGGCACGGAACCTGTTTGCAAACGTCCTTACAAGCTTGGACCAGAAGAGTTGAAGGAGTTGAAGAAACAACTCAATGAACAAGAGCGTATGGGTCTGATCCGACCGAGTTCTTCTCCATGGGGTTGTGGTGTTCTTTTTGTCAAGAAGAAGGATGGCATGAACCGACTTTGTGTCGACTACTGTTTGAACAAGAAGACCATAAAGAACAAGTACCCACTTCCCAACATTAATGAGATTTTCGAACAACTCAAAGGTGCTCAAGTATTCTCCAATCTTGACCTCCGTATGGGTTATCATCAGATTCGCATTCGTGAACAAGATATCCCCAAGACAACATTCAGAACAAGCTATGGTTCTTATGAGTATACTGTCATGTCTTTCGGCCTTGTCAATGCTCCTCCAACGGTCTCTCGCATGATGAACTTCATCTTCAACCCCTACACAAATGATTTCGTCTTGGTGTATCTCGATGACATTTTGGTCTTTTCCGAGAACAAGGAAGATCATGCCAAGCATTTGAGATTTGTGCTAGACAAACTCAGAGAACATCAGTTCTATGCGAAGTTCTCAAAGTGCGAGTTTTGGCTCGATGAGGTTCTCTACCTTGGCCATATCATCTCCGCCAAGGGCATAGCTGTTAATCCTGAGAAGGTGTCTGCAATTGTGAATTGGGAACCACCTCAGAATGTGAAGCAGCTCCGCGGTTTCCTTAGGCTTGCAAGCTATTGTCGAAGATTCGTTGAGAATTTCTCTAAGATTGCAAAGCCTCTTTCCAACCTCCTCAAGAAGCATGTGAAGTATGTCTGGACGCCTGAATGTGACATAACTTGCAACACCCTCAAAGAGAAGCTAGTCACAGCTCCAGTTCTGACTCCTCCTGATGAATCCAAACCATTCGAAGTTTTCTGTGATGCTTCCCTGCAAGGTCTCGGTGCTTGTAACATCCCAAATTTTCAATTTGGAATGTTATACATTAGATCATCATGCATATCATTTTTATTTTGCATTTTGGTTGATCCTAGAAATTCTACGCAACTCAATGACCCACGGAGAGAGTTGGGGATTTCGTTATTTTCATATTTGAGTTCTCTCAAATTTTGAGAATAGGATCATTTGATTTTATTTATTTTATCATCAATTATTCCTATTACAAAAATATGAGAGAGGGAATAAAATGACTTTCCCAAAATAAAGAAATATTGAGGATTTAATAATAAAATCAAATAAGATTTTATTTCAGAGTTTTTCGGTGTTTTATTTGAATTTAGGAAAAAAATGTGCGTTTTCAAAATTGCATTTAGGTCCCAAGTAAATGTTCACCTTGTGCGGCTTGATTTTAGAAGCCCGTGAAAATTTATTTCGGAATTTTTGGAGTCCGTTTAGTATTTCTTTTTATTTTTTCTTCCGAGCGGAATATATTAAAAAAAAGATCAGCGTTCGTCGTTTTTCTTTCTCTCGAATTAAATCCGCGATTTTTCTGATCGCGATTCCTGATCCGATTTTCGTTTTAGTATAACTTTTCGCTCGTTTATCGGAATCAGGCGATTCAAGCGCCTAGAGTTTCGTCTCGAAACCCTCTATCCGTTTAACCAACTTAAACAAGATTTTGCTACTATAAAATATGCCCTAGATCCAGATTACTAGAACGAAGTTGTTTTCTTTCGCCATTTGACTTTCGTTGCTTCGTTGGATTTGATTCTTTTGCCAACCGGAGTTCTTAAGTTGAACCTTCTGGTTAGATCTCTTATTTCAATTTTACCCGTGCATTAGATGAGTACTTATTGTATGCTTGTTTGTTTGTTTGCGATAGAGTACTCATAGTGCGCCGCCTGTTACTTCAAATCGTTAGGTTTCGCGGATCATCAGCAAGGCAAGTAACACTTTGATCATACCTTTCCTACTACCCAGTTTTATTGCATTAGATCAATCCTCACACATTGCATGATTAGGATCTAATTAAATTGTGGGATGGGAAGTAGATGAGGTAGTACCTATTACCTGTTATTATATCAAACCTTTGGGAGTTACTTCCGCGTTTTGCTTATTATGCCGTGCTATGCCAGTAGACGTGGATTGGGTGAGTGAAATCTATGACAGATGTGAGATTGTTAATTAATTGTTTATCTAAGGTGGCAACTTAAACACACATCTGGGTGGATTGAGGCACCTGGGTATTCCAGGACTTGCTATTTTCTTTTGGACCGCCACCTAGGCTCAAAGGGTTCATGAGACTATTCATACTAGAAACTTCCGTGTGTAGCCACAAGCTATTATGGGCTCTAGCATAGTTGACTAAGTCGTGCGAACTCTTACAGTGGTAGACTAGCAGATGTAGGGGATGTAGGTGGTACGGTCTACCCGATCGTAAGGTGCTAGCGCTTCTGAAAGACTATGTCTCGGTCATCCGTCTTCTCAAACACTTGTAGTGCGAGAAACCAAACGGAGGCGATCGAGTCTGTGGGGAAAAAAGTGCGCAAACCTCTGCAGAGTGTAACAAACTAATCATGGTTAGCCGTGTCCCCGGTTATGGACATCTTGAGTATCTAGTACTTGGATTATCATGTGAATCTCAACATGTTACTCTAAATTAATTTTGTTGGGTTATGTTTAATGATGATGCTTAATTGGGATTGAGGATGCTGTCAACCATTCTCAATGTTTAACAACTACCATGATAGTTAAATAAATTTTATTTCTTTGAAGTAGGGAAAAATTGGCTTTACGCAAAACTGTAACCATAGAGCTTTCCACTAGCCAAATATGCATATAGTATAGTTATTTCATTCCATTACTCTCTATGTGTTACATTGCCAGCATATTCCATGTGCTGACCCATTTTCGGGCTGCAACGTTAATGTTGCAGACTTTTCAGACGACGCTTAAGGAGTTTTTAGGTCGTGGTTCTATACTCAGTGATGCCGTTGGAGTTGATGGACTCACTTATCTTCTAGGCCTTCCGCTGTTATCGTTATTAGATGGACTTAAGCCATATTTATTGTAATAAGTTCTCTTTTGAGACACTCGATGTAATAAGTGTGTGATTGCTACTCTACTATAAATCCTCCGAGTACTGTGTGGTGTCAGCATTACTGATCCAGGGATGACACCGGAGCACAGAGATCAGATTGTTTGAGGTCTGGTCGCTATAGAGATGGTATCGGAGCACACGCTGACTATAGGACACGGCCACTAAGCAAAAGACCTAGATCACTATTCACTCTCTTCTCTTCTGACCTATCATCTTTTCTACTCTTTAGGATGGCGGATGCAAGGAATAAGTTCACACAACCGGATGAAGATACACCCTTTGGACGACACTTGAAGGAAGTCACTAGATACCTGAACATAGGAGTACCAAGCTTCACGGCAACCTACAACGCCACTTTACCTAAAGAAGAGCGCTGGATGATTCAAGTTCAAGTTCCAGGAAGGACGTTCATGCCAGTCACTGAGCCCATAGAGTTTTCTTTTGATGCACCAACTTGGAGTCTAGGAAAGAGCATGGCAGCTAACATCGCCATGGGACGCATTGGAGAAGTATACCGCAAGGATCTCAAGGATACTATCTACCAGATTGGTGGGCGCTGAGATGAGCAATGGGAGATGATCAACACCCGGAAGGATAGATCAATTGCAGCTTTTATCCAGGAGTTAAACCAGCACATTCCACGACAGGAGAACCAGATGTGCGCCGACATGATAGACCTGAAGAAGGCTAAGACTAGAATCAAGGAACTGGAGGAAGAACTCAAGGCTACATGTGAAGATTATGAAGAAGAAATTGAAGTATTGGTGGAGAAGAATGATGACCTGATCAAGAAGATTGGAATATTTATGGGAGGCCCTACGCCAGTAGATGAAGACGAAGAGCCCCAGGAGATTAGCCCGGAAGACCACATCATCATCGACGGCGCCGACTCGGAACCAGATAGTAGTGATGATGACTATGTTGATGAAGCTGGAGCAGATATCATGGAGTCTGCAACCGAAGAATATTTCTAGTAGACCACCTCATTATTAGTAGTTGTCCACCATGTAAACATAGTAGTCCGAGCACTTCTGCGATAGATAGATCGATTGTATGCCCTTGTTTGATTGATTGAAGTGAATTGTTTGCTTTTGCCTCATGTGCATATGGGTAGTGTTTTCTCTTTAGACCCCCTCTATTCTTATATCTCATCTTTTCTAAACCCTCAGATGCCTCCGAGACATGACCCCGGATTTGCCTTCCTACCGGAGCTCACCCAGTTGATCCAGCAGCAGAACACATTGATGCGGTTGCTAGTCCAGAATCAGAATCAGGGGAACAACAACAACAACAACCCACCACCACCAGCACCTGTTGACCACTTAGCCCGTTTTCTTAGGCTGAATCCGCCGGTGTTTTCCAGCAGCACCGAGCCGATAGTAGCAGATGATTGGCTCCGCAAGACAGCTAGGGAGTTAACCACAGCAGGATGCACAGATGCGGAGAAGGTGAAGTTTGCCACACATCAGTTAGAAGGACCCGCAGCATCATGGTGGGAGAATTTCACCGCCACTTTCCCTGTCGACACTGTCACATGGGACCAGTTTCAGCAGGCTTTTCATACTGCACATGTTTCAGCAGGAGCTATGGCCATGAAGAAGCGTGAGTTTCGCAACTTGCACCAAGGAGGACGGACAGTTGGCCAGTATGTGGAGGATTTTAGTAAGCTAGCACGTTATGCCCCAGATGACGTCGCTACGGATGCAGCTAAGCAGGAGAAGTTTCTGGAAGGACTGAATGATGAGTTGAGCATGCAGTTGATGGTAGCCACCTTCAACAACTACCAGGAGCTGGTAGATCGTGCTCTTATGATTGAAGGGAAGCAACAGCAAATTGAGAACCGCAAGAGGAAGTATGGACAAGGAAAGTACAATTCAGGAGTTCAGCAGAAGCCACGTTTTACCCCTAGACCGGGAGGACATTTTCAGCATACCCATGGAGGAGGTAGCTCGCACAATCACAATGGAACCAAGAATGGTAATGGCAATGGAGGAAGCAACGACGAGAACTGCACCAACCCATCAACCCCAGCCAAGAAGGACCTAAGCCAAGTCACTTGTTTTAAGTGTCAGAAGACCGGACATTATGCCAATGAATTTCCTGAAGGCCAAAATGGCAATGGAAGTTCTGGGAAGAAGCCGAACCCTTTCAATAGGGGACAGGTGAACCACATTAGCATGGAGGAGGTTGAAGCTCAGCCCGATGCAGTAATAGGTAAGTTTTTGGTTAAGTCATTTACTGCACTCGTTCTTTTTGATACTGGTGCATCGCATTCATACATCTCAAGGGGATTTGTGGATAAGTATAACCTATCAACCCAAGCCCTTAGGTCACCCATGTTAGTAACCTCACCCGGAGCAGAGTATGTGGCTAGTCTATGGTGTGATCGGTTACCATTAAGGATTGGTAACTATGTTTTTCCCTCAGACCTAATAGTATTGGAATCTCAAGGATTGGATGTGATATTAGGCATGGATTGGTTATCAAAGTATGAAGGGAATATTGAATGTGCTAGTAAGTCAATTTTTCTTACCACCCCGGAAGGGAGAAGGATCAAGTATGTATCCCGACATGTGCCAAAGAGGACTCAAGTAAATTTCCTAAGAGGAGTTGTGAAGGAGGAAGTACCAGTGGTAAGGGATTTCCCTGATGTATTTCCAGAGGAGTTGCCAGGCATGCCACTGGATAGAGATATTGAGTTTTTGATTGAGCTACTTGAGCTATTGCCAGGCACAGGGCCAATATCAAAGAGACCATATAGGATGCCAACAAAGGATTTGGTGGAAATTAAGAAGCAGATTAAGGAGTTACTGGATAAGGGATATATTCGCCCAAGTTCTTCACCTTGGGGATCGCCAGTACTTCTAGTGGAAAAGAAGGATGGATCGTTGAGGATGGTTGTTGATTATCGAGGATTGAATGAAGTAACGATCAAAAACAAGTACCC
Organism: Triticum urartu; assembly: GCF_003073215.2. NCBI lineage: Eukaryota > Viridiplantae > Streptophyta > Magnoliopsida > Poales > Poaceae > Triticum > Triticum urartu. Next base: position 351,205,994 of record NC_053025.1, read on the forward strand.
ACTACCAATGATCAACGATCTGTTTGATTGATTGCAAGGAGCTAAGGTATTTTCCAAGATCGATCTGCGATCAGGATACCACCAGTTGAAGATTCGAGAACAGGATATTCCTAAGACAGCTTTTACCACCAGGTATGGGCTGCACGAGTATACCATTATGTCATTTGGTCTGACTAACGCACCTGCATATTTTATGAACATGATGAACAATGTGTTTATGGAGTTTTTGGATAAGTTCGTCGTAGTGTTCATTGATGATATCCTGGTTTATTCGAAGAATGAAGAGGAACATAAGGAGCATTTGCGTTTGGTACTTGGAAAGCTCAGAGAACATCAATTATATGCCAAGTTCAGCAAATGTGAGTTTTGGTTGAAGGAAGTAGGATTCCTCGGACATGTTATATCTAGAGAAGGAATAGCAGTAGATCCCGCTAAAGTTGAAACCGTGACCAAGTGGGAAGCCCCAACAACAGTTGGAGAGATCCGGAGTTTTCTTGGACTCGCAGGATACTACCGGAGATTTATTGAGAATTTCTCAAATATTGCGAAGCCTATGACTGAGTTGTTGAAGAAAGATACCAAGTTCATATGGATAGAGGAATGTGAGGCTAGTTTCTAGGAGTTGAAGAAACGTTTGGTTACCTCACCAGTGTTGATTTTGCCAGACCAGACCAAGGATTATGAGGTGTATTGCGACGCTTCACATCTAGGACTTGGAGCAGTGCTTATGCAGGAAGGGAGAGTTGTTTCATATGCCTCAAGACAACTGAAGCCTCATGAATTGAATTATGCCACACATGATTTGGAATTAGCAGCCATAGTGCATGCATTGAAAACATGGAGACATTTCCTCATTGGAAATCATTGTGAGGTGTACACGGATCATAAGAGTTTGAAGTACATTTTCACCCAGAAGGAGTTGAATCTCAGACAAAGGAGATGGTTGGAGCTTATCAAGGATTATGATATGAAATTGCATTATCATCCTGGAAAGGCTAATGTAGTAGCTGACGCATTAAGCCGTAAGAGCCATGTCAATACATTAATGACGGGAGAAATACCCAAGGAGTTAGCAGAAAATCTTCGTGAACTATGTTTGGAAATAGTTCCAAGAGGCTACGTAGCAGCATTGGAGATTCAGTCAACTTTGATGGATAGAATCAGAGAAGCTCAGAAAGCTAACAAAGAGATTGCCGCTATAAAGGAGAAACTGAGCAAAGGAAAAGCTAAAGGATTTCGTGAGGATGAGCACGACACCCTATGGTTTGAAGACCGCGTTTACGTGCCCAATGACCCGGAGATCAGGAAGTTGATTTTGCAAGAGGCACATGATTCACTGTATTCAATTCACCCAGGAAATACCAAGATGTATCTGGATTTGAAGGATATTTTCTGGTGGACCAGAATGAAGAAGGATATTGCGGAGTATGTAGCAGTTTGTGATGTATATTAGAGAGTAAAGGCAGAGCATCAGAAGCCAGCAGGATTGTTACAACCATTGCCGATACCTGAATGGAAGTGGGATAAGCTAGGCATGGATTTTATCATGGGATTGCCCAAGACTCGTTCAGGCTATGACTCGATTTGGGTTGTAGTTGATCGATTGACGAAAGTAGCTCATTTCATCCCAGTAAAGACCACTTATACCAGTGCTAAGTTGGCAAAGATATACACGACCAGGATCGTATGTCTGCATGGAGTTCTGAGGAGTATCGTATCAGATAGAGGAACCCAGTTTACCTCAAAGTTCTGGAAACAGTTGCATGAAACTTTGGGTACCAGGTTAGAATTCAGTACAACTTTTCATCCACAGACAGATGGACAGACCGAGAGAGTCAATCAAATTTTGGAGGATATGCTGAGAGCTTGTGCGCTAGATTACGGATCTAGTTGGGACGATAATTTGCCATATGCAGAGTTCTCTTACGACAATGGTTACCAAACCAATTTGAAGATGGCCCCTTTCGAAGCTTTGTACGGAAGGAGGTGCAGGACACCGTTGTCATGGGACGAAGTTGGAGACCGCCAGTTGTTTGGACCTGACTTGATTAAAGAGTCTGAACAGAAGGTGAAGTTGATTCACGATAGGCTCAAGGTAGCCCAGTCCAGACAGAAAAGTTATGCAGATTCTAAACGCAAGGAGACAGTTTACGAAGTCGGAGATAGAGCTTATCTTCGAGTATCTCCACTTTGGGGAACAAAGCGTTTTGGAGTTAAAGGGAAGTTAGCGCCACGATTTGTAGGACCATATCGAGTTTTGGAGCATATGGGAGAAGTGGCCTACAAGTTGGAATTGCCCGAAGGATTGTCAAGAGTACATGATGTGTTCCACGTTTCTCAGTTAAAGAAATGTCACGCGGAGATGGCTGATATACCATTGAGAGACATAGTGCCTTTGGAAACTGAGGGAGTCCTGGATTATGGGGTGTTCGGGTAGCCGGACTATACCTTCAGCCGGACTCCTAGACTATGAAGATACAAGATTGAAGACTTCGTCCGTGTCTGGATGGGACTTTCCTTGGTGTGGAAGGCAAGCTTGGCGATGCGGATATTCAAGATCTCCTACCATTGTAACCGACTTTATGTAACCCTAACCCTATCCGGTGTCTATATAAACCAGAGGGTTGTAGTCCATAGGCAATCAACTCCATACACAACAATCATACCATAGGCTAGCTTCTAGGGTTTAGCCTCCTTGATCTCATGGTAGATCTACTCTTGTACTACCCATATCATCAATATTAATCAAGCAGGAGTAGGGTATTACCTCCATCGAGAGGGCCCGAACCTGGGTAAAAAACATCTTGTCCCTTGTCTCCTGTTACCATCCGGCCTTGACGCACAGTTCGGGACCCCCTACCCGAGATCCGCCGGTTTTGACACCGACATTGGTGATTTCATTGAGAGTTCCTCTGTGTCGTTGCCTTTAGGCCCGATGGCTCCTTTGATCATCAACAACGATACGGTCCAGGGTGAAACTTTTCTCCCCGGACAGATCTTCGTCTTCGGCGGCTTCGCTCTGCTGGCCAATTCACTCGGCCACCTGGAGCAGATCGAAAGCTACGCCCCTGGCCATCAGGTCAGGTTTGGAAGCCTAAACTACACGGCTGACATCTACGGGGACTTGATCTTCGACGGATTCGAGCCACAGCCAAGCGCGCCACACTGTCTTGATGGGCATGATATAGCTCTGCCGCCGAACAGCACCTTGGAGGCCGCATACGCATCAGTTTCGACCATTGATTCGGAGCATACTGCGCCGATCAAGGATCAGCGGTTAGACGCTGCCTCAGGGGCTGAGATCTCAGAGGCGATCGAGCCGAACTCCAGCCCCGCACTCCGCATGGCCCGTGACTCCGAGGATCCGGACTCCTCCCCGGACTCCGAACCCCCCGTGCCCCTGCCAATCGAATCCGATTGGGCGCCGATAATGGAGTTCACCGCCGCAGACATCTTTCAGCATTCGCCTTTTGGCGACATCCTGAACTCTCTTAAGTCTCTCTCTTTATTAGGAGAGCCCTGGCCGGACTACGGTCAGCGAGGGTGGGATACGGACAATAAGGAAATTCAAAGCCCACCCACCACCCACTTTGTAGCCACTGTCGACGATCTAACCGACATGCTTGACTTCAGCTCCGAAGACATCAATGGCATGGACGACGATGTAGGAGACGAACAGGAGCCAGCACCTGTAGGGCGCTGGAAGGCCACCTCGTCATATGACATATATATGGTGGATACTCCAAAAGATAGAGATGGCGATGGAACAGTGGGGGATGACGCCCCCAAGAAACAGCCGAAGCGTCGGCGTCAGCGGCGCCGCCCTAAATCCCGCCAAAGCAAAAACGGTGATTCCGGCACGGGAGATAATACTACCCCGGATAACGCCGAAGAACACCCACCTCAGCAAGATTCGGCATAGGAAGATGGAGAAGCCAACCCTCATGAGAGAGCGGCAAACCGAGAGGTCGAGGATGATAACTATACGCCTCCCTCCGAAGACGAGGCAAGCCTCAATGACGACGAATTCGTCATACCATCAAACCCCGCCGAACAGGAGCGTTTTAAACGCAGGCTTTTAGCCACGGCAAGCAGCCTCAAGAAAAAGCAACAACAGCTTAAAGCTGCCCAAGATTTGCTAGCTGACAGATGGACTGAAGTCCTTACGGCCGAAGAGTATGAACTCGAACGCCCCTCCAAGAGTTACCCGAAGCGCAGGCCGCTACCCCGATCAGAGGAGGAAGCACCTACATCACCAGCGCATGACATGGCAGAACGGCCACCTCGCGGCCGCGATAGAGAGGCCTCTCGGCCCTCCACCCAAGCCATGCCCCGACACCGCTCAACTAAGGCACGGGAAAATGCGCCTGACCTGCGAGACATACTGGAGGATAAGGCAAGACAAACAAGATCGATCAACGGATCGCGCAGGCGCCCTACGGCATGTGACAATGATCTTCACTCCGGATACAACAAATCCGGCCGGGCCGAACACAACAGACATAGCGCTTCCGAGCTACGTCGTGATATAGCCCAGTACAGAGGCGCCGCACACCTGCTATGCTTCACGAATGAAGTAATGGATCATAAAATCCTAGAGGGTTTCAAACCCGTAAACATTGAATCATACAATGGCACAACAGACCCGGCGGTATGGATCGAGGATTATCTCCTTCACATCCACATGGCACGCGGCGATGATCTACAAGCCATCAAATACCTCCCGCTCAAACTTAAAGGACCGGCCCGGCATTGGCTTAACAGCTTGCCAGCAGACTCAATCGGTTCTTGGGAGGACCTGGAAGCCGCATTCCTTGACAACTTCCAGGGCACTTACGTGCGACCGCCGGCTGCCGACGACTTAAGCCACATAATTCAGCAGCCAGAGGAATCGGCCAGACAATTCTGGACACGGTTCCTAACAAAGAAAAACCAAATAGTCGACTGTCCGGACGCAGAGGCCCTAGCAGCCTTCAAGCATAACATCCGCGACGAGTGGCTTGCCCGACACCTGGGACAGGAAAAGCCGAAATCCATGGCAGCCCTCACGACACTCATGACCCACTTTTGCGCGGGAGAAGACAGCTGGCTAGCTCGCAGTAACAACTTATCAAAGAACCCTGGTAATTCGGATACCAAGGACAAAAGTGGCAGGACACGTTGGAATAAGCAAAAACGCCGCGTTAACAGCGACAGCAATGAAGACACGGTAGTCAATGCCGGATTCAAAGGCTATAAATCCGGTCAGCGGAAAAAGCCATTCAAAAAGAATACTCAGGGCCCGTCCAGTTTGGACCGAATACTCGATCGCTTGTGCCAGATACATGGCACCCCCGAAAGGCCAGCCAATCACACTAACAGGGATTGTTGGGTGTTCAAGCAGGCAGGCAAGTTAAGGGCCGAAAACAGAGACAAGGGGCTGCACAGCGACGACGAGGAGCCCAAGCCACCGAACAACAATGGACAGAAGGGCTTTCCCCCACAAGTGCGGATGGTGAACATGATATACGCAACCCACATTCCCAAGCGGGAGCGGAAGCATGCGCTACGGGACATATACGCGATAGAGCCAGTCGCCCCAAAGTTCAACCCATGGTCCTCTTGCCCGATCACTTTTGATCGAAGGGACCATCCCACTAGCATCCGTCATGGCGGCTTCGCCGCATTGGTTCTCGACCCAATCATCGACAGATTTCATCTCACAAGAGTCCCCATGGACGGCGGCAGTAGCCTGAACCTGCTTTATCAGGATACAGTGCGGGAAATGGGCATAGATCCCTCAAGGATTAAGCCCACAAGAATGACCTTTAAAGGCGTTATACCAGGTGTAGAAGCCAACTGTACAGGCTCAGTAACACTTGACATGGTCTTCGGATCCCCGGACAATTTCCGAAGCGAAGAGTTAATCTTCGATATAGTCCCGTTTCGCAGTGGCTATCACGCCCTGCTCGGACGAACCGCATTTGCAAAGTTCAATGCGGTGCCGCACTACGCATATCTCAAGCTCAAGATGCCAGGCCCTCGAGGAGTAATTACGGTCAACGGAAACACCGAACGCTCCCTCCGTACGGAGGAGCATACGGCGGCTCTCGCAGCGGAGGTACGAAGTAGCCTTCTCAGGCAATTCTCCAGTACGGCCATTAAAAAGCCAGACACTGCCAAGCGCGCCCGGAGTAACCCACAGCAGGACTGCCTGCACACTCTGAGCAAGCGTAGCAATGCGGCCCCAACCCCAGCTATCGCGACATAGCGAAACCAGTACCTCGCATACATAACTACGCCCTTGAAATACCATGGGCACAGGGGAAGGGGCATAATAACGGCACGCCCAGAATACGGCTTAAAACGTGCTAGGGGCTGCCGGATTCTCTTTTTAATTTTTTCTTACCTTCAGGACTCCATACTTCGGATGACCTGTTCGGCAATTCGACTGCCGCACAAATGATGCAAGATCCAGGGAGGCAGACAAGCCATGCCGCACTATGGAACTCCCAGGTGGTCTCTGTTACGAGCGGTATACCTGTTTTAAATACAATTCCGCGGCCTGCCCCCGGTCAGGACATACTGAATAGTCCAATATCTTTTGCTTACCGCACTATTTGTATCGTTCGGCTTTGATAAATAGCCTTTATATAAACAATGCATAGCTTTTGTCTATTTTCTGCATTACTCTCTTTTATATATGTTCATTAATGACATGTTGCACCCGTACACTGTGGTACGACAAGTATGCCAGGGGCTTCAGTACCCTTTAATATGGTGTGAGAAGTCCGTACACTTTCACAAGTGCGGCACCCCGAACTTATAGCACTATATGCATCGGCTCTGAATCATGATTTGGGTCAATAGTTGGGTTTGCCCGGCTCCTATGTTTTGGTGCCTTACGTTCCGCTATATCGGCTAAGGTAGCACTAGGAGAACCACTGCGATTGTGCCCCGGTTGAGCTGGGTTAAGCACCTCAGTGGAGAAAGCTAAAACTGACTGTCATGATGAGGCGAGAGACCGGTCGCTGTTCGAGAGGTTTTTTCGAGTCCCTAAAGACTTATGCCGCTTCGAGCGAGGAGCCGGATTTGTCCGGCCAAGGCGTGGATAGCGCCCCGAACTCGGTCTTTCGAACTAGGGGCTTCGCCGAAATTTAAAATTATAAAGTTCTATGGCTAAGTGAAAGTGTTCAAGCATTATAGTCCGATTGCCTGGTTCATTGTGCTGAGCGCCTCCCTCGAAGGACCCAACTATGGGAAAAAGAGCGCTCAGGTTTATCCCGAACACCCCAGCACTAGTGGCATGGGGGCAGAAGCCGACGACTGGCCATCTCTCAATTTTTTGATAAATGGCCGCACAGAAAATAATATTTTAAATTCAACAAGCATTGCTTAAGCGCCTATGAACAAGTTTTCAGCGCACAGGATAAAAACGAGCGAGTTTATTCAAAAATTACATCCTTGGTACATTCATCCGCCACAAGGCGGGCACCCGCAAGAACATCCTTGTAATAGTTCTCGGGCTTGCGATGCTCCTTCCCCGGCGGCGGCCCGTCCTTCACAAGCTTCTCACCATCCAGCTTACCCCAGTGCACCTTTGCACGGGCAAGGGCCCGACGGGCACCTTCGATGCAGACGGAGCGCTTGATGACCTCGAGCCTTGGACAGGCCTCCACCAGCCGCCGCACCAGCCCGAAGTAGCTCCCAGGCAGGGCCTCTTCGGGCCACAGCCGAACTATGAAGCCCTTCATGGCCTGTTCGGCCGCCTTGTGGAGCTCGACCAGCTGTTTCAGCTGGTCGCTCAAGGGCACAGGGTGTCCGGCCTCAGCATACTGAGACCAGAACACCTTCTCCGTCGAGCTGCCCTCTTCAGCTTGGTAGAATGCGGCAGCGTCGGATACGCTGCGGGGAAGATCTGCGAATGCCCCTGGAGAACTCCGGATTCGGGTAAGTAACAAGTAGTTTACTTTTATATTTCTGCTTTGCATAAAGAATGCCTTACCTGCTGCTATCTTCTTAATCTCCTCCAACTCTTGGAGGGCCTTTTGGGCTCCGGCCTTGGCAGACATGGCAGTCTCAAGGGCTGCCGCGAGCTCGAACGCTTGGGTCTTTGACTCAAGCTCCAAACTCTCATGTTTTTTCATGAGAGCCTGAAGCTCTTGCTGCACCTCGCCGACCTGAGCCCCAAGTTTCTCTCGCTCGGTGCGCTCCGTGGCTGTTTTCTTTTCGGCCTCGGACAGCGCCTGCTTGAGGGCCGCCACCTCAGTCGTGGCCCCTATAATAAGCAGTGCAATCCTGTTATTTTTTGCAATCACGCCTCTCTATAGGCACTTTTTTCTGTAAGGTATTTCTTAACTTCTTTCTCCTCGAGCTGCCGCTTGGCAAGGCCGAGCTCTTGCTCGGTCCGCTCAAGTCCCTGTTTCAAGGCACCCACCTCCGCAGTCAGTGCGGCGGTGGCTAGCAGTGAAGCCTGCATACGCATATTGACTCTTTATTCTTAGACTCCTGCGAAATTTAATAGATCCTCTATTCGGCTTTTCTTTCCGAACGCCAAACAGAGCATCAGGGGCTACTGTCTATGCGGTTATATTCTTACATATTTTTTACTTACATCGAAGCCTGTTAGAAGGCTAGCGCAAGCTTCAGTCAGTCCGCTCTTGGCGGACTGAACCTTCTGGATCACCATACTCATAATAGTACGGTGCTCCTCGTCGATGGAGGCGCCGTCAAGCACCTCGAGCAGATTGTCCGGCACCTCCGGTTGGACGGAGGCCGCCGGCTCAGAAGGCTTGCTCCTCTTGGAAGGAGTTCGCCTACTGCGGTCCAGAACTGTTGAAGATTCCGGCGCGGTGTCCGGCACAAAGCCGGACTTGGAGCCCTGGGGGGTCTTGTCCCCTTCACTCCTGGGGTCCGGGAGGTCGCCCTGCGGCTCCTCCAGGACCACCTCCTCCTGCCCCGGAGCTCGTTGTGATGCCACTTCGGCGTCATCCGCAGCGCGGGGGGAGACAGCGGGCGGAACTGAGTTCACGTCCGATGAATCCAGGGAGCCGCTCGACGACTCGTTGAGTTCGGCCCGGGGCGGGCTGCATAATTATGTTCGACATTAGGTAAAGCTGTGCAACAAAGGAACATCATGAGTTTTCTGATATCTGAACTTACGATTTCGCCGGACGCTTGGCCCTGTTTGGCCACTCCTCTTTGCCCTCTTCGGCGTTGGGGGCGTAGTCTGGCGGAGGGGTCTTCCTTTTCCTAGACCCCTCGGCCTCCCCCGTTGGGGCGGCCTCCCTCTTCTCTCCTCCCCCCGCTGGGGGGGGGGAGAGGTTTCTTCTTCCTCCTCCTCGTCTTCACGGGGGGAGTGCGTCTCAGACTCGTCGGACGACGAGTCCGACACCACCATATGCCGGGAACTCTTTAGAGTCCCCGTGGCCTTCTTCTTCTTGGCCTTCTTCTCCGGCACCACATAAGGTGCCGGAACCAGCAGCTTCGCTAGTAGAGCGGGGGCTGGGTCTTCGGGCAAGGGAGCCGGACAGTTAATCGATCCGGACTTCGCCCGCCAAGCCTGTCAAAGGTAAGGGAATTTAGATCCCGCATAGAGTCAAACTATGAAAAAACTTAACATCCTATAAAAGGTGAAAATAGCTTACCTCGCTAGCGTGACGCTGCGAGCTGTATCCGCGGTCCTCGGAAGCGGATGTGGGAGCCTCGGCGCCTTTGGTTAGCACCTTCCAGACGTCTTCATACGTTGTGTCGAAGAGCCTGTTAAGGGTTTGGTGCTGCGCCGGGTCGAACTCCCACAGATTAAAGTCCCGTTGTTGACACGGGAGGATCCGGCAGACGAGCATAACCTGGACTACATTGACGAGCTTGATCGGCTAGTTCACCAGGGACTGGATGCATGTTTGCAATCCGGTCACCTCTTTTTCGTCGCCCCACGACAGGCCCGTCTCTTTCCAGGACATAAGCCGCGTGGGGGGTCCGGATCGAAACTCGGGGGTTGCGATCCATTTCGGATCGCGTGGCTCGGTGATGTAAAACCACCACGATTGCCACCCCTTCAGGGTCTCCATGAAGGAGCCCTCGAGCCATAGGACGTTGGCCATCTTGCCCGCCATGGCGCCTCCTCACTCCGCCTGGCTGCCGCGCACCACCTTGGGCTTGACGTTGAAGGTCTTGAGCCAGAGGCCGAAATGGGGGCGGATGCGGAGGAAAGCCTCACACACGACGATAAACGCCGAGATGTTGAGGACGAAGTTCGGGGCCAGATCGTGGAAATCCAGGCCATAGTAAAACATGAGCCCCCGGACAAATGGGTGGAGTGGAAAACCCAGTCCGCGGAGGAAGTGGGGAAGGAATACTACCCTCTCATGGGGCCTTGGGGTGGGGAGAAGCTGCCCCTCCTCGGGAAGCCGGTGCGCGATGTCTTTGGACAAGTATCCGGCCTTCCTTAGCTTTTTGACATGGCCCTCCGTGACGGAGGAGACCATCCACTTGCCTCCCGCTCCGGACATCGCTGGAAAAGGTTGAGGTGGGAAGTGCGGGCTTGGGCGCTGGAGCTCAAGTGCGCAGGAGATGGATAGGCAAAGGAGGAAGAAGGCGTAGGTAAAAAGGTGGATCCTTATCCCCTTATATGGGCGGATGCGGTTGTGCGTCCCCACCAGCCTAGTAAAACTCGCTTGCCTCCCAAGCGCCGTGATAAATGGTGCGGCTGGATTACCCACATCCGTATTGATGAGAATCCCGTAAAGGGGGTACACGATCTCTGCTTTGACAAGACGTGCCAAGGAAATCGCCTCGCAAAACATGCTAAGGTGGAAAAGTAAAAACGATTCGAGTAAAGGACTTGGCTGTAGTGTGATGACACACTGCGGGATACGTCAGCAGATTTGATTTGTGTTAATATTATTCTCTCTATGGCAATATGTGGAAGCTTATTTTGCAGAGCCGGACACTACTATTGGTGTTTACAATCTTCTATGAAGGACTTGGAGGAGGAACCCGCCTTGCAATGCCGAAGACAATTTGCGCGCCGGACTCGTCATCATTGAAGCCTGGTTCAGGGGCTACTGAGGGAGTCCTGGATTAGGGGGTGTTCGGGTAGCCGGACTATACCTTCAGCCGGACTCCTGGACTATGAAGATACAAGATTGAAGACTTCGTCCCGTGTCCGGATGGGACTTTCCTTGGCGTGGAAGGCAAGCTTGGCGATGCGGATATTCAAGATCTCCTACCATTTTAACCGACTTTATGTAACCCTAACCCTATCCGGTGTCTATATAAACCGGAGGGTTGTAGTCCGTAGGCAATCAACTCCATACACAACAATCATACCATAGGCTAGCTTCTAGGGTTTAGCCTCCTTGATCTCGTGGTAGATCTACTCTTGTACTACCCATATCATCAATATTAATCAAGCAGGAGTAGGGTATTACCTCCATCGAGAGGGCCCGAACCTGGGTAAAAAACATCTTGTCCCTTGTCTCCTGTTACCACCCGGCCTTGACGCACAGTTCGGGACCCCCTACCCGAGATCCGCCGGTTTTGAAACCGACAGAAACTATTCAGTTGGATAACGATTTGACCTACGAGGAGAAACTAGTCAAGACTCTCGAGTTTGCCAGCCGAGTTACCCGCAACAAGGTTATCAAGTTTTGCAAGGTTTAGTGGAGCCACCACACAGAGGATGAAGCCACTCGGGAGTGAGAGGAAGATTTACTCAAGGACCACCCTCACCTATTTTCTAGCCAACCCGAATCTCGAGGGCGAGATTCATCTTAAGGGGGGTAGGTTTGTAACATCCCAAAATTTCAATTTGGAATGTTATACATTAGATCATCATGCATATCATTTTTGTTTTGCATTTTGGTTCATCCTAGAAATTCTACGCAACTCAATGACCCACGGAGAGAGTTGGGGATTTCGTTATTTTCATATTTGAGTTCTCTCAAATTTTGAGAATAGGATCATTTGATTTTATTTATTTTATCATCAATTATTTCTATTACAAAAATATGAGAGAGGGAATAAAATGACTTTCCCAAAATAAAGAAATATTGAGGATTTAATAATAAAATCAAATAAGATTTTATTTCAGAGTTTTTTGGTGTTTTATTTGAATTTAGGAAAAAAATGTGCGTTTTCAAAATTGCATTTAGGTCCCAAATAAATGTTCACCTTGTGCGGCTTGATTTTAGAAGCCCGTGAAAATTTATTTCGGAATTTTTGGAGTCCGTTTAGTATTTCTTTTTATTTTTTCTTCCGAGCGGAATATATTAAAAAAAAGATCAGCGTTCGTCGTTTTTCTTTTTCTCGAATTAAATCCGCGATTTTTCTGATCGCGATTCCTGATCCGATTTTCGTTTTAGTATAACTTTTCGCTCATTTATCGGAATCAGGCGATTCAAGCGCCTAGAGTTTCGTCTCGAAACCCTCTATCCGTTTAACCAACTTAAACAAGATTTTGCTACTGTAAAATTTGCCCTAGATCCAGATTACTAGAACGAAGTTGTTTTATTTCGCCGTTTGACTTTCTTTGCTTCGTTCGATTTGATTCTTTTGCCAACCGGAGTTCTTAAGTTGAACCTTCTGGTTAGATCTCTTATTTGAGTTTTAACGTGCATTAGATGAGTACTTATTGTATGCTTGTTTGTTTGTTTGTGATAGAGTACCCGGAGTGCGCCGCCTGTTACTTCGAATCGTTAGGTTTCGCGGATCATTAGCAAGGCAAGTAACACTTTGATCATACCTTTTCTACTACCCAGTTTTATTGCATTAGATCAATCCTCACACATTGCATGATTAGGATCTAATTAAATTGTGGGATGGGAAGTAGATGAGGTAGTACCTATTACCTGTTATTATCAAACCTTTGGGAGTTACTTCTACGTTTGCTTATTATGCCATGCTATGCTAGTAGACGTGGATTGGGTGAGTGATATCCATGACAGATGTGAGATTGATAATTAATGGTTTATCTAAGGTGGCAACTTAAACACACATCTGGGTGGATTGAGGCACCTGGGTATTCCAGGACTTGCCTGTTTTCTTTTGGACCGCCACCCAGGCTCAAAGGGATCATGAGACTATTCATACTAGAAACTTCCGTGTGCAGCCACAAGCTATTATGGGCTCTAGCATAGTTGACTAAGTTGTGCGAACTCTTACAGTGGTAGACTAGTAGATGTAGGGGATGTAGGTGGTACAGTCTACCCGATCGTAAGGTGCTAGCGCTTCTGAAAGACTATGTCTCGGTCATCCGTCTTCTCAAACACCATGTAGTGCGAGAAACCAAACGGAGGCGATCGAGTCTTGTGGGGAAACGTGCGCAAACCTCTGCAAAGTGTAATAAACTAATCATGGTTAGCCGTGTCCCCGGTTATGGACATCTTGAGTATCTAGTACTTGGATTATCATGTGAATCTCAACATGTTACTCTAAATTAATTTTGTTGGGTTATGTTTAATGATGATGCTTAATCGGGATTGAGGATGCTGTCAACCATTCTCAATGTTTAACAACTACCATGATAGTTAAATAAATTTTATTCCTTTGAAGTAGGGAAAAATTGGCTTTACGCAAAACTGTAACCATAGAGCTTTCCACCAGCCAAATATGCATATAGTATAGTTATTTCATTCCATTACTCTCTATGTGTTACATTGCCAGCATATTCCATGTGCTGACCCGTTTTCGGGCTGCAACGTTAATGTTGCAGACTTTTCAGATGACGATTAAGGAGTTTTTAGGTCGTGGTTCTATACTCAGTGATGCCGTTGGAGTTGATGGACTCACTTATCTTCCAAGCCTTCCGATGTTATCGTTATTAGATGGCCTTAAGCCATATTTATTGTAATAAGTTCTCTTTTGAGACACTCGATGTAATAAGTGTGTTATTGCTACTCTGCTATAAATCCTCCGAGTACTGTGTGGTGTCAGCATTACTGATCCAGGGATGACACCAGAGCACAGAGATCAAACTGTTTGAGGTCTGGTCGCTTTAGTGCTGTGTTAATGCAAGAGAAGAAAGTTGTGGCCTTTGGTTGGTTATGTTTAATGATGATGCTTAATTGGGATTGGGAATGCTGTCAACCATTCTCAATGTTTAACAACCACCTTGATAGTAATTAAAATTTTATTCCTTTGAAGTAGGGAAAAATTGGCTTTACGCAAAAATGTAACCATAGAGCTTTCCACCAACCAAATATGCATATAGTATAGCTGTTTCATTCCATTACTCTCTATGTGTTACCTTGCCAGCATATTCCATGTGCTGACCCGTTTTCAGGCTGCAACGTTAATGTTGCAGACTTTTCAGATGACGATTAAGGAGTTTTAGGTCGTGGTTCTATACTCAGTGATGCCGTTGGAGTTGATGGACTCACTTATCTTCCAAGCCTTCCGTTGTTATCGTTATTAGATGGCCTTAAGCCATATTTATTGTAATAAGTTCTCTTTTGAGACATTCGATGTAATAAGTGTGTGATTGCTACTCTGCTATAAATCCTCCGAGTACTGTGTGGTGTCAGCATTACTGATCCAGGGATGACACCGGAGCACAGAGATCAGACTGTTTGAGGTCTCGTCGCTACAATTCTAGAAGGGGAAGTGCAACAAAGCTCAGTAGCACATCAAGTGTTCCCTGAAGCCACCCCAACTGTGAATGTCTCCGGGTCTGAAGCCAAAGCTGCTGAAGACTGATACGTCTCCATCGTATCTATAATTTTTGATTGTTCCATGCCAATATTATTCAACTTTCATATACTTTTGGCAACTTTTTATACTATTTTTGGGACTAACATATTGATCCAGTGCCCACTGCCAGTTCCTGTTTGTTGCATGTTTTTTGTTTCATAGAATATCCATATCAAACAGAGTCCAAACGAAATAAAAACTGACGGAGATTTTTTTGGGAATATATATGATTTTTGGGAAGAAGAATCCACGCGAGACGATGCTCGAGGGGCCCACGAGGTAGGGGGGGCGCCCAGGGTGTCAGGCGCGCCCCTGACCCTCATGGCCACCCCGTAAGGCGGTTGGTGCCCTTCTTTCGCCGCAAGAAAGATAATTTCCAGATAGAGATCGTGCCAAAATTTCAGCCTAATCGGGGTTACGGATCTCCGGGAATATAAGAAACGGTGAAAGGGAAGAATCTGAGAACGCAGAAATAGAGAGAGACAGAGAGACAGATCCAATCTCGGAGGGGCTCTCGCCCCTCCCGTGCCATGGAGGCCATGGACCAGAGGGGAAACCCTTCTCCCATCTAGGGAGGAGGTCAAGGAAGAATAAGAATAAGAAAGAGGGGGGCTCTCTCCCCCTCACTTCCGGTGGCGCCGGAACGCCGGCGGGGGCCATCATCATCACCGCGATCTACACCAACACCTCCGCCATCTTCACCAACATCTCCATCACCTTCCCCATCTATCTACAGCGGTCCACTCTCCCGCAACCCGCTGTACCCTCTACTTGAACATGGTGCTTTATGCTTCATATTATTATCCAATGATGTGTTGCCATCCTATGATGTCTGAGTAGATTTTCGTTGTCCTATCGGTGGTTGATGAATTGCTATGATTGATTTAATTTGCTTGTGGTTATGTTGCTATCCTTTGGTGCCCATCATATGATTGTGCGCGTGGATCACACCCTAGGGTTAGTTGTATGTTGATAGGACTATGTATTGGAGGGCAAGAGTGACAGAAGCTTCAACCTAGCATAGAAATTGATGCATACGGGATTGAAGGGGGATGAATATGTCTTAATGCTATGGTTGGGTTTCACCTTAATGAACATTAGTAGTTGCGGATGCTAGCAGTGGCCTCTCCCACATAATACTTGCTATCGGTCTAGTAAAGTAGTCAATTGCTTAGGGGCAATTTCGCAACTCCTACCACCACTTTTCCACACTCGCTATATTTAATTTATTGTTTCTTTATCTAAACAACCCCTACTTTTTATTTACGCACTATTTATTATCTTGCAAACCTATCCAACAACACCTACAAAGTACTTCTAGTTTCATACTTGTTCTAGGTAAAGCGAACATCAAGCGTGCATAGAGTTGTATCGGTGGTCGATAGAACTTGAGGGAATATTTGTTCTACCTTTAGCTCCTCGTTGGGTTCGACACTCTTACTTATCGAAAACTGTTGCGATCCCCTATACTTGTGGGTTATCAAGACCTTTTTCTGGCGCTGTTGCCGGGGAGCAATAGCGTGGGGTGAATATTCTCGTGTGTGCTTGTTTGCTTTACCACTAAGTAATTTTTATTTGCTGTTCTTAGTTGTTTTCTATCTTTAGTTATGGATATGGAACACGAAATACCAAGAAACTTAGGTGTACTTGCTACTCATGGAGATGGGGAACCTCCTAAAACCCTCGATGCTGGTTATGTGAAAGATATTATGTACTACTTTAATAATCCTGAGAAAACCCCATTCAATTATGTAAAGGGAGTAACGTTGGATCAACGTGAATACTTTAGGGATTACCGCTTGACACAAAAAGGGAAACTATTATGGGATCAAATTTATATATTGAAGTGGTATGCTAGACAACTATGCTCGGAATATGATTATACTTGTCGCTCTAGGATGAATTCTCCACACCTCCCCTTTTCATGCAAATTTAATGATAATGAAACCTTGGCTTCTTATGCTAGAGGTATATATGATTACTATGATGTGGAACAAATAGAAGAATTTGTTGCTTTTATGGGTGCTTATGAAATTGAATCTATGTTTAAATAGTTTGATGATATTGATGATGCTTGTTATAGATCTGAAAATTTAGCTATCCTCAAATATTGCTATGAGAATTATGAATACAATTATGAAATTAATGCACTTATCAAGAAAGTCTTCGCTGTCCAAGAAGAGACTAATATTTTGCAGGAATCTATGGAAGAAGAAGTTGATGACACTGTGAGCTCATTGGATGAAAAAGATGAGGAGGAGAGCGAAGAACAAAAGGAGGAAGAGCGGATTGATCACCCATGCCCACCTTCTAATGAGAGTAACTCTTCAACTCATACATTGTTTAATTCCCCTTCGTTCTTACCGAAGGATGATTGCTATGATGACTGTTATGATCCCTATGATTCTTTTGAAATATCCCTTTTTGATGATGCTTGCTATGCTTATGGCCAAGATGCCAATATGAATTATGCTTATGGATATGAACTTGCTATAGTTCCTTATGTTAAACATGATATTGTTGCTATTGCACCCACGCATGATAGTCCTATTATCTTTTTGAATTCTCCCGATTATACTATATCGGAGAAGTTTGCACTTATTAAGGGTTATATTGATGGGTTGCCTTTTACCGTTGCACATGATGATTTCGATAAATATAATATGCATGTGCTTGCTTCTCCTACTTGCAATTATTATGAGAGAGGAACTATATCTCCACCTCTCTATGTTTCCAACATGATAAAGTTGCAAGAAACTGTTTATACTATGCATTGGCCTTTACTAGGTGTGCATGAATTGTTCTTTTATGACATGCCGATGCATAGGATGAGAGTTAGACTTAGTCATTGCTTGATATATGTTTCTTTGTGCTCACTACTATATTACAAATCATTGTTAATTAAAATTGGCTTTGATATACCTTGGGATCCGGGTGGATTCACTACTTGAGCACTATATGCCTAGCTTAATGGCTTTAAAGAAAGCGCTGCCAGGGAGACAACCCGGAAGTTTTAGAGAGTCATTTATTTCTGTTGAGTGCTTTCATATAGTTTAAAAACAACAAAAATAAAGAGGGGAACCCAAAACTTTTCAAAAAGGAAAGTGAAAGTGAGAAAGACAAGCACTATTGAAGTTGGAGAGCTCCTTGAACTTTGTTCATGCTCACGGCAACTTTGTGAATCTTGATTACAGAAAATGTTCAACAAAAATAATTATCCCCTTGTACAATTCCATTGTATTATAAAAATAATGTGCCAAGGTTTGCCTTTAGGATGTTTACATTTGCTTGATGGTTTGTACGGTGTAGGACAGAAACTTTGGCTGTAGTGCGCGGTTTTACATTTTTAGAGCGAACGTCAAATGGTTCTGATTCTTTTTGCAATGTCCTCCTATGCAAATTTTTTATTTTTCCTAATTTTGGCAGAATTTTTCAAGTATCAGAAGTATGGTGAATGTTCAGATTACTACAGACTGTTCTGTTTTAGACAGATTCTGTTTTTGATGCATAGTTTGCTTGTTTTGATGAAACTATCAATTTATATTAGTGGATTAAGCCATGAAAAAGTTATATTACAGTAGACAAAATGCAAAAACAAAATATGAATTGGTTTGCAACAGTACTTAGAGTAGTGATTTGCTTTATTATACTAACGGATCTTACCGAGTTTTCTGTTGAAGTTTTGTGTGGATGAAGTGTTCGATGATCGAGAAGGTCTCGATGTAAGAAGAAGGAAGAGAGGCAAGAGCTCAAGCTTGGGGATGCCCGAGGAACCCCAAGTAAATATTCAAGGAGACTCAAGAGTCTAAGCTTGGGGATGCTGGGAAGGCATCCCCTCTTTCTTCAACAAGTATCGGTATGTTTTCGGATTCGTTTCGTTCATGCGATATGTGCGAGTCTTGGAGCGTCTTTTGCATTTAGGTTTTTATTTTTATTTTTATGCACCATGCTGGTACGAGATAGTCCTTGGTTGATTTATAGAATGCTCATTGCACTTCACTTATATCTTTTGAGTATGGCTTTATAGAATGCTTCATGTGCTTCACTTATATCATTTGAAGTTTGGATTGCCTGTTTCTCTTCACTTAGACAACCGCCATTTGCAGAATGCTCTTTTGCTTCACTTATACTTGTTAGAGCATGGGCATATCTTTTGTAGAAAGAATTAAACTCTCTTGCTTCACTTATATCTGTTTAGAGAGATGACAGGAATTGGTCATTCACATGGTTAGTCATAAAATCCTACATAAACTTGTAGATTGCTGAATATGATATGTTTGATTCCTTGCAATAGTTTTGCGATATAAAGATGGTGATATTAGAGTCATGCTAGTGGGTAGTTGTGGATTGTAGAAATACTTGTATTGAAGTTTGTGATTCCCGTAGCATGCACGTATGGTGAACCGTTATGTAACGAAGTCGGAGCATGAGGTGTTTATTGATTGTCTTCCTTATGAGTGGCGGTCGGGGACGAGCGATGGTCTTTTCCTACCAATCTATCCCCCTAGGAGCATGCGCGTAGTACTTTGTTTCGATGAATAATATATTTTTGCAATAAGTATGTGAGTTCTTTATGACTAATGTTGAGTCCATGGATTATACGCACTCTCACCCTTCCCCATTGCTAGCCTCTCTAGTACCGCGCAACTTTCGCCGGTACCATAAACCCACCATATACCTTCCTCAAAACAGCCACCATACCTACCTATCATGGAATTTCCATAGCCATTCCGAGATATATTGCCATGCAACTTCCATCATCATCATATACATGACTTGAGCATTCATTGTCATATTGCTTTGCATGATAGTAAGATAGCTAGCATGATGTTTTCATGGCTTGTCCGTTTTTTAGATGCCATTGCTATGCTAGATCATTGCACATCCCGGTACACCACCGGAGGCATTCATATAGAGTCATATCTTTGTTCTAGATATCGAGTTGTAATATTGAGTTGTAAGTAAATAAAAGTGTGATGATCATCATTATTAGAGCATTGCCCCAGTGAGGAAAGGATGATGGAGACTATGATTCCCCCACAAGTCGGGATGAGACTCCGGACGAAAAAAAAGAAAAAAAAAGAGAAAGGCCAAAAAAAGAGAAGGCCCAAAAAAAGAGAAAACAAAAAGAAAACAAAAAAAATGAGAGAAAAAGAGAGAAGGGGCAGTGCTGTAAGTGCATCTAGTGCCACCCCTAGTTGGTTTTGGAGTATTGACGACAAACCTAGTTGAGGGACTAATGTGTTTGCGAGAATTGCAGGAGAAAACAGGTAGAAGTCCCTCATTGATTTGGTTTTCCTACCAGAGATGACCCCTAAAAATGTATGAAGACATTGATGTCAAAGATGGTAGATGAAGACATTCACATTGAAGACTATGACAAGAGAAGACATCGCATGAAGCCTATGGAGCTCGAAGACTTAGATCTTTCGTAGTTCTTTTTATTCTTTGTTGAGTCATAGGAACCACCGTACTGTTAAGTGGGGTCCAAGAGAACCAGTCAGAATGACTGAAGTGATGCTTAACCAAAACCTATGTCTTCGAGTGAAGACTATCAGAGCGAATCTTGTTCAGAGTCGGACAAGTCAGCTTTGCTTGTAGCCCAAGTAAAGTTGCCGTGTGGGTTTGAAATCTGACCGTTGGAACACGTGTCAGTTCCTTAGTGACCCAGGGTCATTTCGGACAAATCAGGTCGGGTTGCCTAGTGGCTATAAATAGCCCACCCCTACAACCATAAACGGTTGGCTGCATAGAGTTAGTGTACGGCTTTTGTCGTTTGAGAGCAACCCACCTCGAAGCCTTTAAGAGAGAATTCCTTGCGAGGATAAAGCCCTAACCACCCAAAGCCAAAGAGAATTACGCATCACTTAAGTCTTCTTGTCTGTGTGATCTGAAGACTTATTACACTTGAGGACTGTGAATCCTCCAGCCGGTTAGGCGTCGCGTTCTGAGCATCCAAGAGACATTGTGGATCGCCGGTGAACGAAGTCTGTGAAGGTTTGGGAGTCTACCTTGAAGACTTACCAGAGTGATTGGGCGAGGTCCGTGTGACCTTAGCTCAAGGGGAATACGGTGAGGACTGGGTGTCCTGAGCTGCGTGTTCAGGACTGGGTGTCCGGGACTGTGTGTCCTCAGGTTTAAATACCTAGCCGCCCTAACCAGACGTACATTTGTCACAGCAACTGGAACTGGTCCAACAAATCATTGTCTTCAACGTGTCACTGGTTTCATCCTTCCCTTCTCTTTACTTACTGTTACTCCTTGTGAAGTCATTGTATGATTGCACTATCTTTTATCTTCACTGAGTGACTGCGTGTTCTGTTTGGCTTCATAATATCTTCCTACCTGATCCTTACTACATTGCTGCTATTAGTCATTGTGCTTTCACTCCATTGAATACTTGACTATGGTTTGCCTAGTGTAGTCTACCTTCCACTGCATGGTAATAGGTTTATTTCTATCGTTTGTCTTCATAACTTCCAAGTTTTGAAGACTTTCATAAAAATCGCCTATTCACCCCCCTCTAGTCGATATAACACACTTTCAATTGGTATTAGAGCAAGGTACTCCCTTGTTCTGTGTGATTCGGTTTAACCACCTGGAGTTTTAGCTATGTCGACTGCAGGGATAATTAAAGTCTCCACTGCGTGCCCCGTCTTCGATGGAACTGAATATCCCTACTGGAAGAATAAGATGCGCATGCATCTTGAAGCCATTGATGTCGACCTATGGTATGTCGTCAAGAACGACGTTCCCAAGGCTGGAGAAGGTGTCACTGCTACTGACGTCAAGAAGTTCATTCAACTGGACTCTACTTCCAAGAATATCATCTGTGGTCATCTGACCAAAGGACAGTATGGCCGCGTGAGTGCTTTGGAAACATGTAAGCTAGTCTGGGACTGGCTCTCCAAGGTCAATGAAGGCGTCTCAACCCAGAGAGATCAAAGAATCAGTGTCCTTCGCAACCTCTTCAACCGCTTCAAGAGAAATGATAATGAGAATGTCCAGCTCACATTTGATCGACTCACTGACATCACGAATGAGCTTCAAGCCCTTGGCGCTACTGAGATCACCAAGCATGAAGTCGTCAAGACACTACTGAGATCACTTGACAGTTCGTTCGACACCCTAGCCCTGATGATTCAAGAACGTCCTGATTTCAAGACACTCGATCCGTCTGACATACTTGAGAGGCTCAACACACATGAGTTTCAGCTTTCTGAGAAAAGAGATATCTACGGTCCTAACTATGGGCGAACTCGTGCCTTGAAGGCAAAAGCTGTCTCCTCATCTGAAGAAGAATCTGACAGCAGTTCTGATGATCCTGAAGACATTGGAAGGGAACTTGCTATGCTTGTGAAGAAGTTCCAAAAATTCACCAAGAAGAAAGGTTTCAGAAAGTCTTCACGATCAAGCTCAAGGAATGATCAAGCTTCTGCTCATGACTACAAGAAGAAAACATGTCACAAGTGCAAGAAACCTGGCCACTTCATCTCTGAGTGTCCTCAGTGGGACAATGAGAACAAAAAGAAGAAGAAGAAGAGCAAGGAATATGACTCTGACGACAAGAAGAAGAAGAAATACTCAAAGTCTTCTTCCAAGTCTTCTTCAAAGTCTTCATCACACAAGAAGAGCTCATCTGGCAAGGCACGTGCGTTTGTTGGCAAGGAAATGGATTCAGAGGAGGAGTCCGCTTCTGAGGAGGCGGAGGTGGAGTCTGAGGAGGAGTCCGATTCTGGCGTCGCAAGTCTGGCTACAGCATACGTTGCCAAGTCCATCTTCAACACTGAAGACAATGACCTCATCACCGACACCGATGCAAATGACAAGGACTACTCTGCTCCTACCTACTGCTTCATGGCACGCGATGCCAAGGTAAACACACGCACTACTCACTATCAAACATCCAGTGATGATGACTCTGATTGTGGTTCAAAACCCAGCTACAAAACACTTGCTAAAATTGCAACTGAACAACAGAAAGCCATGGAACATATTCAAAAACTGTTAGACAAAAGTGATGATCTGTTAGGCGCTGAAATGACTCGATCTGAGTCCTTAATTGAAGACATAAAAAATCTTCACGTTAAGTATGAGGAACTTGAAAGTCGTCATGAAACGCTCTCAACAACTCATGAAAAGCTTTCCTATGATTATCTTCAAAGGAAGCAAGATCTTGAGAAATTGAGAGCGGCTCATGAAGATCTTCAAAAGGAAAACGAGTCACTTCGCGCCGAACAGATCAGCTCCGCTCAGGAAGGATTTGAACCACCATGTATTAAGTGCATTGAGCGTGATAATGCTACTGCTGTTGCTGAATGTTCCACTGCTGCTACTGTTTCAATATCTTCAACTGTTGATGTGGGAACTAACCCCTCTGCTGAGGATTCCACTGCTATTGCTGATGAGAATGCTAGGTTGAAGACATTGCTTGAAACAGGGATGTACAAAAGTCTTAAAGGGCATCAGACACTATGTGATGTCCTCAAAAAGCAGATCTTGAACCGAAACCCGAGGAAAGAGGGTGTTGGGTTTGTAAGGAAAATGAATGCTGATGGCTCTTACTGGAAACCTGAGCAGTACCCCAAAACCACATGGGTTGCTGCAAAGGAATCTTTAGCAGATCTATCCACTCTATCTGGCTTCACTTGTGCAAACCCCATTGTCATTGATGAATCCTTTGATGCAAACTATAAACTATTTAAGAATCAGAATGGTGAAGTGTTTGCCATGTACATTGGTACTAACTGCAGGAATGGACTGCCTATGAAGAACATCTGGGTTCCGAAAAAGAGTCTAGAGAATCTTCCTGTGAATGTCATCATGACACCACACATGAAGAAGGCAAACCCCAGACCACAGGCATCATACGGTCCAAAGGCTTCATACAGACAGAGGACTCACCTGAGTCGCACTAACGCAAATGTTTTGCAGGGAAACCATACTCAGGCCTATGAATATGAGCGCGGTTCATCAAACCGCCATGTTCATAAGACCAAGAACTTTTCTGCTTATTCTTATGAGTACTATTGTCCGCCTGCAAGACTTTTTGCTAGGGATCCAAAGCCAAAGTTCTCAGACACTGCAGTTAGACTTATTGCTTCTAAGCCACCCTTGAAGATGTGGGTGGCTAAGAAAGCTTAACTCTCTTTTGCAGGGAAAGGTCTCCAGCAGAAAACCAAAATCGTCTGACGCTATTGCTGGGGACCTTAAACATCTTGTAGGGCGCAAGATCAAATGCCCGAATGGTCTTACTATGTACTTCGTTCCTGAATCGCTTGCTACTCTCCCTATTAGTCCTAATCTGGATCTAAGCTTTCATAACCCACTGGTTCGTCAAATGTTTTTGCTTCACAATTCTCTTCGTGAAGCCTATCCCCCTAACTGCACTGTAGGGTACGACACCAGCGTCTTCAGAATGGATTATTGACAGTGGGTGTACCAATCACATGACTGGCAAAAGAAGCCTTCTTATGGACTCAACCTTACGTCCATCCGACCAGAGTCACATCACATTTGCTGACACTGGTAAAAGTAAGGTACTGGGTCTAGGTAGAGTTGCAATCTCAAAGGATCAACACATGGATAAAGTCATGCTTGTTGAATCCCTTGGCTTCAACATAATGTCTGTCTCAATGCTTTGCGATTTGAACATGATCGTAATATTTGGAAAATATCGCTGCCTTGTACTAATGGAATCTGACAAGTCTCTAGTGTTTGAAGGGTATCGGAAAGATGATTTGTATGTAGTAGATTTCTCGGCAGGACCACAGCTTGCCGTATGTATTCTAGCAAAAGCTTCAGAATGCTGGCTCTGGCATCGGAGGCTAGGGCACGCTGGCATGAGGAACCTCCACACCCTTGCAAAGAAGAAGCATGTCATAGGCATCGAGGGCGTCAAGTTCAAGAAAGATCACTTATGCGGTGCCTGTGAAGCAGGGAAGATGACGAGGGCCAAACATCCCTCGAAGACAATCATGACAACCACTCGACCCTTCGAACTGCTCCACATGGATCTTTTCAGTCGCACTCATTACTCAACTCTTACTACTACTGCTTGTCTCTATGGCTTTGTCATTGTTGATGATTATTCTAGATATACTTGGGTGCACATAATCCTCTACAAGACTGGAGTGCAGGATGTCTTCAGAGGCTTCACTAATCGAGCAATGAACAACTATGGCGCCAAGATAAAGCACATCAGAAGTGACAATGGCACTGAATTCAAGAACACTGGCCTTGATACATATCTTGATACCTTGGGCATCACACATGAATTCTTAGCCCCGTACACGCCATAGCAGAATGGCGTCGTCGAACGCAAGAACAAAACACTCATTGAGATGGCCCGAACGATGCTTGATGAATACAAGACTCCAAGAAAATTCTGGCCTGAAGCCATTGATACTGCATGCCATACAATCAATCGTGTTTATCTTCACAAGCTTCTGAACAAGACATCTTATGAGCTCCGTACTGGCAAGAAGCCAAATGTCAGTTACTTCAGAGTATTTGGCGCCAGGTGCTGGATCAAGGATCCACATCACACTTAAAAATTTGCATCAAAAGCACATGAGGGTTTTATGCTTGGATATGGAAAGGATTCGCACTCCTACAGAGTCTTCAATCTCTTTCATTATAAAGTGGTTGAAACAGTGGATGTGCGGTTTGATGAGACTAATGGTTCACAAAGAGAGCACCTCCCAAATGTGCTAGATGAAGTTCCATCCAGCGAATCAATCAAGCTTATGGGAACCGGAGAAATCATACCCTCTGAAGCTCAACCTGAAGAGGAACTTATCATCTCCGCACCTGATCAACCTGAAGACAATGCTCAGCCTGAAGACAATTCCACTAACAATGACAATGATCAGCAAAAGAAAAACCTTCACCCTGTACATCCTCGTGTTGCCAATGAAGTGCAGATTGAGAGAATAATTGATAGCATCAATGCACCCGGTCCACTTACTCGTTCAAGGGCAACTCAGCTGGCAAATTTCTGTGGGCACTTCGCATTCGTCTCAATAACAGAACCCAAGAAAGTTGAAGAAGCCTTCATGGAACCTGAATGGATTCAAGCTATGCAAGAAGAGCTTCAACAGTTTGAGCTGAATAATGTATGGGAACTGGTTAAGCGTCCTGATCCTCGGAAGCACAATATAATAGGCACCAAATGGATATGCCGAAACAAGCAAGATGAGCATGGTCAAGTTGTCAGAAACAAAGCTCGTCTCGTTGCTCAAGGATATACTCAAGTGGAAGGCATTGACTTCGATGAAACATTTGCTCCTATGCTCGACTTGAAGCCATACGCTTACTGCTGGCCTATGCAAATCATCATAACATACTTCTATATCAAATGGATGTGAAGAGCGCCTTTCTCAATGGCAAGATTGAAGAAGAAGTGTATGTTGCACAACCGCCTGGCTTTGAAGATCCGAAACATCCTGACATGGTATACAAGCTCAACAAGGCACTGTATGGCCTCAAACAAGCCCCTCGGGCCTAGTATGAAACACTCAAGTACTTCCTGAAGAGCAAAGGCTTCATACCTGGTTCCCTAGACCCCACTCTCTTCAGAAGACATATGATGGTGAACTGTTTGTGTGCCAAATATATGTGGATGACATTATCTTCGGCTGCACCAATCAGAAGTACAGTGAAGAGTTTGGATATATGATGCAAGAGCAATATCAGATGTCCATGATGGGAGAGCTGAAGTTCTTCCTCGGTCTTCAAATACGATAGCAACGCAACGACATCTTCATATCTCAAGAGAAGTATCTCAAAGATTGCCTGAAGAAGTTCGGTATGCAAGACTGCAAAGGCTTCACGACGCCAATGCCAGCCAAACATCATCTGGGTCCCGACGACAATGGTAAAGAGTTCGATCAAAAGGTATACCGCTCCATGATTGGTTCTTTGCTTTATCTATGTGCATCTAGGCCAGATATTATGCTTAGTGTTTGCATGTGTGCTCGATTCCAAGCGGCACCAAAGGAGTCACATCACTTAGCTGTGAAGCGAATTCTTCGATATTTGGCTCACACCCCAACTCTAGGATTATGGTATCCAAAGGGCTCAGAGTTTGATTTGGTTGGATTCTCGGATGCTGATTATGCTGGTGACAAAGTGGATCGCAAGTCTACATCAGGCACATGTCACTTTCTGGGACGATCACTTGTATGTTGGTCTTCAAAGAAGCAGAACTATGTATCTCTCTCCACTGCTGAATCTGAATACATTGCTGCTGGATCTTGCTGCGCTCAGCTTCTGTGGATGAAGCAAACACTCAAGGACTATGACATTCATCTGAAGCAAGTGCCACTTTACTGCAACAACGAAAGCGCCATCAAGATTGCCAACAACCCAGTTCAGCACTCGAAGACAAAGCACATTGAAATTCGTCATCACTTTCTCAGAGATCATGTTGTGAAGGAAGATATTGATATCATACACGTCAACACTGAAGAGCAATTGGCAGATATCTTCACCAAGCCCTTGGATGAGAAGAGATTTTGCAAGTTATGGTGTGAGCTAAATATCCTGGAATCCACAAATGTCCTGTGATCAGGCACACATCCTAACACTTATGCATATTGATGACTTAGATGTGCAACACACGAAGTAAAGTATATCTTCAATCAATGAAGACATACATTCTAAGTGTGAATACATTAATGTGGAATTTGACTTCGGAGTGCCACGATAATTGTGCGCCGTGTCTGGGTCTAATACTTCCTATACGGTGGGTAACGCCACCACCAAAATGTTCTGTTTGAAGTGTTTCACTCATGACATTACATTTGCTATGTCTTCACATTTGGTTTGGCTTCAATTTCAACATTTCTTCATGATTATCTTCACTATGTTGATTATATATATATACTAGTGTTCTGCCCTCTACAACATTCACTTATAGCTATGTCTTCTTGTTGAATCTTTTGAACTAAGTGAATGTGATCGGACCCTAACCTCTCTATGCTTTCTATCTCAAACTCTATCTCTCCAAATCACATGCATTCTATTGAAATTGTCGAATGTCTTCTCTGCGTCCTTGTCAGCAGAAGATACAGAGACAACCATTAAGTCCGTTTTCAATGCTCATTCCTCCACCTGAAACCCGGAGAAGTGGGAACGACCACCCGACAATCCAGGCGTGCGTGGGACGTGGAACAACCCCGACATGCTGCATGATGGCCACGTGTTCCTCAGATGTGAATCGCCAGGGGCACCTGTGTAATAACACAGTGCCGCCCCTGTACCTATAAATACACACCTCACAACAGTCATTATCTCTTCTTCCACTCTCGCACGAAACCTAGCGCTACCGCTAGCCCTCGACGACGTCGGCGACGAAGCGCTTCGCTGCCGCAACCTCTCCGATGCCGTCTTCACGCCGACTGCGGACATCGTCTTCTCCGCCGTCGCCGTAGGTGTCCTCCGTCGCCAAGTTAGGGCACGGACGATCAAACTGCTCGGCCTCCTCTTCCACTCCGTCTAGCAGTTCTTCGTGTGGTAAATAAAACCTCCTTTTTACGGCCCATTTGATCCTATAGCTTTATCACTTTCTACCACAAGCAGTTTCTATTCACACGAGTTGGATCTCTTTCATACTGCATCTCATAACATGCCTAGTATATTCACTTATGCTTCACAAAGTAGTTAGATTCCTCACTTGTACTGATCCGTGGATTCGTACAAATCTGGAACTAACTCCTTATCTATGAGTGAATGTCTTCGCACGATGAGGTCAATGTCTTCTAAACTGATTTATCTTCAAAATCTTCTGAGAATGCATATGACCTCTTCCCCTTCCCTCGCACCTTAATGCTGTCACAGGTACATGTCCATGGGAGAATCCCTTGGTTCTCATAGTCTGCATTCATTTGCAGAATTCTTACAGTATCACATAAATTCTCCCGAAGCCAGTTCCTGTTTGTCCAGCAAGCGAAAACCTTTGAAGCCTTTGAACGTATTGAAGCCTTTCAGTTTAAAGTTCATGGCTTCAGAAAAATCAGCAAGGAAGGGTGGCAGAAAGCGTCGAGGAGAAACGTCAAGAGATCTGCCCGATGACCTCTCAACGCTGTACAAGACAGATCCTGAAGAGGATTACAATCAGCACAAGACGCGAATCCAATGGATTCGACGCTATTGGGCAGAACAGTGGTTCAAGTAAAGATTTGTGACCAAGGAATATGCTGAAAAGAATGCCATCAAGCGACCATGGGGAGACATCCTCTACAAAAATCTTCAACCCAGGACCAGAGATGAAGCCATTGAACAAGGCTTCTATCCCTGCATGGTCCCTTGGACCACAGCCTGCGGATGCTGACATCGTCCCTGCTATGGTGTCGTGACGACAATCTGTTTAAGTGCAACTTCTAGTTTTCCCAGAACTCAGCGAAGCAGAACAAGAAGACTTTGGGTTTAGATTTCAACCCTGGTCCCTCTGCTCCCCATGCCGATGGAACTCGCGAAGCTGAACCCAATCTTCTTGGGCCCTTCTACAATCTTGAAGGTCTCATCACTCACATCGTGGTTCAAGGGACAACCGTGAATGAGCCTGCAGATGATGCTGAATCAAATGAAGCGCCTGCAGCACCCAAGCCAAAGAAGCTGAAGCAGCCAAAAGCTTCAAAGCCGGCCTCTGCACCAAAAATCTCACGGGCGAAGCCACTGGCAACTGCACCTCCTGAAGACAGTGTGCAGTCTGAAGATTTGTCACGCATCTCCAAGCCCCAGAAGGTCAAGATGCCTCTGCCACACACCGGCCACGAGCTGACAGCTGCTGCCATTCTGCGCAACGATGCCATTGATCTGTCAAGTGATGAAGATCTTGCAGATGACGCTCTTGAGCAACTCATCAAGAGCAAAGAAGAAGCAGAAATCTTCAATGATCTGCCTCTCTTTGACGTGACAATCATCCACAACTTCATTGATGAGTGGTTTGACACGCCAAACATCAGCTTCGAAATCTGCAGCTACCCATTGGCCTCAGTGTCGCCTTCCATGGCGCCATTGCTTCAGAGCTAGCTCTCGCTCAGTGCATCATCGAACTGAAGCAAAAGATTGACTATGAAAAGGCTCAGTTCAAGAAGCATATGGCCAAGCTCAGCGTGCAAGAGGTGAAAAACTTCAAGATTATGCTGCACGAGCTCAAAGAAGCCTTTCTCAAGAAACGCGCAGAAGCTCAGGGTTCTCGGGAGCGCATGAAGAGCCTGGCTGACAAGTGTGTGCAAGGCTACAACGAAGCTGAGAAGCGCAAGGCCCTTGGGCGTCCGGGCATTGATCCCAGGATAGCTGCTAAGCAGAAGAAGAAGCCCATTGTGACCGAACCTCTCGCACCAAGGCAGGAGGCAGATCCCATTGTCTTCCCAACTAGAATGACTGGCTCGAAGCCAAAAGCCCGGTCAACCGCTTCAGAGTTGAAGAAGACAAGGACTGCTGAGGCTGAAGCCAGGAAGAGGAAACATCCTAAAGCCTCTCCTACTGCCCCCTCCAAGAAGAAGAGGAAGACCAAGAAAGAACGGACTGCTCCCACAGAGCCTTTGATTGTTGAACCCATTTCCATGGTTCGTCCTGACACTGAATGCCAACTAACAATCCATGAGCCTGCTTTCACAGAGGCTCATGAAGCTGAAGACTTTCCAGCAGCTGATCCCATCGTTGCTGAAGACATTGGTCACCATGACCATGTAGAAGATGGTGCAGTCCTTCCTCAGCTCGAGCACAGCGAACTCATCAGCATTGGTCGTCCTCTGACGCCAATCGCTCAGGATGCTTCATGGGTTGATCGCCCACAAGAGGAAGAAGACCTTGAGGCCCAGCCAACTCTAACTACACAGGCGTTGCCTGCATTGCGCAGGCTTCGCAAAGGACCAAGGCCTCCAGTCTTTGCGTCTGAAACTGAAACTCCTGAAGACATTCCAGCTGCATCAGCCGATGAAGAAGAAGTCCGACAAGCTGCTACTCCCCTGTCCCACCAAGGAGCGGTTCTCAAGGAGAACATGGTTGTGACCGACCCTCCAACTCGTCAAGTGGAGGTTGAAAATCTTGAGGCTGCCACCACCAACACCACTGAAGCCACTGACGCTGTCATGGCTGAAGCTAATGTGGAGCCTTCACCAACCAAAGCACCAGAAGTCAGCGAAGCCACTGCTCCCACTGCTTCTGTTCCTGCACCTGCTGCCGGTCCTCAGTTCGACTATCATGTTGAGCACAGGCCTCAGGTACAGAAGCCAATCCCCAGATTGCCCAGGTTCCCAGGTCCTACATCAGCACCTGGATCCTTCAATATCAATGGCTTCAGAGCAGACAACACATTCTTCAATAGCTCCAGGAACCCCTACTCAAGGGAAAGAATATCATCTGATCGGTTCTGGAGCTATCCACAGCGAAGCTATTACTCCTGCATTCTTTACAATCAAGGTCGCATCTTCCCACACAAGCGTCTGACATTGAAGCAATAGCTGGTCTGCCCTGTCTGGAAGAAGCTCTGGATTGCTTCAAAGAGGTTGGGTTGCTGCCGTTCATCACTGACCAAGAGCATTGGAATGAAGAGTTGCTGCTCCAATTCTATGCCACACTTCACATCCGCGGCTATAACAGAGATCCGAAGACTTGGGTCCTGGAGTGGATGATAGGAAACGTTCATCACGAAGCCAAAGCCTTTGACATCATTGAGCTCACTAGTCTACCCATTCCCGGCGATCTCTACGAATCTGGCTGTCAACTTCATAGTGAAGCTGTGGAGAGCATCTTTCAGAAGCCTGAACCTAACATGAGTCAGATGCTCAGTATGATGAAGCCATTGCCCCAAGATGCTGAATATCCCAAAGAGTTCTTTGTTGAAGACCTAGAGTATCTGCCAAGGACTATTTATCACATCATACAGCAAACTCTCTGGCCCATCAAAGGGCACTCTCCACATGCCAAGCTGGAAGGTGCAATGAAGACTTTGGTCTTCTATATTCTTCATGGAAAATGCTTCAATGCACAGGACTTCTTCATTTGCCAACTTGCTGCATCAGGCTCTGATCTGTTTGGCTTGAAGTTCTACGCCCCATGGGTAATGCGGCTGATCAAACTTCACTCCGCTATCTCATATCAGCCATCTGCTCGCAATCATCGGATTTTTCTGCCTGATGTGGATATGTCTATTGAAGCCATCTATCCTGAGCCTGCCAAGGAACCTCTAAGTCTTCAGAATGCAGAGCATCAAAGTTTTTCTCAGAACATTGAAGGAGTTGAAGCAGTCACTCGTGTGTATCCTTTGGCTGGCACTACACGTGCACCGCATCCTGCTCTCACTGAAGCCACTGACAGTACAACTGCCCCACGACCCAAGAAGTGCACTCGTGTTCTCAATGACTGAGAGCTTCTTGTGGCTCTTCATCAGAAACAGGATAGGCATCATGACTGGCTGAAGCGTCAAATGCAAAGCCTCTTGGTGGATGTTAATCGCATTCGCAATCTTGCCACCAAGAATGCCTTTGTTGCCCATGAAACCTCTCGACACACATGGAAAGGGCTGACGCTGATGTGTTCTGAAGATGATCTTCAAGAAGATGGCTTCTCTGAGCGCTTTAAGTTTGACTCCACACCTCCTCGAAGGGCAGTGCTGCAACGAACTCCATCTCTTGAAGACTCTGAGTTCTCTTCCTCTACTGCAACTGTGAATGCCAGAGTGATCGAGGATGAAGACGATGCTACTTCACCGCCACCTCCTTCCGCACGCTTCGACACTGCTCCAAGCTCTTCTGCACCGCGGAACACCACCGAGGACCCTACTGCTTCACCTACTCTTCATGGGAATGAGTAGATGCTCTATGTCTTCAAACCTTTTTGGTCCTTACTGACACAAGGGGGAGAAGCATATGAGTTTGATAGTCTTCAAGCGGGTCCATATGGGCGGGTGCTTCATATTTTTGCTTCGTGTTTACAACTCTCGTTTTGATACATTTGGTTCTTTGAGTTGTAACACTTAAACTCGATGGTCGTCTGCTACTTATTTGCCATTTTGTGATGCGATGATAAATTCCGCATGTGCGACGATAAATTCCGCACTTAGATCATTTCGCAGACGTCCATTTTCCATTATGCATGTCATTATCTTCACATACCTTCACATGCATAGTGGATTGTCATCATAAGTTGAAGAGGATCTCCACAAGCACAACCTGCCATGTGCATTTGCATTCCAAAAGCAAATTACTTATATGCACATCTTCAGGGGGAGCCCTTGCAACTTATGAAGACAATTCCTTATCCTTTACAATTTCACATATTATATTCCCCGTTGAAAACTTCAACTAGTTTGTCATCAATCACCAAAAAGGGGGAGATTGTAAGTGCATCTAGTGCCACCCCTAGTTGGTTTTGGAGTATTGACGACAAACCTAGTTGAGGGACTAATGTGTTTGTGAGAATTGCAGGATAACATAGGTAGAAGTCCCTCATTGATTCGGTTTTCCTACCAGAGATGACCCCTAAAAATGTATGAAGACATTGATGTCAAAGGTGGTATATGAAGACATTCACATTGAAGACTATGACAAGAGAAGACATCGCATGAAGCCTATGGAGCTCGAAGACTTAGATCTTTTGTAGTTCTTTTTATTCTTTGTTGAGTCATAGGAACCACCATACTGTTAAGTGGGGTCCAAGAGAACCAGTCAGAATGACTGAAGTAATGCTTAACCAAAACCTATGTCTTCGAGTGAAGACTATGAGAGCGAATCTTGTTCAGAGTCGGACAAGTCAGCTTTGCTTGTAGCCCAAGTAAAGTTGCCGTGTGGGTTTGAAATCTGACCGTTGGAACACGTGTCAGTTCCTTAGTGACCCAGGGTCATTTCGGACAAATCAGGTCGGGTTGCCTAGTGGCTATAAATAGCCCACCTCCTACAACCATAAACGGTTGGCTGCTCAGAGTTAGTGTACGGCTTTTGTCGTTTGAGAGCAACCCACCTCAAAGCCTTTGAGAGAGAATTCCTTGCGAGGATAAAGCCCTAACCACCCAAAGCCAAAGAGAATTAGGCATCACTTAAGTCTTCTTGTCTGTGTGATCTGAAGACTTATTACACTTGAGGACTGTGAATCCTCCAGCCGGTTAGGCGTCGCGTTCTGAGCATCCAAGAGACATTGTGGATCGCCGGTGAACGAAGTCTGTGAAGGTTTGGGAGTCTACCTTGAAGACTTACCAGAGTGATTGGGCGAGGTCTGTGTGACCTTAGCTCAAGGGGAATACGGTGAGGACTGGGTGTCCTGAGCTGCGTGTTCAGGACTGGGTGTCCGGGACTGTGTGTCCTCAGGTTTAAATACCTAGCCACCCTAACCAAACGTACAGTTGTCACAACAACTGGAACTGGTCCAACAAATCATTGTCTTCAACGTGTCACTGGTTTAATCCTTCCCTTCTCTTTACTTACTGTTACTCCTTGTGAAGTCATTGTATGATTGCACTATCTTTTATCTTCACTGAGTGACTGCATGTTCTGTTTGGCTTCATAATATCTTCCTACCTGATCCTCACTACATTGCTGCTATTAGTCATTGTGCTTTCACTCCATTGAATACTTGACTATGGTTTGCCTAGTGTAGTCTACCTTCCGCTGCATGGTAATAGGTTTATTTCTATCGTTTGTCTTCATAACTTCCACGTTTTGAAGACTTTCATAAAAATCGCCTATTCACCCCCCTCTAGTCGATATAACGCACTTTCAAGTGCTACTATCCTTTTTCCACACTTGTGCTTCAAAGTATCATCATGTTCTTCATATAGAGAGTCTCTTGAGTTAACACTTTCATATACTAGTGGGAATTTTCATTATAGAACTTGGCTTGTATATTCCGATGATGGGCTTCCTCAAATGCCCGAGGTCTTCATGAGCAAGCAAGTTGGATGCACACCCACTTAGTTTCAGTTAGAGCTTTCATACACTTATAGCTCTAGTGCATCCGTTGCATGGCAATCCCTACTCACTCACATTGATATCTATTGATGGGCATCTCCATAGCCCGTTGATATGCCTAGTTGATGTGAGACTATCTTCTCCTTTTTGTCTCCTCCACCATCATATTCTATTCCACCTATAGTGCTATGTCCATGGCTCACGCTCATGTATTGCGTGAAAGTTGAAAAGGTTTGAGAACGTCAAAAGTATGAAACAATTGCTTGGCTTGTCATCGGGGTTGTGCATGATTTGAATATTTTGTGTGGCGAAGATGGAGCATAGCCGGACTATATGATTTTGCAGGGATAACTTTCTTTGGCCATGTTATTTTGAAAATACATGTTTGCTTTATTAGTATACTTGAAGTATTGTTGTCTTAATGTCAAAGGATAGACTATTGCTTTGAATCACTCGTGTCTAATATTCATGCCATGATTAGACATATGATCAAGATTATGCTAGGTAGCATTCCACATCAAAAATTATTTTTTTATCAGTTACCTACTCGAGGACGAGCAGGAATTAAGATTGGGGATGCTGATACGTCTCCGTCGTATCTATAATTTTTGATTGTTCCATACCAATATTATTTAACTTTCATATACTTTTGGCAACTTTTTATACTATTTTTGGGACTAACATATTGATCCAGTGCCCAGTGCCAGTTCCTGTTTGTTGCATGTTTTTTGTTTCGCAAAATATCCATATCAGACGGAGTCCAAACGGAATAAAAACTGACGGAGATTTTTTTTGGAATATATATGATTTTTGGGAAGAAGAATCCACGCGAGACGATGCTTGAGGGGCCCACGAGGTAGGGGCGCGCCCCAGGGTGTCAGGCGCGCCCCTGACCCTCATGGCCACCCCGTAAGGCGGTTGGTGCCCTTCTTTCGCCGCAAGAAAGCTAATTTCCGTATAGAGATCGTGTCAAAATTTCAGCGCAATCGGAGTTACGGATCTCCGGGAATATAAGAAATGGTGAAAGGGAAGAATCTGAGAACGCAGAAACAGAGAGAGACAGAGAGACAGATCCAATCTCGGAGGGGCTCTCGCCCCTCCCGTGCCATGGAGTCCATGGACTAGAGGGGAAACCCTTGTCCCATCTAGGGAGGAGGTCAAGGAAGAAGAAGAAGGAGGGGGGCTCTCTCCCCCTCGCTTCCGGTGGCGCCGGAACGCCGCCGGGGGCCATCATCATCACCGCGATCTACACCAACACCTCCACCATCTTCACCAACATCTCCATCACCTTCCCCCCTCTATCTACAACAGTCCACTGTGATAGCCTGGCTTATTAGGGATGATAGACTACTCATATCAATAAGGAATTCCTTCTTTTCTGGGAGCCCATTCGGAAAGAACTCCAAAGTTAAGCATGCTTAGCTTGGAGTAGCGTCAGGATGGGTGACCGACCGGGAAGTTGCTCCCGGGTGCGCATGAGGGAGGATAAAGTGCACAGAAAAGGCTAGTATTGATCTGTGGGGCCAGTCTAGATCCCGCCAGGAGTAACGACCACCGGCGGGTGTGTCCGGGGCGTTACAAGTTGGTATCAGAGCTGACCCTCGCGGTTACACGGATGGTTGCGGACAGGTGCGTGGTCATGTTGTTCATGACGTTTGTGACCCGTCGTGGCACACGGCATGGCAAATGTACTGGACTAGAAGCACAGACGTATGTGCCAAGAGGGAACGTTCCTGTGGCCCGACGAGGACGTCGGTTCCTCTGAGTGGGGGTGTATGTGATAGCCTGGCTTATTAGGGATGATAGACTACTCATATCAATAAATAATTCCTTCTTTTCCGGGAGCCCATTCGGAAAGAACTCCAAAGTTAAGCGTGCTCAGCTTGGAGTAGCGTCAGGATGGGTGACCGACCGGGAAGTTGCTCCCGGGTGCGCATGAGTGAGGACAAAGTGCGCAGAAAAGGCTAGTATTGATCTGTGGGGCCAGTCTAGATCCCGCCAGGAGTAACGACCACCGGCGGGTGTGTCCGGGGCATTACATCCACTCTCCTGCAACCCGTTGTACCCTCTACTTGAACATGGTGCTTTATGCTTCATATTATTATCCAATGATGTGTTGCCATCCTATGATGTCTGAGTAGATTTTCGTTGTCCTATCGGTGGTTGATGAATTGCTATGATTGATTTAATTTGCTTGTGGTTATGTTGCTGTCCTTTGATGCCCATCATATGATTGTGCGCATGGATCACACCCTAGGGTTAGTTGTATGTTCATAGGACTATGTATTGGAGGGCAAGAGTGACAGAAGCTTCAACCTAGCATAGAAATTGATGCATACGGGATTGAAGGGGGATGAATATGTCTTAATGCTATGGTTGGGTTTCACCTTAATGAACATTAGTAGTTGCAGATGCTTGCTAATAGTTCCAATCATAAGTGCATAGAATTCCAAGTCAGGGATGACATGCTAGCAGTGGCCTCTCCCACATAATACTTGCTATCGGTCTAGTAAAGTAGTCAATTGCTTAGGGGCAATTTCGCAGCTCCTACCACCACTTTTCCACACTCGCTATATTTACTTTATTGTTTCTTTATCTAAACAGCCCCTACTTTTTATTTACGCACTATTTACTATCTTGCAAACCTATCCAACAACACCTACAAAGTACTTCTAGTTTCATACTTGTTCTAGGTAAAGCGAACATCAAGTATGCGTAGAGTTGTATCGGTGGTCGATAGAACTTGAGGGAATATTTGTTCTACCTTTAGCTCCTCGTTGGGTTCGACACTCTTACTTATCGAAAACTGTTGCGATCCCCTATACTTGTGGGTTATAAAAGACATCCGGCTGCATCAGCCGATGAAGAAAGAAGAGGAGAAAGAGTTGCCACACCCCCTACCACTGATCAAGTCATTCTCGAGGAGAATGAGTCTGTGCCTGACCCTCCTGTTGTTGAAGAAACGGAGGTTGAAACTACTGAGACGGCAACAACAAATGATGCTGAAGCCAATGACACTGTCATGGCTGAAGATTATGTGGCGCCTGAAGATATGAAGCCGCTTTGCATGCTGAAGCCACTGTTCCATCTCCAAGGCCTCGCACAATTGAACATGCCTTTTATCATGGACAACTGGTCACTGTGAAATGGCCCATCATGGTGCCTCCCACTGCTCCGGGACCTCAATATGATTATCATGTGGAGTAGCGGCCCCAAGTTCAGAAGCCAAAGCCAAGGCTGCCCAAGCTTCCAGGGACTACTACATCGCCTGGATCGTTCAGCGTCAATAGCTTCAAAGCCCACAACACCTTCTTTGATAGCACCAAGAATCCTTACTCAACGCCAAGGATCTCATCTGATCGATTCAGGAGCTATCATCAACGCAACTACTACTCTTGCATTCTATACAATCAAGGGCAAATCTTTCCCCACATGCGCCTTGATTGTGGAGCT
Source organism: Triticum urartu (assembly GCF_003073215.2). Taxonomy (NCBI): domain Eukaryota; kingdom Viridiplantae; phylum Streptophyta; class Magnoliopsida; order Poales; family Poaceae; genus Triticum; species Triticum urartu. Next base: position 351,244,030 of record NC_053025.1, read on the forward strand.
ATTGCTGGCCTGCCCTGTCTTAAAGAAGCCCTTGACTATTTCAGGGAGGTTAGTCTTCCTCCCTTTGTCACTAACAAGGAGCACTGGAATGAAGAATTGCTTCTGCAATTCTATGCCACACTTCATATTCGCGGCTACAATAGGGATCCGAAGACATGGGTTCTTGAGTGGATGACAGGTGATGTGCATCATGAAGCCAAAGCTCAAGACATCATTGAGCTCACTTCCATGCCCACTCCAGGCGAATTCTATGAGCATGGTTGTCAGCGTCATCACGAAGAACTGCAGAGCATCTTCCAGAGGCCTGAACCCAACATGAGCGAGATGCTCAGCATGATGAAGCCATTGCCCCAAGATGCTGAATATCCCAAGGAATTCTTCGTCAAGGACCTTGAGTACCTGCCCCGCACAGTCTATCACATTCTGAGGCATACTCTATGGCCAATCAAGGGATATACTGCTGAAGCCAAACTTGAGTGAGCCATGAAGACTTTGGTATTTCTACATTGTCAATGGCATCAGATTCAACACCCAGGATTTCTTCATCAGACAACTTGCTGCATCTGGGATTGATCTGTTTGGCCTGAAGTTTTATGCTCCATGGGTGATGCGTCTCATTAAGCTTCACTCCACTGTTGACTATCAGCCCTCAACATGCGATCATCTGGTATTTCTGCCTGATGTTGATCTGTCTATCGAAGCCATCTACCCAAAGCCTGCCAAAATGCCTCCATGTCTTCAAAATGCTGATCATCAAAGCTTCACGCAACCAATGGAGGGGATTCATGTTCCAAATGTTGCAACTCCTGCTTATCCTCTGGTTGGCAATATGTGTGTGCCCCATCATGCAAATACTGAAGCCACTGAGAGTACAATTGCTCAAAGGCCTCGCAAGCGTTCTCGTGCACTCAATGACAAAGAGCTTCTTGTGGCCTTACATCAGAAGCAAGATAAGCATCAGGACTGGCTAAAGCATCAGATGCAGAGTATCTTGGTGGACGTCAATCACATCAGAAAGTTGGCTACCAAGAACTCATTTGTTGCCCATGAAGACTGACGGAGGTCTTGGAAGAGCCTCACACTACTATGCCCTAAAGAAGATCTTCGCGAAGATGGCTTCACTGAGGGTTTCAAATTTGACTCCACACTTCCTCGCAATGCATGCTAGCGCCGCACTCCATACATTGAAGATTCTGAGTATTCATCTTCGGCTGCAATTGTTGTTGCGAGAGTCGTCGATGAAGAAGACGATGCCACTTCACCAACCATGGCTTCACTTCATCTCGACACTGCACCAGGCCCTTCAGCACCACCAAACTCCAATGTCGACCCTGCACCTGCATCTACTCCTCAAGGGAACGAGTAGATACTCTATGTCTTCAAACCTTTCTGGTCCTTACTGACAAAAGGCGGAGAAGCGTATGAGTTGATAGTCTTCAAGCAAGTCCTTATGGGTGGTTGCACTATTTATTTTGCCAAGTGTTTACAACTCTCATCTTTTGGTACATTTGGTTCCTTGGGTTGTAACACTTAAAATCGATGGTCGTCTGCTACTTTTTCTGATACTCTCTGATGCGATGATAAATCCCGCATGAAGTCATTTCACAGACGTCCATTTTTTATTATGCATGTCATTATCGTCGTTATATCTTTATATTCATGATGAATTGTCTTCGTAAGTTGAAGAGGATCTCCTCAAAGCAAAACCTGCCATGTGCATTTGCATTCAAAAGCAAATTACTTATATGCACATCTTCAGGGAGAGCCTTTTTCTACTTATGAACACAATCCCTAAATTCTCAAACTTTCACATACTTTTATCCCCATTGAAAACTTCAACCAGTTTGTCATCAATCACCAAAAAGGGGGAGATTGTAAGTGCATCTAGTGCCACCCCTAGTTGGTTTTGGAGTATTGACGACAAACTTGGTTGAGGGACTAATGTGTTTGTGAGAATTGCAGGATAACACAGGTAGTAGTCCCTCATTGATTCGGTTTACCTACCAGAGATGACCCTTAAAAATGTGTGAAGACATTGAAGACAATGGTGGTCTGTGAAGATATTCAAGACAAAGATTATGACTCGAGAAACCATTAACGTGAAGGCTATGGAGTGCGAACACATAGTTGTTTCATAGTTTCCTTTTCTTCTTTGTTGAGTCATAGGAACCACCGCACTATTAAGTAGGGTCCAAGTGAACAAAGTCAGAGTGACTGAAGTGATGCTCAACCAAATCCTATGTCTACGAGCGAAGACAGTGAGAGCAAATCTTATCTAGAGCTGGATGAGTCGACTTTACTTGTAGCCCAAGTCAAGCTGCCGCATGTGTTTGAAATCTGACAGTTGGACACGTGTCAGTTCCTTAGTGACCCAGGGTCATTTCAGACAAATCAGGTCGGGTTGCCTCCTGGCTATAAATAGCCCACTCCCTACACCATAAATTCGAGGCTGCTCAGAGTTAGTGCACGGCTTTTGTCGTTTGTGAGCAACCCACCTCCGAAGCATTTGAGAGAGAAATCCTTGCGAGGACAAAGCCCTACACACCCAAAGCCAAAGAGTGTTAGGAATCACTGAAGTCTTTCTGTCTGCGTGATCTGAAGACTTGTTACACTTGAGGACTGTGAATCCTCCAGCCAGTTAGGCGTCGCGTTCTGAGCATCCGAGAGTCATTGTGGATTGCCGGTGAACAAAGTCTGTGAAGGTTTGGAAGTCTACCCTGAAGACTTACCAGAGTGATTGGGCGAGGACTGTGTGTCCTTATCTCAAGGGGAATAAGGTGAAGACGCGGTCTTCTGAGTTGAATGTCAGCCTCCCTAACCAGACGTATAGTTGTCACAACAATTGGAACTGGTCCAACAAATCCTTGTCCTCACCAAGCAACTGGTTCCATCCTTTACCTCCCTTTACTTACAGTTTGTCTTCGTGAAGTCATTACCTGCTTGCATGATCTGATTAACTTCGTTGTGTGAAGACTATTATTGTTTGGCTTCATACTATCTTCCATCCTGATCCATACTACCTCGCTACTGATAGTCTTCGTGCTTTCACTTCATTGCTTACTTGACTATGGCTTGTCTAGTGTAGTCTACCTTCCGCTGCATATCAATAGGTTCATTTCTACTGTTTGTCTTCAAAGCCACCGTGCTTTTGAAGACTTTCATAAAAATCACCTATTCACCCCCATCTAGTCGATAACTAGCACTTTCAGCTTGATCGTGCAGTAGCGGAGCCTGCATGGTGTACGCTTTTCCCATCCACCGAACTGACAAATGCGACTGGTGCATGTTCGGATCATGGCCCTATTATGCTTCAGCTCAAGAACTACACAACTAATAATCGGGCTCCCAAGACATTCACGTATGAGATTATGTGGGATCACCACCCAGAGCTAAAGGGCTTCTTGCAGCAAGAATGGAGTAAGGGCGCGCCGAGAGTTTCGGTTCAGGAGCTGAGCACAAAGCTCCAAACACTTTCAGAAAGTCTATGGGGATGGGACAGAAATACTTTTGGTAATGTCCGGGTGGAAATTAAAAAACTCCAGAGAGAGCTGGACATATCACAGAATGTTCTAGGCAGAGATGGTCCAAGTCACCAGGAGTTGTAGATAACTGAACACCTTGTCGAGATTTATTATTGGGAGGAGATCCTCATGCGGTAGCGGTCACGAGTTGACTGGCTCATGATGGTGACAAAAACATGTGCTTCTTTCAGCTGCGTGCTTCCATGCGTCACCGGAAGAACCTCATCAAGTCCTTGGTCAAGGATGATGGATAAGTCACTAAAGACAGCAAGGAGATGGAATGCACGGCCACAAAATTCTATAAGAATATTTACTATTCTGAAGGAGTTGAGAACATGCAACAAGTTTTGGATACATCCCTACAAAGATCACTAATGATATGCAGACCCATTTGGACGCCCCATATAGCACTGACGAAGTAAAAACAACTCTCTTCCAAATGTTTCCTTCAAAAGCGCCTGGCCCCGATGGTTTTCCGACACATTGTTTTAGAGACACTGGGATGTTTGTTGCCCTGAAGTAACAAAGGTTGTTCTGAAAATTGTCGAAGGGAAAGAGAGTGCTGAAAGCATCAACTGCATGGTCCTTGTTTTAATCCCCAAGATTAAAAACCCAAATCATTTATCACAATTTCGCCCTATCAGTTTATGCAACGTGTTATACAAAATTGCATCAAAGGTGATTGCAAACCGTTTGAAAATGATGCTTCCTGATATCATCTCAGCAGAACAATCGGCTTTTGTTCCCAGTCGCCTTATAACTGATAATATCATTGTTGCATATGAATGTTTGCACTTCATGAAGCGCAACAAAGTAGTCAAACATCGTCATTATGCACTTAAGCTTGATATGATGAAGGCATATGACAGGGTTGAATGGGATTATCTGAGGGCCATCATGCTCAGACTTGGCTTCTCAAAAAGATGGGTCACTATTGTTATGGACTTAGTTAGCTCAGTCTCTTTTTCAATTTTGTTCAATGGAAAGAAATTGGATGAATCTAAACCTTCACGAGGTATTTTTTAGGGAGATCCTATCTCCCCTTACCTATTTTTGTTGGAAGCAGAGGGCCTTTCGTGCCTCCTTAAATCCATAGATCAGTCATCTCAGATGGGTGGAATTCAAGTTGCGCCTACAGCGCCCCCTGTTAACCACCTCTTATTTGCAGATGATAGCATGTTGTTCTTCAAAGCAAATGTTGTAGGGGTGACTGAGGTATCAAACATGTTAAATAGTTATTGCAGGGCTTCTGGTCAGCGCATTAATGCCAACAAATCTTCAATTTTCTTCAGCAAAAGATGCCCGACAAATGTCAAAGAGGAGGTCAAAAATATTCTTCAAGTGCCCAATGAATCCTTGAATCATAGGTACTTGGGTATGCCCTCTGATGTAGTGTCGGTGCAACAAACCCTGGGTCTGTTGCCCAGACTGTGCATAGGCCTAAGATCAAGATTGCAACCTTCAAGACCAGGCCAAGCCAAAGAGATCAGCTCTTTGAAGAATCACGAGGGCGGATCAAGAAGACCAAGTCAAGCCATGAGAAGTGAGATGTCACCAAGGGAAAACCTCCCTTTCCAGGCAGGCGAGCCTGGCGAGGTCGAGGTGGCCCCGAAGGATAAGTCTCCAGACTCCCCCGACAGGCGTGCCGGGCTAAATGAAGGCAAACTACCCCACCAAGGCTTCACCGCTCCACCTCACAATGACGCAAGTCATCGATCGGTGCAGTGTCAAGCCCCAAGGTGACTAGGTGGTTGTTTCTTGCCACATGGCAGCCACTTCCTACGAAAATCATCTCCAAATGACACATGTCCAGAGACGTGTCATGCAGGCAGGTGAGAAGCTGGCAAAGCAGTTGCCGGGCACACCGTGATGTGACACTAAGCAACGCATTTAATGCACTCTATCCCGCCTGCAGAGTTAGGTATGATAGCACTATTTGCTGTCTAATTAGTGCACAATGACCGATTTGACACTGTCATAACCCCTTGATCTATAAAAGGAGGCACATGGCAACCATAAAAAGGGATTCCGACCCTTGTACACTCATACGCGTGTAGCCACTCTCGCCCCGAGGCAACCCTGTTGGGCAAGAGCATCACGTTTCCACCACAATCCACCATTAATCCACCAAAGCAAGAGTAGGATTTTACGCCCGAACCTGGGTAAAATCGCCCGTCTGATCTCTGTCGTGCTGCGCGATGCTCTCTCCGCTCTTTGTGCAACGCGCTCGTCCCCCTGCCAAACCACAAGGGGCTCGTAGCCCCATAGGTGGTCGTGGTTTCCCATGACATCTTTGGCGCGCCAGGTAGGGGGAAGTGTTTGCGCGAACCCGAGAAGCGTACGCTGCGCGTCATCTTCATCATCGTTTTCTTCATCGACGGCTCCATCGTCCATGGCGCCCAAGAACAAGCCAGGTGCCGCAGCTCACCCGTCCACCTTGAAGGCCCTGCCACCCGCGACCATCAGCGCCACGGGGGCTACGGGGATGCATGAGGATGTGGACGCTACGGGGGACGCGGTCGGCGCAGGCGGCGTCGGCACCGCCTCCCCTGCGGCCAAAACAAGAGTAGGAGGCACCGAGGAAGGACAGGATCAGCAACATCCCATCGACCACGCTCCACGAGGTATGGGTGGAGATATCATTCCGTCCGCACCTATCCGCCTGGCCGAAGGGCATAGCCGCAGTGATGACACTCGTTCGGGGGAGAATTGTGGCTCTCCGACCGGTCCGGCGGCGGGCGCGGCCACAGGGCCTGTACCACCCCTAGAGCGAGCCGACCCAGCCAATGCGCCAAATGGAGCAACTAGTCCCCAAGCACCTCCACCTCGTCACCATGCCATCCAAGCGGTAGGCTCGAGATGACAAGAGCATGGCGCGGTCACCACTGGCACCATTAGGAGCCGGGCGATGTTACGATCTACATCGTCATCACCGAAGCCAAGCACCGCCTTGGAGGCCATGGCGCGGGCCCAACTATTGTTGAGATTTCCGCCGGTAGCCAATCAGATGGATGAGTGGAGAGCCACCATCCAAAGCCTGATTGGTTTCGTCAAAGCAGGAGGATCACATTGAGCTGGCGTGCCACGGCCTCCCCAGGCGACGACGACGGCCCACGCCGCCGGTCGTGCGGAAGGGGCCACCCCCACGGTGCAATCCCCTCTGGGCCGGCCAGCATGGGAGCCACATAAACAAGAACCCGACAACATCTCGATGGCCTCATCGGCCCTTGAGTGCATTAGGGTAAACGACGAGTCCTGGAGGATGGGCAGAGGGAAGGCGCATGCGTCACCATAGAGCGATGCTGTGACACCCACCGCCAGTCCAATAGGCACAATGACCCCTATGTTGACGAGCCTGCGCTCGGCAAAGGTGGGTACCTACCTTTCGAGGTTGGGTGCCCTGCCTTCACCTGAGAGCTGTGGCGAGTCCGTTGGCCATCTACCCGCACGTTCAAGACGGAGATACGACAGAAGTACGATGGGAGGCTAAACCCAGCAGAGTTCTTGAGCATCTACACCATTGATGTTCAAGCTGTCGGGGGAAGATATGAGAACGTGTTCGCCAACTACTTCCCTTTGGCGCTCAAGCCAAATGTGAGGTCTTGGCTGATGCACCCGCCGGAGAACGCCATTTCGTCCTGGGCTGACCTGTGCCATGAGTTCATTGGCACCTTCATGGGCGGCCATGAACAACAAGGACGACCCAGCAACTTGCAGCTCCTCCCGCAGAAAGAAGGAGAGACTCTACAGAAGTACATGAAAAGGTTCAGCCGAGTCCATAGAAATATTCCAGACATCCACCCGACAACTGTGATAGCTGCGTTCCAGTCCAAGGTGCACAATCATTAGATATGTTCCAAGATGAGCATTCGATTGCCCAAGACTGTGAAGGAGCTTTACACTCTAGTGGATAAGTGTGCTCGGGTGGAGGAGGGGAGGAGGCTCCCCGGAGAAGAGGATGGCGTCGACATCAACTCAGAGGATAATACGAAGCCACTAGTCAGAAGAAGAAGAACAAGAAGCACAACAAAAGGCGCAAGGATAAGGCAGTGATGACCGTTGAAGGATCGAACACGCCTAGTGCCGGCAAGAAGGCTAAGCCCAAATCCCTCGGTAAGGAAGTTGCCGCGTGCACTGATTGTCGGGAGGTTGCAGCTGCCGAGAAGGTTGGGAAAGGTGATGGGCTGTACTGCAAGATCCATCAGAAGGGCCACGATCTCCAGGAGTGTCATCAGGTTGAGCAACTTGTCAATAAGCAGAAGGCTGAGTATGAGAAGCGAGATAAGGAGAGAGGTCAGAATGGCATTGGCGGGAAGGGCCGAGGCCGCGAAGCAAGACGCCCCGGCAAGGCTCCTCGGAATCAAGGAAAACCCGCCAGGGGCCATGAGAAAGAGGATTGCAATGATTAGAGTGACAGAGGAGATGAAGAGGAAACCAGTGAGTAGGAATTCCAAAAAGCCACTAACGCCCTGTGCATTGATGGGGGTGCATCTCTGCACTCCTCTCACTGCCAACTTAAACAGTGGGCACGCGAAGTCGATGTCGTGGAGCCAGCGGCAGATTCTCAGAAGCCGCTCAAGTGGTCACGCACGCCCATCATATTTGATGAAGAGGACCACCCTAACCGCACCACCGCGGTAGGGTGCTTGCTGTTGTTGGTCTCACCAACGATCCGCAACCTCAAGGTTACAAAGATGTTGGTTGACGGCGGGGACGGGCTGAATTTGATTTCTCCAAAGGTCATCAGAAAACTTCAGATAGTAGAGGAAGAGCTTGAGGTTACCGGCACGTTTCAAGGAGTTAACCCTAGCAGGAGTCATCCTAAGGGAAAGATCACATTGCCGGTGACATTCCGGGGAGAGTTGAATTACCGGACTGAGAAGATTGTGTTTGATGTGGTCGACCTCTACCTGCCATACAATGGAATCCTTGGTCTCCCAGCTCTGGCTAAATTCATGGCAGCATCCCACTATGCCTACGACACCTTGAAGATGCCAGGACCAGTAGGAGTCATTTCCATTCCATCGGACGAGAAGGACGCAATCATTGGGTAGACAAGATGTACAGGGACGCAGTCATGGTAGAGCCCATGGAAGCTAAGATTCTTGCCAAGGAAAGCAAGAAAAAGAAGAGGGATGGTAAGGATGCCTGCAAGGAATCCGGGAAACGTACCTCTCTGGAGAATGTTGCGCCCGTTGATGACTCGCCGGAGAGTTCCAACAGCAAGAGATCCAAGGCCGTTGCACCCGCTGTGAAAAAGGTCCTGGCAGGGCTGGCTGGCACTGATGGTACATTCACTATCAGTGCCGCCCTCGATGATAAATAGGAAAGCACGCTATTGCCTTCCTGCGAGCGAATGTCGATGTGTTTTCCTGGCAACCATCTGACAACCCCGGTGTTCCTAGGGAGGTAATCGAGCACCACCTTGTTGTCAGCCCACATGCCCGACCCGTCAAATAGAAGGTTCGGAAGCAAGCCTTGGAGCGGCAGCAGTTCATTGCCGAGGAGATTAAGAAACTTCAGGCTATCGACGTTCTGGGAATGGGGGTACCCAGACTTGCCTGCCTGCGGCCCACAACATGGCATCATCGATGGCCTGGTACGGCCCACGTTCAGCACCAGCAACACAAGACCCTCACAGGGGGCCATGCCTTGCGAGGCGGACGACGCCAAGACCTCCAGAAGGAGCCGCCTCCTTAGGCTAGCTCTTGAGGAGCGGAGGCTTCTATGCAAGCCCTCACCTCATGAGGATCGGATGACGCAAGCCATGACGACCAAGGCCGGGTGGGCGCCAGCGGGCGCAGTACATCAGTACAACAGTTTCCTCTTTGGTGCTAAAGAGGCAAGCGTAGGCACAGAGTCCCGAGGAATCAGCCAAATGTTTCCATTTCTATGCAACAAGACCAAGACCACCTGGACGACAGGACGGAGGTCATCACTGAGCGCACCACGGTGTCATGACCAGAAGCTTTGCAAGTGAAGACCACCTTTCGTCAGGATAAGATGTACTAGTTGTGTCCCTTCGAATTTGGCCATTGTGGGGTCCCTTCCCGCCTTCGTTTTGGGGGAAGAGAACCAAAGCCACTATAAATATAGCCTAGCCACCACCGTGGGGAAGACGGACGGATAATTCAGACCACCCTCACTAGCTCACACGAGCACAAGAACACACCTCCTGAGGTTGTTCCTTCTCTGTACTAGTTCATCCTTAGCCCACCTCAAGGCCAATCCACCACAAAGCAGGAGTGGGGTATTACACCGCAAGGTGGCCCGAACCTGGGTAAATTGCCTTGTACCATTTTCCTTCCAGTCCATCAAGCTAGGCCATGGGATCGATGAGTAGGAAGACCGAGGAGGTTGAGTTCTTCGCACGCACCCCAGAGTTCAAATCTATCTTGGGTTTGCGGACACATGATCTGACATTTGGTGCGCCAGGTAGGGGTGTGTCGGAACCTCTCTTCCTCCGGTCGATTCACCACCATTTCACCGTTCCCATGGCTGATGCTCGTCGAGTTCATGCTGAGCACCGGGCCGCCCTCGCCGCACGCGTTGCCCAAACGGCGCCTGCGGGCAATGGCACAGCCCGCCGTTCCCCGTCGCTTGCGGCCAATGTCGCCACTGGCCCCGTGGCCCATGAGCAGCAGGCTTCATTGCTTCAGCCTTCTGTGCGGCACGATGGGTGCACCACCACCCGTCGCTGACTCCAGTGGCCGCTTCATCATCCCACGCCAACCAAGGGCCGGCGAACATGCGGGTTGCGTTGCTCATGGAGTGCGAGGTCCTGCGCTATCGCCAGGCCGACGACCTCTACGAGGAATGGCTGGACCACGTCGCTGAGCTCGTTAGCGCTGCGGGAGAGGCCCCTGTGCCGTCTCACTTGCTGCCTCCCCTGCCACCTCTCGCGGGCGACGTGGCCCACGGCACGCCTCCTCCACCTCCCAAGCAAGACTTCATCCTTGAGCCAAGGCGTGAGGCACCACGATGCGACCTTCCGCGTAGGGCGCCGACGCGCGACGAGGAAAGCTACCAGGTGGTGCAGTGCCCCCAAGGAGAGGCACGTGCACTCCCAGCACTGCCGCGTCAAGACTGTGTGCCGCCTGAGGCGATGGTGCGCGAACGCCAAGATCATGCTCTACCTCCACAGCAGGCCCCGGTGAGTGTGGCATTTTGCCGGGCGTTCACCCCGGAGCTGCACCACGTCGTCTGGTCAGGGAAGTTCAAGCCAGACCTGCCTCCACACTACGACGGCACCCCGACCCTGCCGAGTTCCTACAGCTCCACGAGCTGAGCATCGAGGCGGCCAACGGCGATGAAAAGTTCATGGCGAACTGGTTTCCCATGGCCCTCAAGGATGGCACACACTCGTGCCTATTGAACCTCCCCGCGGGATTAATCTCCTCCTCGGATGAAATGTGAGAGCGCTTCATCTCCAACTTCCAGGGCACTCGCGACCGCGCCCCCGCCGTGGGCTACCTGCGGCGCATCAGGCAACAACCAGGGGAGACCTTGCACAAATACATCTAGCGCTTCACCAATGTTCGCCTCAAGATTCCCAAGGTGTCGGACGAAGCCATATTTGGACATTCATTGATGGCATCTGCGATGTCAATATGGGGAAGGAGCTCTCCATACACGAAGACCTATGCTCGGCTCTGGAGATATTCAACATGGCAACCAAGTGCGCAAGAGTTGAGGAAGGGCGCGTTTCCCTCCTCGAGCTCCCGGAAGCTGACCCAGAAGACAAGAAGGCCAAGGCCAAGGATGTGAAGCGCAAGGGTCCAGCTGTGCTCGCGACCGAACACAAGCTGAAGCGTGGCTGCGACCACCCGGAGTCATCCAAGGGCAGCCACCCGTTCTGCGTCTTCCACAACGTGCACAACCACAACACCATTGACTGCGAAGAGCTCAGGGCCATCTGTGATGGACGCCTCGTTCGTCGCCCCGAGCTCAACGACTAGGCTATGGCCGTGGAGGAGGCCGAGGTGGAGGATGCTAGGACAACCGCGACCCTCGTTAGGACTGGTGTGATCAGCCTCGTGAGGATCGCTGGCAGGGACACCCTCCCGAGGGCCCCTGGAGGGATCAGCCTCGTGAGGACTGACCTCAGGGCAACGCTAGCCTTCCTCCGCTGCCACCGCCGCCAAGAAGGAACGAGGACCACCCCCAAGACGATGGGGCTGGGGGCTTCCAGGAGCATCGTACCAATGCTTGCATCCCGGGCGACGCTCAGGCCCCTGCCTCCCATCGCATCTTCAAGCAGTTTGCTCGCCAGGTGAACGCGGCCCTCCCCAAGCTTGAGGCGACGCATTCGCTTAGGTGGTCCAAGTATGCCATCACCTTCGACTCTACTGACCTTCTCAAGTGCGCGGCCACTGCCGGCACTCTCCCGAAGCTCTGCTCGCCTACCATCAGCAATGTCCTCGTCACCAAAACTCTCATCGATGGCAGCACGGGGCTCAATGTTCTCTCCGTTGAGATGTCCGATAGGCTCCAAGTGGCGTATGACCAGCTTCTGCCTGCCAAGCCTTTCTCAGGAGTGACTGATGTCTCCACTACCCCAATAGGGCAGATCTGCCTCCCTGTCACGTTCGGCAAGCGCGAAAATTACCGCACCAAGCTCATTGACTTCGATGTGGCCCACATTCGCCTCTCGTACAATGCCATCATTGGCTACCCGGCCCTGGCCAAGTTCATGGCTATGACTCATCATGGCTACAATGTCGTCAAGATTCCAGGGAGTTGCGGCATCATCACGGTTGCCTGCGACGAGAAGGACGCGGTGTGCTCTCTCAAGCGCACCTACCATGCTACGGCTGTCGAGAACCCAGATGATGAGGGTGTTGTCTACCCTCCTGAGGCCGTCCCCAAGAAGAAGAAGCACCTGCTCCATCGAGGACCTCAGGAGGGTCGGGCGTCCGACGACTGCGCCTTAGGACCTGCGCCCACTGACGGGACGCCTTCCTCTCTCCCATAGGAAGGCGCGCCCGGCGCCCCTCTCAGGCTGGGCTCGGGGGCTCTCCTATGGAGGGCCTCTGACCTGGCCAACATCACGAGGGAGGTGTTCGGGCACCATGTGGAGGCGTGCTTCAACGCATGCTTCCGCGAGGAGAGCGCGGGGCACAAGGCGCCAGACGCTCATGTAACACCCATAATGCGGCTATATCCCCCACGTGTCGGGGCACGACTTAGAGGCATAGCCGCATGGTAGGCTTGTCGCAAGAGGGGTAATCTTCACACATCCCATGTACTGAATAAGAAAGGGATAAAGAGTCGTCTTACAATCGCCACTTCAGACAATTCATAAATAGTTCATACATCAACCAAAGTACAATCAAAGGTCCGACTACAGAACCAAAATAAAAGAAGACAACCCCAAATGCTGGATCCCTGATTGTCCCAACTGGGCTCCACTACTGATCATCAGGAAAAGAAACATTACAGCGACCCAAGTCTTCATCGAATTCCCACTTGAGTTCGGTAGCATCGCCTACACTGGTATCCTCGGCACCTGCAACTGTTTGGAAGTATCCGTGAGTCACAGGGACTCAACAATCTCACACCCACGAGATCAATACTATTTAAGCTTATGGGTAGGAGAAGGTAGTGAGGTGGAGTTGCAGCAAGCACTAGCATATATGGTGGCTAAAATACGCAAAAGAGAGCGAGAAGAGAAGCAACACACGGTCGAGAGTCTAGAAGTGATCAAGAAGTGATCCTAATACTACTTACGTTCAAGCATAACAGAAAACCGTGTTCTCTTCCCGGACTCCGCCGAAAAGAGACCATCCATCATGGCTACACACGCGGTTGATTCATTTTAATTAAGTTAATTGTCAAGTTCTCTACAACCGGATATTAACAAATTCCCATCTGCCACATAACCGCGGGCATGGCTCTCGAAAGTTTATACCCTGCAGGGGTGTCCCAACTTAGCCCATCACAAGCTCTCACGGTCAACGAAGGATATTCCTTCTCCCGGGAAGACCCGATCAGTCTCGGAATCCCGGTTACAAGACATTTCAACAATGGTAAAACAAGACCAGCAAAGCCGCCCGATGTGCCGACAAATCCTGATAGGAGTCACACATATCTCGTTCTCAGGGCACACCGGATGAGCACTCCGTACAACTAAAACCAACCCTCAAGTTTCCCCGAGGTGGCACTTCAAAGGACTCTAGTTCGGACCAACACTCAGAGGAGCACTGGCCCAGGGGGGGGGTTAAAATAAAGATGACCCTTGAGTCCGCAGAACCCAAGGGAAAGGTATATGGTGGTAGGTAGGCAAATGGTAAAACCAAGGTTGGGCCTTGCTAGAGGAGTTTTATTCAAAGCAAACTGTCAAGGGGTTCCCATAACACCCAACCGCGTAAGGAACGCAAAATCAAGGAACATAACACTCGTATGACGGAAACTAGGGCGGCAAGAGTGGAACAAAACACCAGGCATAAGGCCGAGCCTTCCACCCTTTACCAAGTATATATATGCATTAAAGTAAATAAGATATAATAATGATATCCCAACAATATCCATGTTCCAACAAGGAACAAACTTCATCTTCACCTGCAACTAGCAATGCTATAAGAGGGGCTGAGCGAAAGCGGTAACATAGCCAAACAACAGTTTGCTAGGAAGGTGGGTTAGAGGCTTGACATGGCAACATGGGAGGCATGATATAGCAAGTGGTAGGTAGCGCGACATAGCAATAGAGCGAACATCTAGCAAGCAAAGATAGAAGTGATTTCGAGGGTGTGGTCATCTTGCCTGCAAAGTTTTCAGAGTTGTCAAAAGCTTGCTGCTCGATAGTGTACTCAATAGGTTCCTCGTTCACGTACTCATCTCCCGGCTCTTCCCAAAGCAAGAACACAAGCAATGGAGCAACAATAAATCACGGTGCAATGCACAAGCAACATGATGCAATACATGGCATGATATGCAAGACATGATATGCAATGCATATGCGTGCTCCGGAAGGAAAAGAATGATAAAGGCATCAACTTGGCAAAACAAGTATGCCGTTGGAAAGATGAGATGATTTCGGTTGAAATCGATATAAAGATCACCGAAAACGGATGTACGGTTTGCAAATGGCAAGCAAAACAAGGATGGAGCTATTCTACGATTAACAGCACGATGCCACTTAGAATGCAACAAGAAACTAAGCTACTGCACTCCAACATAGCAACAAGGTAAATGGAAATGATCTACTTAATATGCTTGACAAAATATGAACACTTAGCTATGACTAAATCACACAATAACAGGTTCAAACAAGCATGGAAAAAGTGCAAAAGATATCAGCATCACAGACTTAGTGAAATACTAACATGTCAAAAATAACATCAGGAAGCAATGTTTAGAGCAAGCAAACAACATGCTACAAGAACATATCATAGCAAACCAATGCATGGCATGATTCAACTAAATGCATAGAACAAAAGTCCCTTATTGAACATGAGCCAAAAAGGCACAAAAGGTATGTTGGCACCCATGTAAACATAGCAAGTTTTCTTAACAATTTTAGACTTAGCAGAAAACAGAGCATGGCATAAATAGAATTATGAAGGCAAATTTGCGAGCTCATGCCACTCACCACAAGGCATTGCATGAAAATATAAGCATACCAATAGCAAGATTACATGTTCATGAAGCTAACCAAGGCAAGAGCAAGTTCATAGGATGCATGGATCACTAACAACAACCATGGTAAAATTGATTAACATGTTAACATTCTACCAGGAACATTTTATCGCAAAAGTAGAGCAAGCACAAGACATGCTAGAGCACCCCATAATTGCAAATAGGGGCATGGATGGATAGAGCATAACCACATGTTCAAAACGCCCTTACTGAAGTATCCCAAAATAAGCATGGATCTCACTATAGCATCAAGTTTACATGGCATCAAAATAACAGCAGGAAAAGACTTAGCAAAATCCGAAGTCCCTGAGAACAGCAACATCTCAAAGCCTAGTTTGCATGCTTGTGCTAGTCACCACATTGATCAAAAAAATACAAGACAAGCACCTCTGTAAAGATGGCATGATGTAGTTCAAAACACATGTAGACCTCATGCCCATATGATGCACACATCAAATGCAACAAAAATGACAAAACCTCATAATCTGATAAGTACCAGCTCCTAACATTTTATAGCATTGTTTCATCAATGAAAAGGACATCATAACAGGTAGTAACATGCATGAACAATTTCATATATCATATGCATCATTTGGAGCAATGAGCGCGGAGATACGACATGATGAACATGGGCATAATTCATTGGAGAAAAAGACTTAGTGGGAAAAATGGGGTCAACCTCATAGATCTGAAACTAGGGTTTGGTGTGGCACACGAACCGAGAATGACCGGAGCTCGAACTCGCCAGAGTAGACGGGGACGGCGGTCGGAGTTGGTCGGATCCGGCCGGGGAGAGCTGGATCCCAACGTCGGCGAGGTCCCACGGAGGCGGCAAGGCACGGGACGCGCTGGGCGGCGTCCGACGTCGGCGGGCGGCGCGGCGGAGGAGCTTCGGTGGCCGGCGCTGCAGACCGGGGTCGCCGGCAAGTGGCAGCGAGGGCGCGCCGGCGGGAAGTGGGCGGCGGACGGTTGGCGCTAGGCCACGGGGGAGGCCGGGCGACGCGGTGGAGGAAGGGGCCGCCGGGGGGCCGCACTGGGCCGAGCGGGCCGGCACGGCAGGCGGTGGAGGAAGGCCACGTGGCGGCTCCTGGTTGGTCCAGGCGCGGCGGCGGACGCGTCTAGTCTGATCCGGACGGGTCTCGCAGCGGAGAGGGGCTAGGCTAGGGTTTCATCTGCGTGAAAAATTCGGGGAGGGGCACCTATTTATAGATAGAAGGAGGTAGGAATGTCCAAATGAGGTATAGTTTTCTCCCACACGATCGTGATCCGACGATGGAGGACATGGAGATGGCTTAGATGGGTTATTGGGCCATTTTGGAGGGGTGTTGGGCTGCAACACAAAAGGGGCCTTCGCGGTTAACTGGTTAACCGTTGGAGCATCAAACGGGCTCCAAATGGAACGAAATTTGACAGGCGGTCTACCGGTGGTGTACCAAGGCCACTTGGCAAATCTCGGTCCATTCCGAGAACGTTTAACACCCGCTCAACGAAAGGAGACAAGAGGGGTGCGCAGGTGCATGTGGGAGTGTCAAATTGTGTCGGTGTTCTGGGAACGGGGGTCCCCAGACTTGCCTGCCTGCGGCCTGCGGCGTGGCTCAAAAGGGGGCCCAACACGGCCCATCTTCATCAACACAGACCCAAGACCCTCGCGGGGCGGACAACGCGGAGCTTCCTCAGGCACGGCCTCATTAGGCTGGCTCGCGAGGAGGCGGAGAGATCAAGGCGGGGTACCTCACGAGGTGCCCGTGACGCAAGCCATGACGACCAAAGGCGCCAGGCGGGTGCTAGCCCGCGCCGTGTCCTCCTTTCCTCTTTGGTGCAAAGGGAGCAAGCTCAGCCGCGGAGTACCGAGGCATCAGGCAAAGGTTGCCATTTCGGTGCAACAAGACCAAGACCAGGATGCCTGCAAGACGGAGGTCATTGTGGAGCCCAAGACGGTGTCACCACCAGAGCTTTGTGCACGCGAAGACTACTTTTGTCAGGATAGCTAGTACTAGCTGTCCCCCTTCAAATTAGCCTGCCATTGTTGGCTCCCTTCCCGCTTGATATTTGGGAAGAGGACCAGGGCCTCCATAAATAGGACCAGCCACCCACAACAAAAGGGGGCAGAGAGAGAGAGGAAAAAGAGAGAGGAGAGGAAAAGAGAGAGAGTTTTAGGGGGATCGAGACCAACGATAGAAGAGAGAGAGAGAAGGGTGACTGAACTCCTCCCAGCAGTTCATCGCCCCAGCCAAGAACAGACCCTCGCGAGGCTGTTCTTCCTTGTATTGTTCCTCATCATCAGCCCAAGAGGCAACCCACCACACCACACACTGGAGTAGGGTATTACACCACAACAGTGGCCCGAACCAGTATAAACCCTGTGTCTCTTGTGTTGTTCTTTCCATAGCTTAGATCTTAGCGAGGCGGAGGGGTGCAGGTAGGTAGGAGGCGAAATCTCTGCGCGCACCCTAGTGTTCGAACCTCAAGGGTCTGCCGGAACCCGAAATCCGACATTTGGCGCGCCAGGTAGGGGTGCGCCGGAATCCACCTTCTACCGCTTCGTGCCCCTCGCATCGTCATCACCATGTCCGACGACCAGGCGGGCAACCCAGATCCATGGGCGGCGTGGCCCGCCCGCGCAGAGCCGCTCGCCTCGGGCGACCCCGTGCCCCAGGCAGCTCGCAGTCCGCAGGGCGCTGCGGGCCGCGGGCGACGCGGAAAGGCTTCGACAGCTCTCACACCGCGGCAGGCGCGGTCAGCAGCAAGGGCCTCCAATCACGCCGCGACCACGACACCGTACACCCGCCGGGAGCAGGCGAACTCGAGGGCTGCGCTCATGGTGGCCCGAGAGCTGCTGCAGTGTAGGCTGCTGGAGGGCGGTCGCGACGTGCTGCTGGAGCGGGTGGCAGAGCTCCTAGGCTTCACCACCTCGGGGGCTCACCCCTTCTGCACCCAGGTCCCATCTCAAGCCCAGGGCGGCCCGCGCGGGGGCTCCGCGCGTGCCCGCAGGCTCCAAGGCTAGTCCAACGTCAGCGAAGCTGTCAGCACCGGACCAGCGGCGGCGCTGCCCCTGCTCCCGGTCCGTGAATAAGAAGGACTCGACGCGACCCGCGGCCCCAGTGGACAGCCACGCTGCCACCCCACGATGGGCGCGTCAGGCAGGACCACGTGGCATGCAGAGCACTACGGCGTGGCCTTCGGGATGATGGCGCCAAAGGAATACATGCCCCTCATGATGGACCAAGGACACCCTCACGAGAGCGAACAAGGCTCGCTCCTCAGCCCAAGCTGGGGGGACGAGGCACCAGAAGCTGAGCCTTTCCAGGAGCCCCGGGACGGTCCCACTGGCCACGCTGGAGGCAACGATTATCGGGTACCGCTAATTCTTCAGGAGCAGGCATACGCTAAGCATGGATCGCAGGAGGTGCAGGTCACCACAGCGAGCAGCTGCCCCGCTCCCACAGTCTCCTACCCCTCGGGAGGAGGGCGCAGGGGGCTGCAGGAGAGGGGCCGAGACCCGACATCACCACCACGGCGTTCGGAGCAAGGCGTTCTCAGGAGGTAGGCCCTCTGCTGGGGAGGTGCCTCAGGGCCTGCCCCTGGCGGAGGACCCGTAGTCGTCGGGGGAACCGCTGGCAACCGCTCTACCCCATCGGCGGCGTCCTGGTTTCCGGTCGTCGTTGATGGCACTAGAGTGTGGCGCAAGGCGGGGCCCTCATCTGGCGATATGAAGCATGGCCAGTACCTGTGAAGAAGGCCCAGTGCCTGTGAAGCTCGCCGCCCCGTGACACTCTCACATAATAATGAGTGGGGCTGTACACGCCCCGGAGTCTTAGGGGTGCCGGCCTCAGGCCCTGGGGCTCCCTCCCACGCCCAGTGGCAGCACTTAGCTCCGCGCTGGTGAGAAGACGTCCAAGACTAGATTAGGTGCCGGCCGCGGCCTTTTGTCTGCTTTCGTTGCTTTTCCCTTTGGTTGTCGCTTTCCCCCGCTGGATTCAAGTTGGATTCGAATTTGAGATTTGCGTGTGTTCGGGGAAGGGGTGCTTAGTCTCGTTCGAGCAATTTCTCGCATTTTGGTTACCGCTTCGCCTCAGCTGCCTCCCCTCGTGAGCCCCTCGCGAGCCGGGTCAGGCCTAGCTTGCGCGCAGCCCAGACTGCCGCCGCCGCGTCCTCTCAGGAGGGTGTTTAACTGCAGGTCCTACGGATCCAATCAGGGAACACTCGGGACACCACAACCTCCCACAGGCTACCTCAGGGCCAGCACGGGACAAAGGTAAACTAGCCGACCAGCGCATCGCTTAAGCCTACCACTTGGCGCGGGCGCATGGGCAATGTAGCGTCTACTAATACGATGAACACAAGTTTTACATGAGGGGCTCCCCCTCCAAAATGCTCTCACAGCCATCAGGCCAAAACCTGATTTCTATTCATGCAGGGTAAGGAAGCAGGAACGATGCACCATCAGTCGAATAAATCCCCCAATGCGTCCTCAAGGGCACCACCCGAGCCGTTTCTGGCGTCGCTGAACTCGCCATCGCTGCCTGCGTCGCCGCCAGCGGCGTCAGGGCCGTTCACCACACCGCCCTCATCGGCAGCTACGATCACGCCGTCGTTGTCTGAAGCGAAGGCCCTGATAAGAGCATCCACATTGTCTTCCACCCAGTGCGCCAGGTCGCCTCGGACGGCCTGGGGGACTGGGGCGATGGCGGCGTTGAAATCGAAGTGGGGATCCATGTCCTGGAGATGGCTGAAGACGCGAGAAAAGGCACGCCCGAGCAGGGCACAGCTCCTCTCCTCCACCAACCTGTCAGCCCTGACCGACTGCGCCTCTAGCTGCGTCACCACGTCAGTGAAGAACTAAAGATTGCCGGCGTAGTTGACTGCATGCGGCTCGCCAACTGCCGCCTCGCAGATGTTTCCAAAGGCTGTGTTGGCTCTCTCCCGGAGCATGGTGAGCATGGGGCCGTGCTCATGCTCCAGGATCCGCCGCTGACGTATCTCACCCGCATTCTGGCGTGCGACGGCCTCAGCCTCCTCCACCCGCTGGCGAAGAAGGAGCACCTCGGCCTGGGAGGTAGTTAACTCACCTTTCACCACCTCAAGGGTAGCCCGGAAAGCATCGGCCCGCCGTGTCGCCTCCTCCAGCTTGGCTCTCAAGGCAGCAGTCCTGCCTTCAGCCTCGGCCTGGATCAACCCCAGCTTCTCCTCGAACTCATGCTCGAGGTTCAAATGCGCCATCGCCACCCGATGTCCGACCTCCTCCGGGACACGGGCTTCCTGTGCAGCGAAATCATCCTCCGCCTGCATCACCAAGCGCTCCCTCGTCTCCAGACACTCGTACTCGCGGGTACGTTCAGCGGCTTCCAGCGTCAGCGCCTCCTCATGCTTCTGGAGCTCTGCTGAGTCGCCAGAGGCCACCTTCATCGATGCGAGGGCTGCCTCGCGCAGCTCCACCTGCTCCTCCAGTGAGTGGCACCAGGCCAGGAGCTCCCGAGCCCACTCCTCCGCCGCCTTTCGCCGCCGGTCGGCTTCCCGGGCCTCCTCAGCGGCCCAAGATCGGGCCTCCCGAGAGGCCACCATCGACGCCTTGGCCTCTGCGTTGTCATGATCGCGCTAACGGCGCGCAAGGGCGATGGCGCCCTCCAACTCGCGCCTCTCTGCGGCCAGGTGCAGGCCCTCGGCCTCAAGGCGCGCGTCTTCATCAGCAAGCTCCTCACCAAGCAGGCTTACTGTGTCAGCCGCCCTTCGAAGGAATCCTTGGCGGAGAGCGCGACGCCCCCGAGCGCGCTCGAGCACGTCTTCCACACCCTCATCTGCCCCAAGCAAGCGCCGGGGGCCACGAATCAGCACTCCCCCTCCGGGCTGGGGGCTGGGGGCTGGGGCTGGCACCCTCGCGACGGCCGGGCATGCCGCGCCAGAAGCCCGACCTGGAGCCAGCCCGTGCCCAGGTGAAGAGCGTAGGGAGCGCCTCAGCCAATCGCAGTCCACGACCAGGCGAGAAGCCCACGGCAGGCTGGCTATGCCACGAGAAGGCCTGCGGAAGAGGATCGCGAGGTGCGCAGGGCCACGATGCGCCTCGGGACGGTCCGCCTCTTCGATCGCCCTCAACACAAGGGCTCTGCTGCTCGGGGCGCTTGAGGACGATGGAGGGGGCGAAGCCAAGGGGGACGACACCTCAGCCATCTCCGCAAGCTCGATTAGAAGGGGCCCGCGGAGCAAGTGTCAGTAAAAGCAACAGAAGGATCGGGAGTTGGGAAAGGAGAAGGCTTACTCATTAGTGGCGAAGTTCTTCCTACACTTCAGCAGGCGACAAGGGTAATCGTCGCCCAGGGCCTCCCTTCTCTTCCGGAGGGCCGCAAAGTCCACGCGGAAGCGGCCCAAGAGTTGGGCGCAGGGATCAACCTGCGACGAAGACGGAGCGTCAAGGCGATCTGCGTCAGGGGCGCCTGCCTGATGCGCGCTGCCAATCGCCTCGCCAAGGGAATCGGCTGGAGCCTTAGGGGCCTCAGTCAAAGGCGCTGAGGGCAGCTGCTCGTCATGCTCAGCCTCAGCGGCACGGGCCCCAAGAGCTGCTCCCTCATGAGCATCGCCCGACGCCATCACCCCTCCGGGAGCCCCCTCGGCCTCTGGCGCCTCATGCCTCCCCACTCCGCCGCTCGAGGAAGAGCCGCCTTGGCCGACTGGAAGGGCAGTCACCACCACTGGGTTCTCGCGAGGCCCCTGGAGGCCGGCGGGGCGCGACCCCCACTCATCAAAGATAGGCATCTGCTTCACAAAATCGCCCCTGCTCTGGCAGAGGTACAACAAGGCCCCTCCCTGCTCGATGCTGCCAGGGTTGGGGTCCCCAGTCAGGGTCAAGAGCGCTGTCCTCAACACTTCAGGAGTCAGGTCCTCTTCCTGGAGCCTCATACAATCATCGCGCCCGCTGAAGGCCCACATCCGGCGGGAGTGGCGTTGGAGAGGAGCAACGCGGTGTAGCAGGAACTCCTTCACCACCTTGGGTGCTGTCACGCCAAGCGACCTCAAGAACGCGAAGCGGTGCCAGACGAAGATGAGCCGGGGGCTCTCAAGCATCTCCTGGCCCCAGCCCGAATTGGGGACAGCAGGCGAAGTTCGCTCCGATAGCAGGGGGCTGGGCACCCCTGCGTCCACATACAGCCACCGCTCGCGGAACCCAGCCGCGGGCGGGGGGAGCTTGAAGTCAATCCCAGAGGCCACTGTTTCAGACACGGCAACGAAGCTCACGCACGCCCAGCATTGGGTAGGGTCGACAAGGCACAGCGAGAAGAAGTGGCGCAGCAAGGCAACCGAAGGAAGGATGCCCATCATAGCCTCGCAAACAAAGGTGAAGACCGAAAGGAGGGTGATGGATTCAGGACCCAGATGCATCATGTGGATCTGATAGTGGGAAAGCACGGCATTGAAGAAATCAGAAAAGGGAGGAACCAGACCCGCCCACAGGGAGTCGGCAAAATACGGGACCTCGGTGACTATCCTGTCGATGGAGAAGTGGGACGCGGGCCAGGCCATCGTCCTCCCACATTCGTTGAAGATAGTGGCCAGAGCCGAGCTAACCTTGCCTAAGCCCTCGGCGGGGGCCGCCAACGGCGGCGGACAAGGTGGAGGCACGGGTTTCTTCCCTCTTCCCTTCTTCGTCGGAGCCATGGCGATGGGAAGGGGGGGAAGGTTCGAGATTGGGTTGAAAACAGAAGCTGGAGTTCGAGCGGAGGAAGGACAGAGGGCGCTCGAGCAATAGAAGGGGGAGAGGCGGTGTACAACTACGAGTCCGCCTAGCATGGCGCAAAATAAGGGGGGCGTGGGGGAACAGTGCCGCCCACGTCCAATCAACCGCCACGCGGCGCCCAAGGCCGCAGGCTGTTAGGGCCCGCGGCGCTTCGCTCTCGCCCTTCCGCCTCCCTACACGGCCAAGTCCGGGCGTGCCTTGGGCCCGGGGGCTACTGTCGGCGTTCTGGGGACGGGGGTCCCCAGACTTGCCTGCCTGCGGCCTGCGGCGTGTCTCAAGAGGGGGCCCAGCACGGCCCATCTTCATCAACACAGACCCAAGACCCTCGCGAGGGGCCAAGCCTCGCGGGGC
Source organism: Triticum urartu (assembly GCF_003073215.2). Lineage (NCBI taxonomy): Eukaryota > Viridiplantae > Streptophyta > Magnoliopsida > Poales > Poaceae > Triticum > Triticum urartu. Next base: position 351,267,265 of record NC_053025.1, read on the forward strand.
GGACGACGTGGAGCTTCCTCAGGCACGGCCTCATCAGGCTGGCTCGCGAGGAGGCGGAGAGATCAAGGCGGGGTACCTCACGAGGTGCCTGTGACGCAAGCCATGACGACCAAAGGCGCCAGGAGGGTGCCAGCCCGCGCCGTGTCCTCCTTTCCTCTTTGGTGCAAAGGGAGCAAGCTCAGCCGCGGAGTACCGAGGCATCAGGCAAAGGTTGCCATTTCGGTGCAACAAGACCAAGACCAGGATGACTGCAAGACGGAGGTCATTGTGGAGCCCAAGACGGCGTCACCACCAGAGCTTTGTGCAGGCAAAGACTACTTTTGTCAGGATAGCTAGTACTAGCTATCCCCCTTCAAATTAGCCCGCCATTGTTGGCTCCCTTCCCGCTCGATATTTGGGAAGAGGACCAGGGCCTCTATAAATAGGACCAGCCACCCACAATAAAAGGGGGCAGAGAGAGAGAGGAAAAAGAGAGAGGAGAGGAAAAGAGAGAGAGTTTTAGGGGGATCGAGACCAACGATAGAAGAGAGAGAGAGAAGGGTGACTGAACTCCTCCCAGCAGTTCATCGCCCTAGCCAAGAACAGACCCTCGCGAGGCTGTTCTTCCTTGTATTGTTCCTCATCATCAGCCCAAGAGGCAACCCACCACACCACACACTGGAGTAGGGTATTACACCACAACAGTGGCCCGAACCAGTATAAACCCTGTGTCTCTTGTGTTGTTCTTTCCATAGCTTAGATCTTAGCGAGGCGGAGGGGTGCAGGTAGGTAGGAGGCGAAATCTCCGCGCGCACCCCAGTGTTCGAACCTCAAGGGTCTGCTGGAACCCGAATTCCGACAAATTGCAAAACGGACAATGGGGAAAATGCTCGGATGCATGAGACTGTCGGTGTACAAAAAGAGGGGTACACTTTTTGTACCCCTATAACTGTGCACGGGCAGTCTGAACCACGGGCACCACCACACCAAGCAAGGCAAGGGAGGTGAGCCAGGGTAAGACCGAAGCTCAAGAGAACTAGAATGACGCCAAGGCCAAGACCACGAAGAGCAAAGGGGATGAAACGAACTCCCCCGGCAAGATCCTTGCAGGGAGACAGTTTTAGCAACCCCGGCAAGACCCTTGCCGCGGCAACTCGCCCACACCTACGGAGCAAATCACCCTTGAGTCCATTGCCCCCATGGGGCAAGGATTCGGGAAACATCCCCGTGGTGGCATGCAAATATTTGTGAAGACATTGAAGATCAGATACGCACTAAGGAGACGACAACCCTTGGCGGGATCCCAGCCGAGGAAGACCACAAGGCCCCCGGCAAGCGCCTTGCCGGGGATGACAGCAGGCGCCTCGGCAAGACCCTTGCCGGGGCCCCGGCAAGGCCCTTGCCGAGGACACCCGCAGGGCCACCATCAGTCCCACGCCGACTAAACCTCCACCACTGCATGCATGCAGCTGCCGACCCAATCAGCTGGGCAGGCACCTGCGTGGCGGCATGCAGATCTTTGTGAAGACCCACCATTGTGCCACCTCAGCTGCCTGCCTACCTACATGGCATCTCAGGCATCGCTGGCCAGGGCGCGTGTCGACACAAGAAGGAGCGGCGACAGACAAGACAGATCTCTCCCCGTTCCCGATAAAGTAAGGACACCTAAGCAAGACGCATAAATGCGCCTTGTCATGTAATGCGAGGGATAACCTCGCATCACTGTACCCTTTCCACCTCTTGTGTGCCACTGTGGCAACCCCTTTTTCCATTAAAGGAGGCCCGAGGCGACCAGGAGAAGGATTCGGCTTTTTGTAGCTCCTCACGCCCCATAGCTAGCTCAAGAACACAGATATACAATCCACCAAAGCAGGAGTAGGGTTCTACACATCCTCCCGGCCTGAACCTGGATAAACGAACCGTGTGCTATCTGTTTGATCCGCTCTTCTGACGACCCCGCGCCCCACTAACCACAGTAGGGATTCTTGTGATCCCATAGGTGTCGTTCCCACTGACAGAGACGAACACGAATGCAAATGCGATGCACCTGATGACGTGATATGAAATTCATGACATGAAGAAAATGCAAAACGAAGACAAAAATCCAACCACGAAGGGAAATCTCATAACTTAAAGCCAAAAATGGCAAGAGTCGGAGTTACAAATATGGCAATTTACATCCGGGGTGTTACAGCTCAGGAGTTCAGCACCAAGGCGATTGAGAAGCTTCAGGAGGCAAGAGCTATGCGAGGCGAACATCGCCCCGCACCACCCGATGTAGCTCCCTCCTGCAGCAAGGGTAGCGAGCTGCGCGCCTGCGTCAACATCCCAGGGCTCAACAGAGCCACGTCTCAGGAGCTTTTTTGGCCATCCACGTTGGCCGATGCGAGGGTCCCCCTCACAGCTACGCCCGCATGCCTTTCGGTTTGCTGAACAGGCTGCCACGCACCAGCACCGCATGCGGGGCATCCTGACGGCTCATCAGGCCAGGCTCCAGGCTATCTTGTCGGAAATGGCAATGGATCCTCATGAGCCCCCCGGGCCTCCAGAGCCTCGCAAGGCTCAGGACCTGGGTGACTCGTCAGGAGGGACTTCAGCAGCGCACGTCTTCTGCTGCTTCAAAACCTCTTCAGCAATGATGCCAGGTGACACTTTTTGGTTTGTTCAGTTAGGGGAGCCCCTCAGGCTGTATTATCCCCAAGCCGCGTGGGTCCGTCCCTGCGGCATATATCATTCTTTGCATCTATCAGAACTAGCTTTACCCTCTTCCATGAGTTGCTCTATGATTATCACATGCCTCTCTGGTGCTTCGTCGCCATGAACGTTGTACACCCATGCAAACCTGGCCACAACCACCTCATGATTAAGGACTGGCACGACGTCTGCGCTTGGGTCTGTCCCTGCAGCATCCTAAACCCAAGTGGCTGAGCTCTAGCTCACGGGCTAGCTCCCGTGTACGTCACCTCCCATGGTCCTTGGTGCCTTGTTCTTGCATGAGCTAATCAGGGGTGGGTAAGTTAGGGCGCGCAACTCGGTGCCTCGCCGCCACGGGAGCCATGCGCTGGTTGTCTTTCTTCAGGACCTTTGCATGAGAAGACTGGGCACGGCGTCTGTGCTCGGGTCTGTCCCTACAGCGTCGACAAACCCAACGGTTGAGCTCTGTCTGGCGGGCCGGCCCCGTTCACGTCACCTCATGGGGTCGTTGGTGTTTGGCCTTCTCATGCGATAACCTTAGGAGATTCACTCGGTGCAGGTAACCTAACCATCTTACAGGACAATCACAAGTGTTCCGAATCAAATTTAGGCGCAACTTGCCTTGAGGTAGGGCCTCGTGAGTCCCGTGCTGGCTCACGAGTGCCCATACAGACCTCCTCCAGCCCTGCCGTGGAAGCCACGGGTCGCTCCCCTCCTGAGCAAGAGCTCGGCAAGGAAAGGTATGGAGGGTCGTTCGTACGTCAAGGGGCACTCCTAAGCATCGCGACTCAGGAGCCTCACTGGTCAAGTAGCCCCTCACCCCTTGGTCTCGTCCTGGTGATCCGGATGACCCAACGGCGGCTGAGCTATGCGTGGTGTTGGGCCCTGCCGACGCAGAACGCTAAGACCTACACCCACATCTCCTTCCCGAGGGTTGTTCGTACGTCAAGGGGACTCCTAAGCATCGCGACTCAGGAGCCTCACTGGTCATGTAGCCCCTCACCCCTTGGTCTCGCTCTGGCAATCCGGACAACCCAATGGTGGCTGAGGTATGCGCGGGGCCGGGCCCTGCTAACGCAGAACACTAAGCAAACATAAAGGAGATCGTGGAACCCTAGCAAATTATTACAAAGCATACTGTATCTTAAAAAGCACAAAGCATAAGTTCTTACGCCTCCACGAGGCAAGATAAATGTTGCAGGATTAAGATGGGGGGAAGAGCCGCCTTCGAGCCTCTTCCTCAACCTTGGACACCACCGCCGCCCACATGGGAGGCCCGTCATCGACAACGTCACCACTGTCCTTGTCAGCCACGGCCGCTGGGTTGACATAGCGGAACTTCTACAAAAGAGCCTCCACCTACTTCTTCATGGCCTTGGCGGCAACATCGTGGAGCTCAGGATCCACAGGCTCGAGCAGTGTGCCAAGGTCGAAGCTGGGGTCCCGAAGATGGAGATGGCTGAAGATGCGCATCGTGGCCGAGGTAAAAAGCGCGCGAGCCTCTCCTTCCACCATGGGGCCTACTCCGATGACGATGCCCTCGAGCGCCGCGACAAGCTTGGGGAGCAGCTCGGTGGGGCCTTCCTCAGGAGTCGCCATCGGCTTCTCTTACCCCTCCCCATATAGGTCCTGCAGTGCCTTCCGGGACCTCAGCTCAAGGGAGACGAAGGCATCACATCCTGCAGTGGCCGCCTTCTTAGTTGCGGCCAGGGATTTCTCCTTGGCCTCCAACCGAGCCATCTCCTCGGAGACAAGCTTGGTGTAGGATGCCCGGGCCATTTCCATCTCCTCCTTCAGCTTCTCCAAGAAGCTCCGCTCCGCAGCCTGTTCCTGGGCTGCCTGCTCTAGTTCAGCGTTGCAGTTGATGAGCGCAGCATCCCAGGCCTTTAGCTCCTCCACCTGCACCTCGAGCTAGCGGGTGCGGTCGGCCTGCCCGTCCCAGAGGGCCTTCAGCTCTGCCTCCGCCATGCGACAACGCTTCTCGGCGACCGTCGCGTCGGCCAGCACCGCATCACGAGCAGCTGTGGCCGCGCCGGCCACCTTCCAGCCTTCCTCAACGGCGGCTTCGGCCTGGCCCCAGGCCGTCCTGATGGACGAGTCGGCATGGAGCCACCCTGAAACCAACCCTAGATGGTTTGCCGCCATACGCCGCTCGGCGCCCTGAAGAACGGCTTGGAGCCGGTCCAACGCGGCGAAGGCATCCTCCAGAGCACCGGGCATGGCGGAGGAGCCACAGTCCGTCAGCACAACGGCGTGGGGAGGAGGTGGCACCAGCGCCGTGGCTGGCGAAGTAACGATAGAAAGGACGGCCGGGGGCTCCGGAGCCCTCGGACCCCCAGCAGGTCCGCTGAGGATGGGCGCCTCGGGAGTCAGCTTAGCTGCGGATGCGGTCTTCTCTGGAGGCTGGGCCCCCAAGCCTCGAGAGGCCAACCCCATTGCAGGGGGACGCGAGGAGGCCTCTTCTTTCTGTGATGGTGTAGCTGTGGCTGCGGCAGGCCGCTTGGCCTCGGAGGCCCTGGCCTCCTCCTTCTTCCTCTTCGCCACCGACGTCAGCCTGGCCATCGAGAGGAAACTGTCTGGGTACTGCGTCAAGAGCAGGAAGCAAAGACAAGGTGAAGCACTTACTAGTCTTCAGCGACATACGCCCTCTTCCTACCCAGAAGCGCGATGCCCATGAGCTTCCTGGGTACAATCCCCGCCGCGCCCTTTGGAGCGGACGAGCGCGTGGTGGCCGGCTCTGCGGTGCCGGCGGCCGGCGAAAAGGTGGATGCGTCACCCCGGGAAGCGACGTCGACCCACCCTTCTTCAAGGTCCCCCACTTCAGCCTCCTCAGAGGGGTGCCCCCGGACCTCGTGGTGACCCCAGTGGAGTGCGACGACCCCTTGATCTGGTACTCACCGGTGTCCTCGTCGTCAGAGAGGACACAGAGGAGCTCGCTCTGCCGCGGGGGAGAAGTCTCCCCCACCCCCTCCAAGGCCGCCTCTGAGCCCCCCTCCTCTTCCTCCTCCTCGGAGTGCTCGCCAGATAACACCAGCATTGGGGAGCTAGCGGGCTGGCAAGGCTTCATCGGCACAAGCCCCCGCTCGTTGAAGACGGGCATGCAGGCGACCACCTGCACTCCGTTGTCACGGCGGTACAGTGGGAGGTAGGCCACCAGTAGGATGCCCGGGCCCTTCTCGAGCAAGGTGCGCATGGCCTTGCTTAGCTCCTCATCGAACAGGTTGCCCAGGCGTAGCCGGAGTTCGTCTTCCGCACCCTTAAGGCTCCACAGAGGGCGCTAGTGCGCCTGGAGCAGAGCCAGGTGCTATGTTAGGAACTCCCTGATGATCATGGCCCTAGTCAGCTTCTCCATCTTCAGGTCCGCCGTCATCTTCTCCAGTAGCTGCTCCGCCTGGGGGTCGGTGAGCTTCTCATGAGCCCACCGATCCAGATTCACCGGCAACGCGGTCGGCAGCTCCAGCCGAGCGTGGGAGCACTTAGCGTCCATGAAGACCCACTTGTGCTAGAAGTCCTCCACCTTCTTCCCGGCCCTCGAGATCACGTTGCTGCCATTAGCCATGATGAAGCAGGTGCACCCGAAGCACTGGGCGCTACCCATCCAGAGGTAGAAGAAGTGGTGGAACAGCACGACGGAGGGCGCCACCCCCACAAACGCCTCGCAATAGAAGGCAAAGATTGACAAGAGGAGGATGAAGTTGGGATGAAAATGAAGGGCGTGGATCTGATAATGGTTGAGGATGGCGAAGAAGAAGTTGGAGAAGGGGGGATGAGCCCAGCGAAGACGCTGTGCAGAAAGAAGGGGTAGATGATTTCCCCCAAGGTTTCCAGATTGGTGCGTCCAACCCGAAGCACTTTCTCTTGCCCCTCATTGGCATCGCTCGCCGTCAGCAGGAGCACGGCGACGAGATGCTTCTCCTCAGTGATGGAGGAAGCACTAAGGGCCAGCTCGAACGAGAAGGCCGAGCACGCAGGAGAAGCGGAGGGCTTCGCCTTTTCGGTCACCATCAGAGGCAAGTTGGGGAGGGGTAGGAAGATCTGGAGGCGCTCTGAGCAGGGAGAGAAGGGGATCTGGAGCAAGACAAAGGGAAGGCAATGAATTCTCAGCGGCTAGCGCCAGCCTTTTTGTCAACCCAGGATGGTTGCCGAGGCTGCATGGGGAAGCAGAGACGCCCACGTCCCATCAACTGCCACATGTCGACTGAGGCCATAGGCAGTTGGGGCCCGCGGCGCTCCGCCCTTGCCCCTTGGCTTCGCCTCGAAGCCAAGTACGAGCGCCTTGGGCCTGGGGGCTACTGTCAGCGTTCTGGGAATGGGGGTGCCCAGACTTACCTGCCTGCGGCCCACGACGTGGCACTATCGACGGCCTGGTACGACCCACCTTCAGCACCAACAACACAAGAACACAAGACCCTCGCGAGGGGCCAAGCCTCGTGAGACGACGCCAAGACCTCCAGAAGGAGCGGCCTCCTTAGGCTGGCTCCCAAGGAGTGGAGACTTCTATGCAAGCCCTCACCTCGTGAGGATCGGATGACACAAGCCATGACAACCAAGGCTAGGCGAGCACCAGCGGGCGTAGTACAACAGTTTCCTCTTTGGTGCTAAAGAGGCAAGCAAAGGTGCGTAGTCCCAAGGAATCAGCCAAAGGTTTCCATTTCCATGCAACAAGACCAGGACCGCCAGGATGGCAGGATGGAGTTCATTGCCGAGCCACCACGACGTCATGACTAGAATCTTTGCAGGAGAAGACCACCTTTTGTCAGGATAAGATGTACTTGTTGTCTCCCTTCAAATTTGGCCGTCGTGGGACCCCTTCCCGCCTTCATTATGGGGGAAGAGGACCAAAGCCACTATAAATATATCCTAGCCACCACCATAGAGGGGGGAGACGGACGGATCATTCAGACCACCATCACCAGCTCACACGAGCACAAGAACACACCTCCTGAGGTTGTTCCTTCTCTGTACTAGTTCATCCTTAGCCCACCTCGAGCCCAATCCACCACAAAGAAGGAGTAGGGTATGATGTCTACTACAGAACCTTCTTGTAGACGTTGTTGGGCCTCCAAGTGCAGAGGTTTGTAGGAAAGTAGCAAATTTCCCTCAAGTGGATGACCTAAGGTTTATCAATCCATAGGAGGCGTAGGATGAACATGGTCTCTCTCAAGCAACCCTGCAACCAAATAAAAAAGAGTCTCTTGTGTCCCCAACACACCCAATACAATGGTAAATTGTATAGGTGCACTAGTTCAGCGAAGAGATGGTGATACAAGTGGTATATGGATGGTAGATAATAGTTTTTGTAATCTGAAAATATAAAAACAGCAAGGTAACTAATGGTAAAAGTGAGCGTAAACGGTATTGCAATGCTAGGAAACAAGGCCTAGGATTCATACTTTCACCAGTGCAAGTTCTCTCAACAATAATAACATAATTGGATCACATAACTATCCCTCGACAGGCAACAAAGAGTCACTCCAAAGTCACTAATAGCGGAGAACGAGCGAAGAGATTATGGTAGGGTATGAAACCACCTCAAAGTTATTCTTTCCAATCAATCCGTTGGGCTATTCCTATAAGTGTCACAAACAGCCCTAGAGTTCGTACTAGAATAACACCTTAAGACACAAATCAACCAAAACCCTAATGTCACCTAGATACTCCAATGTCACCTCAAGTATCCGTGGGTATGATTATACGATATGCATCACACAATCTTAGATTCATCTATTCAACCAACACATAGAACCTCAAAGAGTGCCCCAAAGTTTCTACCAGAGAATCACGACGAAAACGTGTGCCAACCCCTATGCATAGGTTCATGGGCAGAACCCGCAAGTTGATCACCAAAACATACATCAAGTGAATCATGTGATATCCCATTGTCACCACAGATACGCACGGCAAGACATACATCAAGTGTTCTCAATTTTTTAAAGACTCAATCCGATAAGATAACTTCAAAGGGGAAACTCAATCCATTACAAGAGAGAGAGGGGGAGGAGAAACATCATAGGATCCAAATATAATAGCAAAGCTCGCGATACATCAAGATCGTATCACCTCAAGAACACGAGAGAGAGAGAGATCAAACACATAGCTACTGGTACATACCCTCAGCCCCGAGGGAGAACTACTCCCTCCTCGTCATGGAGAGCACCGGCATGAAAAAGATGGCCACCGGAGAGGGATTCCCCCTCCGGCAGGGTGCCAGAACGGGTCTAGATTGGCTTTCGGTGGCTATGGAGGCTTCTGGCGGCGGAACTCCCGATCTATTGTGCTCCCCGATCGTTTTAGGGTATATGGATATATATATGCGGAAGAAATACGTCAGGGGAGCCACGAGGGGCCCACGAGGGTGGAGGGCGCGCCCTAGGGGGGTGGGCGCGCCCCCTACCTCGTTGCTCCCTCGTTTCTTTCCTGACGTGCACTCCAAGTCTATCAGTTTCCTTCCGTTCCAAAAATAAGTTCCGTGAAGTTTCAGGTCAATTGGACTCCGTTTGATTTTCCTTTTTTGCGATACTCTAAAACAAGGAAAAAACAAAAACTGGAACTAGGCTCTAGGTTAATAGGTTAGTCCCAAAAATCATATAAAATAGCATATAAATGCATATAAAACATCCAAGGTTGATAATATAATAGCATGGAACAATCAAAAATTATAGATATGTTGGAGAAGTATCATGGTATTACACCGCAAGGTGGCCCGAACCTGGGTAAACTTCCTTGTTCCATTTTCCTTCCAGTCCATCGAGCTAGGCTGTGGGATCGACGAGTAGGCACACTGAGGATGTTGAGTTCTTCGCACGCACCCCAGAGTTCAAATCTATCTTGGGTTTGCGGATCCCTGAATCCGACAGAGGCAACTGGTCTGATCAGAGGAGTACTTCATCCAACGTGGTTAACAAATCCAGTGGTGGTGCCAAAGGCTAATGGGAAATGGAGGCTTTGCATAGATTTCACGGATCTAAACAAGGCATGTCCAAAGGACCCATTTCCCTTGCCGCACATCGATCAGATTGTGGATTCCACTTCCAGGTGTGATTTGCTCTCTTTTCTGGATGCATACTCTGGATACCATTAGATCTTTATTTCCAAGGAAGATGAAGATAAGGCTGCGTTCATCACCCCGTGTGGTACGTACTACTTCGTACGGATGCCTTTCGAGTTGAAGAGCGTCGGATCCATATTTGCAAGGGCAGTCCAAATTGGTTTTGAGTCACAGTTGCACAGAAACATTGAAGCTTACATGGATGACATTGTGGTCAAGACCAAGGACAAATCAACCCTCATTCAGGATCTAGAAGAGACATTTGCTAATCTGTGCAAGATGAACTTGTAGCTGAACCCGGAGAAGTGTGTGTTTGGCGTTCCTTCCGGCAAGCTACTTAGCTTCTTTGTGTCCAATCGTGGGATAGAGGCCAACCCCAACAAGATCAAGGCTATCGAGCAGATTCAAGCACCCAAGACGGTTAAGGACGTGAGGCATTTGACTGGGTGTGTTGCCGCGCTTAGCAGATTCATCTCCAAGTCTGCCGAGCATGCCTTGCCGTTCTTTAAAATCTTGAAGAAGGCAGGACCCGTGGAGTCGACCCCAGAGGCGGACGCTGTAATGCAAGATTTGAAGACCTACCTTTCCTCTGTGCCCACTCTAGTCGCTCCCAAACCACAAGAGCCATTGCTACTATACTTGGCGGCAACTAATCAAGTGGTTAGTGCGGCTCTGGTGGTGCAGCGGGAGGTAGAAGAGGTGGTAGCCACAGCCAGTGTCCCCTCCAGAGAGGAAAATGAGCACACCCCAGCAAGGTCTGATGTAGACAGAGAAGTGCAAGGCAATGGTGGCAGCCCCGAGGACGCGGCAAGGAAGAAAGTGGTACAATGCCCAGTGTACTTCATTAGCTCCCTGTTGCAGGGAGCTAGATCGAGGTACTCCGGCGTGCAGAAGTTGATTTTTGGCCTTGTAATGGCCTCGAGGAAACTGCGCCACTACTTCCAAGCCCACGAGATCACGGTTGTTACTCGCTTTCCCTTGCAACGGATACTCAGAAACCCTGAGGCCATCGGTAGGATAGTGGAATGGGCTTTGGAGTTATCCAGCTTTGGTTTGAAGTTTGAGAGCACATCAACTATTCAGAGCAGAGCGTTTATAGAGTTTATTGCGGAATGGACACCCACTCTTGATGAAGAAGTGTTGGAGACAGTTATTCCCGACAAGGAAGCACCCCAAGAATTGATCATGTATTTCGATGGTGCCTTCTCCCTACACGGTGTAGGGGCTGGGGTGCTTCTCATTGCTCCCACTGGGGAACACCATAAGTACATCATCCAGATGCATTTTCCCTAGGAGAAGGCTACCAACAATACTGTAGAGTACGAAGGGCTCCTTGCCGGGCTCAGGATTGCAACAAAATTGGGAATCAAGAAGCTGATCATCCACGGAGACTCGCAGCTTGTGGTGAGACAAGTCAACAAGGATTACCAAATTCATTGATGGAGGCATACGTTGAGGAAATGAGGAAGTTGGAGGAGTGCTTTGATGGATTGAAAACAGAGCACACACCGCGTGCGGAAAACAACATTGTTAATCATCTGTCGAAGTGCGTTGCGCAAAAACTCCCTGTGGTACCAGGGACTTTTGTTCTCCATCTGACTCAGCCCTCCGTATCCTGACAACAATGTCCCGGAAGAGGAGGAAACAGGGCTCCGGCAAGCCTCTCCTAGTAGAACCTCTTGAGGCTCCTGGCAGAGAGCTTGGCGGGAACAACTCCCCTTCGGTCACTAAGCTGCCCCCTCCCGCCGGACCACCGGTCCTCGCGGTCGAGGGGTGCACTCTTGAAGGAAATATGCCTTAGAGGCAATAATAAAGTTGCTATTTTATATTTCCTTATTCATGATAAAGGTTTATTATTCATGCTAGAATTGTATTGATCGAAAACCTTGATACATGTGTGAATACATAAACAAACACCATGTCCCTAGTGAGCCTCTACTAGACTAGCTCATTGATCAAAGATGGTTAAGGTTTCCTAACCATGGACATGATTTGTCATTTGATAACAGGATCACATCATTAGGAAAATGATGTGATGGACAAGACCCATCCGTTAGCTTAGCATAATGAGCATTCATTTTTATTGCTATTGCTTTCTTCATATCAAATACACATTCCTTCAACTATGAGATTATGAAACTCCCAGATACAGGAGGAATACCTTATGTGCTATTAACATCACAACGTAACTGGGTGATTATAAAGATGCTCTACAGGTATCTCCGAAGGTGTTTGTTGAGTTGCCATAGATCGAGATTTGGATTTGTCACTCCGAGTATTGGAGAGGTATCTCTGGGCCCTCTCGGTAATACACATCATAAGCTTGCAAGCAAACGACATTGAGTTAGTCATGAGGTGATGTATTATGGAACAAGAAAAGAGACTTGCTAGTAACGAGATTGAACTAGGTATGAAGATACCAACGATCGAATCTCGGCCAAGTAACATACCGATAAACAAAGGGAATTACGTATGTTGTCATAACGGTTCGACCGATAAAGATCTTCGTAGAATATGCAGGAGCCAATATGGGCATCTAGGTTTTTCTATTGGTTATTGACCGGAGAGGTGTCTCGATCATGTCTACATAGTTCTCGAACCCATAGGGCCGCACGCTTAATGTTCGATGACGATATAATATTATATGAGTTATGTGATTTGGTGACCAAATGTTGTTCGGAGTCCAGAATGAGACCACAGACATGACGAGGAGTCTCGAAATGGTTGAGCGGTAAATATTGATATATAGGACGATAGTATTTGGACACCAGAAGTGTTTCAGGGGTTACCTGGTACTTATCGGGTCACCGAAAGGGGTTCTGGGCACCCCCGGCAAAAGATATGGGCCTTATGGGCCAAGAGGGGAAACACACCAGCAACAAGGGGCTGGTGAACCCCCCATATGGGCCGGCCAAGGAGGAGAAGGAAAGAGGGGAAAGGGAAAGGAAAGAGATGAATATGATTCCCCCTTCCTTCCCCCTCCCCCTTCTTTCCTTCCCCCTCCGACATATATGGCACGGGGGCGTGCGGTTAGGGAGGAGCCGAAGTAGGATTCAGTCCTACTTGGGCCGCCTCCTGGCCTCGCCCCTCCCCTCCCACCTATATATATGTGGGATGGGGGCACCTAGCACATCCCAGACAATTTTTTAGCCATGTGTGGTGCCCCCCTCCACCGTTCGCAACCCCGGTCATATTTTTGTAGTGCTTAGGCGAAGCCCTGTGAGGATCACTTCACCATCACTGTCACCACGCCGTTGTGCTGACGGAACTCATCTACTACCTCGACATCTTGCTGGATCAAGAAGGCGAGGGACGCCACCGAGCTGAACATGTGCAGAACACGGAGGTGTCGTGTGTTCGGTACTTGATCGGTTGAAGCGTGAAGAAGTTGACTACATCAACCGCATTGAGAAACACTCCTGCTTAAAGTCTACGAGGGTACGTATACACACTCTCCCCCTTGTTGCTATGCATCTCCATGGATAGATCATTACATGTGTGTATAATTTATTTTGTTTTCGATGTAACGATTCCCAATAGTAGTATCATGAGCCAGGTCTATGCGTAGATGATTTGCATGAGCCAGGTCATATTGCTTACCACCAACGTCTTATTTTGTTTCGACGGTATTGTGGGATGAAGCGGCCAGGACCAACCTTACATGTCCACGCACATGAGACCGGTTCCACCGAAAGACAAGCAACTAGTTTTGCATAAAGGTGGCTGGCGGGTGTTTGTTTCTCCTAGTTTAGCTGAATCGAATTTGACTGCAGCCGGTCCATGAAGAAGGTTAAAACAGCAAACTTGATGAAACACCATTGTGGTTTTATGCGTAGGTAAGAACGGTTCTTGCTAGAAGCCCGTAGCAGCCAAGTAAAACTTGCAACAACAAAGTAGAGGACGTCTAACTTGTTTTGCAGGGCATGTTGTGATGTGATATGGTCAAGACATGATGCAATAAACATTATTGTATGAGATGATCATGTTTTGTAAGATATCCGACAACCGGCAGGAGCCTTATGGTTGTCTCTTTATTGTATGAAATGGATACGCCATGTAATTGCTTTAGTTTATCGCTATGAGTTAGCAGTAGTTGGAGAAGCAATACTTGGTGAGATGACCATGACGCTACGATAGAGATCAAGGTGTCAAGCCAGTGATGATGGAGATCATGATGATGCTTTGGAGATGGAGATCAAAAGAACAAGATGATGATGGCCATATCATGTCACATATTTTGATTGCATGTGATGTTTATCCTTTATGCATCTTATTTTGCTTAGAATGGTGGTAGTATTATAAGATGATCCCTTTACTAAATTCAAGGTAAAAGTGTTCTCCCTGAGTATGCACCGTTGCTACAGTTCGTCCTGTCGAGACATCATGTGATGATCGGGTGTCATAGACTCTACATTCACATACAACGGGTGCAAGACAGTTTTGCACATGCGTACTACTTGGGTTAAACTTGACGAGCCTAGCATGTATAGACATGGCCTCGGAACACTGGAGACCGAATGCTCGAATGTGAATCATATAGTAGATATGATCAATGTAGAGATGTTCACCATTGATAACTACCCCATCTCACGTGATGATCGGACATGGGTTAGTTGATTTGGATCACGTATCACTTAGATGACTTGAGGGATGTCTATTTAAGTGGGACTTCTTTAGTAATATGATTAATTGAACTTAATTTATCATGAACTTAGTATTATAGTTTTGCATATCTATGTTGTAGATCAATGGCCCGAGCTACCGTTCCCCTGAATTTTAATGCGTTCCTAGAGAAAGCTAAGTTGAAAGATGATGGTAGCAACTACATGGACTGGGTCCGTAACTTGAGGATTATCCTCATTGCTGCACAGAAGAATTATGTCCTTGATGCACCGCTAGGTGAAAGGCCTGCTATAGGAGTAGATGCTGATGTTTTGAACATCTGGCAAGCTCGATCTGATGACTACTCGATAGTTCAGTGTGTCATGCTTTACGGCTTAGAACTAGGACTTCAAAGACGTTTTGAACATCATGGAGCATATGACATGTTCCAAGAGTTGAAGTTAATATTTCAAGAAAATGCCCGAGTTGAGAGATATGAAGTCTCCAACAAGTTCTATAGCTGCAAGATGGAGGAGAACTGTTTTGTTAGTGAACACATACTCAAAATGTCTGGGTATTATAATAGTGTAGATAATCCATATGTACTTATTAGTAGAATTCATGCTTACAAATGTGTAGTACTGTGTCTTTTGATAGTGTAGAAATCTATACTTAATAGAAATATATTTCCAAGAGTATGTGCGAGGCTACTTATTAATTGATATGTTTTTCTTATTCAGAAATTGGCAAAGAGCTTATCTGTGAGTTGTGGTATCGAGCCTGATGAAGAAGGCTCAGTTGGACTACGCCTTACCACAAGGGGCTCTGTCACCACCTATACTTACGGCATGGACACGGACGGTCGCACACACTTAAGCTCAGTTGGATGGAAGGGATTCCTTGTTGGCAAGAATCTTCGTGTTGGATAGGCCATCCTAATTACTATCCGGAACACCCACCGCCCAGGCTTGAGGATGATGATCGTCGTCGATAACATCTACAACTACATATGTGTGTGTGGTAGTATGACTATATATACCTAGTAGAACTGCTATATATGTGTGGCTGTAAGACTACCTAGTACTGCTTGAGGATGCATGTTGACTATATATGAAATTATTACCTAGTACTATCTAGTACCTATAATGCTTTATGAAATTGATATCTAGTACTACCTAGTATTTGGAAATTGTAGTTTATTGAAACGGGGTAGGAAGCAGGGAAAAATGATGAAAGATACATCAGTAGCGCGGGGATAGGAAAGCGCTACAACTAATTAATAGTAGCACGTTCCCGAAAAGCGCTGCTGATATAGTCAATAGTAATAGCGCGGGTATAGACCGCGCTACTACTAACAATTAGTTGTAGCGCGATAGTAGTAGCGCAGCCACCCGCACTGATAATAGCCCCAAAACCCGCGCTACTACTAGTGTTTTCCCTAGTAGTGACTTGACTCAGCTAGGAGTTGATCTTCCAGTTGATTTTGTCATTGACAGAGTTCTTCAATCACTGCCACCAAGCTACAAAGGCTTTGTGATGAACTATAATATGCAAGGGATGAACAAGACAGTTCTCGAGCTCTTCGCAACGCTTAAGGCCATAGAGGTAGAAATCAAGAAGGAGCGTCAAGTGTTGATGGTTAACAAGACCACTAGTTTCAAGAAAAAGGGAAAGGGAAAGAAAGGGAACTTCAAGAAGAATGGCAAGCAAGTTGCCACTCCCGGGAAGAAGCCCAAAGCTGGACCCAAGCCTGAAACTGAGTGCTTCTACTGCAAAGGGACTGGTCACTAGAAGCGGAACTACCCCAAGTACTTGGCGGATAAGAAGGATGGCAAAGTGAACAAAGTTATATTTGATATACATGTTATTGATGTGTACCTTACTAATGCTCGTAGTAGCGCATGTGTATTTGATACTGGTTCGCTTGCTCATATTTGTAACTCGAAACAGGAGCTACGGATTAAACGAAGATTGACTAAGGATGAGGTGACGATGCACGTCGGGAATGGTTCCAAGGTCGATGTGATCGCCGTCGGCACACTACCTCTACATCTACCTTCGGGATTAGTATTAGACCTAAATAATTGTTATTTGGTGCCAGCGTTGAGCATGAACATTATATCTGGATCTTGTTTAGTGCGAGACAGTTATTCATTTAAATCCAAGAATAATGATTGTTCTATTTATATGTGTAATATCTTTTATGGTCATGCACCCTTGAAGAGTGGTCTATTATTATTGAATCTCAATAGAAGTGATACACATATTCATAATATTGATGCCAAAAGATGCAAAGTTGATAATGATAGTGCAACATATTTGTGGCACTGCTGTTTAGGTCATATTAGTGTAAAACGCATGAAGAAACTCCATGATGATGGACTTTTGGAATCACTTGATTATGAATCATTTGATACTTGCGAACCATGCTTCATGGGCAAGATGACTAAAACTCCGTTCTCTAGAACAATGGAGCGAGCTAATGACTTATTGGAAATAATACATATCAATATATGCGGTCCGATGAGTGTCGAGGCACGTGGACTGTATCATTATTTTCTGACCTTCACAGATGATTTAAGTAGATATGGGTATATTTACTTAATGAAATACAAGTCTGAAACATTTGAAAAGTTCAAAGAATTTTAGAGTGAAGTAGAGAATCATCGTAACAAGAAAATAAAGTTTCTACGATCTGATCATGGAGGCGAATATTTGAGTTACGAGTTTGGCCTTCATTTAAAACAATGTGGAATAGTTTCACAACTCACGCCACCCGGAGCACCACAGCGTAATGGTGTGTCCGAACATCGTAACCGTACTTTATTAGATATGGTGTGATCTATGATGTCTCTTACCGATTTACCACTATCGTTTTGGGGTTATGCATTAGAGACAGTTGCATTCACGTTAAATAAGGCATCGTCTAAATCCATTGAGACGACACCGTATGAACTATGGTTTGGCAAGAAACCTAAGTTGTCGTTTCTTACAGTTTGGTGTTGCGACACTTATGTCAAGAGGCTTCAACCCGATAAGCTCGAACCCAAATCAGAAAACTGCGTCTTCATAGGATACCCTAAGGAAACAATTGGGTACACCTTCTACCACAGATCCGAAGGCAAGATCTATGTTGCCAAGAATGGAACATTTCTAGAGAAGGAGCTTCTCTCGAAAGAAGTGAGTGGGAGAAAAGTAGAACTTGATGAGGTAATTGTACCATCTCTCAATTTGGAAAGTAGCACATGAGAGAAATCCATTCGCGTGATGTCTACACCAACTAGAGAGGAAGCTAATGATGATGATCATGAAACTTTAGATCAAGTTACCACTAGACCTCATAGGTCGAACAACGCACTTTCCGCACTAGAGTGGTATGGTAATCCTATCCAGGAAGTCATGTTACTAGACCATGGCGAACCTACAAACTATGAAGAAGCTATGATGAGCCCAGGTTCCGATAAATGGCTTGAGGCCATGAAATCTGAGATAGGATCCATGTATGAGAACAAAGTGTGGACTTTGGTGGACTTGCTCGATGATCAGCAAGCCATTGAGAATAAATGGATCTTCAAGAAGAAGACTAACACTGATGGTAATTTCACCACCTACAAAGCTCGACTTGTTGTGAAAGGTTTTCGACAAGTTCAAGGGGTTGGCTACGATGGGACCTTCTCACTCGTAGCGATGCTTAAGTCAGTCCGAATCATGTTAGAAATTGCCGCATTTTATGATTATGAAATTTGGCAAATGGATGTCAAAACTGCATTCCTTAATGGATTTCTTAAAGAAGAGTTGTATATGATGCAACCAGAAGGTTTTGTTGATCCTAAAGGTGCTAAAAAAGTGTGCAAGCTCCAGCGATCCATCTATAGACTGGTGCAAGCATCTCATAGTTGGAATATACACTTTGATGAAGTGATCATAGCACATGGTTTTATACAGACTTTCGGTGAAGCCTATATTTACAAGAAAGTGAGTGGGAGCTATGTAGCATTTCTGATATTATATGTGGATGACATATTGTTGATTGGAAATGATATAGAATTTCTGGATAGCATAAAAGGACACTTGCATAAGAGTTTTTCAATGAAAGACCTCGATGAAGCTGCTTATATATTGGGCATCAAGATCTATAGAGATAGATCAAGACGCTTAATAGGACTTTCACAAAGCACATACCTTGATAAAGTTTTGAAGAAATTCAAAATGGATCAGTCAAATGAAGGGTTCTTGCCTGTGTTACAAGGTGTGAAGTTGAGTCAGACTCAAAGCCCGACCACTGCAGAAGAGAGAGAGAAAATGAAAGTCATTCCCTATGCCTCAGCCATAGGTTCTATCATGTATGTTATGCTGTGTACCAGACCTGATGTGTGCCTTGCCATAAGTCTGGCAGGGAGGTACCAATTAATCTAGGAGTGGATCACTGGACAACGGTCAAGAATATCCCAAAGTACCTGAAAAGGACCAAGGATATGTTTCTCGTTTATGGAGGTGACAAAGAGCTCGTCGTAAATGGTTACGTCGATTCTAGCTTTGACACTGATCCGGATGACTCTAAGTCACAAACCAGATACATATTTATATTGAGTGGCGGAGCTGTCAGTTGGTGCAGTTCCAACAAGAGCGTCGTGGAAGGATCTACGTGTGAAGAGGAGTACATAGTTGCTTCGGAAGTAGCAAATGATGGAGTCTAGATGAAGGAGTTCATATCCGATCTAGGTGTAATACCTAGTGCATCGGGTCCAATGAAAATCTTTTGTGACAATACTGGAGCTATTTCCTTGGCAAAGGAATCCAGATTTCACAAGAGAACCAAACACATCAAGAGACACTTCAACTCCATATGTGAACAAGTCAAGGAGGGATACATAGAGATTTGCAAAATACATACAGATCTGAACATAGCAGACCCTTTGACTAACCCTCTTCCGCGAGCAAAACATGATCAACACCAGGACTCCATGGGTGTTAGATTTCTTACAAGTAATCTAGATTATTGACTCTAGTGCAAGTGGGAGACTGAAGGAAATATTCCCTAGAGGCAATAATAAAGTTGTTATTTTATATTTCCATATTCATGATAAAGGTTTATTACTCATGCTAGAATTGTATTGATTGGAAACCTTGATTAGATCGTTGCTCAAAGATGGTTAAAGTCTCCTAACCATGGACATGAGTTGTCATTTGATAACGGGATCACATCATTAGGAGAATGATGTGATGGACAAGACCCATTCGTTAGCTTAGCACAATGATTGTTCAATTTTATTGCTATTACTTTCTTCATGTCAAATACATATTCCTTCGACTATGAGATTATGCAACTCCCGGATACCAGAGGAATACCTTGTGTGCTATCAAACGTCAGAACGTAACTGGGTGATTATAAAGATGCTCTACATGTATCTCCGAAGGTATTTGTTGAGTTGGCATAGATCAAGATTAGGATTTGTCACTCCGAGTATCGGAAAGTTATCTCTGGGCCCTCTCGATAATACACATCATAATCTTGCAGGCAAATGACTAAGGAGTTAGTCATGAGGTGATGTATTACGGAACGAGTAAAGAGACTTGCCGGTAATGAGATTGTACTAGTATGAAGAGACCGACGATCGAATCTCGGGCAAGTAACATACCGATAGACAAAGGGAATTACGTATGTTGTCATAACAGTTCGACCGATAAAGATTTTCGTAGAATATGTGGGAGCCAATATGGGCATCCAGGTTCCGCTATTGGTTATTGACCGGAGAGGTGTCTTGGTCATGTCTACATAGTTGTCGAACCCGTAGGGTCCCCACGCTTAATGTTCGATGCCGATATAGTATTATATGAGTTATGTGATTTGGTGACCAAATGTTGTTCGGAGTCCCGAATGAGATCACGGACATGGCGAGGAGTCTCAAAATAGTTGAGAGGTAAAGATTGACCTAGCATGACTCGTGTGCACTTGTTTGACCTAGCATAACTTCCTGCTCGCAACTCTGTTTTGGGCGTGCAATATATCTAAATGTTCATCGTGATGTGCTCTTAATTTCATGTCATTGTGACATGCTTGTTTGAGTCCATCTTGATGCCCAAATCACTGATGCAAGAGTGCTATAAAATGTTAGGTGTTGATTCTTAGCAGAGTATGAGCATTTGCCATTTTTGCTACATTTGTTGGGTGCTGCATATGGGCTTGAGCTCTACATGTGTTTTGGGATATGCCATGCCATCTTTACAGGTGTGTATTCCATGTATTTTTGAGATCAATGTGGTGACTAGCACAAGCATGCAAAGTAGCTCTCGTAATATTGCTGTTTTCAGGGACTTAGAATTTCAGTCATTTCCCTGCTGTTATCTTTTATGGCATGTATTCATGTTGCTATAGAGAGATCGGTGCTTCTTTTGAGTATGTTTAGTAAGGATGATTTGGACATATGGTTGTGCTCTATCCATCAATGCCCCTGTTTGCATTAATGGAGTGACCTAGCATGACTCAATATTGCTCTACTTTTGCTATAGAATGTTCCTGGCAGATTGTTTACGTGTTAATCAATTTTGCCAAGGTTGTTGTAGTTGATCCATGCATGCTATGAGTTTGTTCTTACTTTGATTAGCTTCATGATCATGTCTTCTTGCTGGTAGTATTCTTATCTTGTCATGCAATGCCTTGTGGTGAGTGAATCGAGCTCGCAAACATGCCTTCATAATTCTGTTGATGCCATGTCCAGTTTTCTGCTGTCTGAATCTGTTAATGAAACTTGCTATGTTTACATGGGTGCCATCATATTTTCTGTGCCCTTTTGGCTTATGGTCAGTAAGGGACTTTTGTTATATAATTTGAGTAGATTCATGCCATGCCTTTTTTGCTATGTTATGTTCCTGTAGCATGTTGTTATTTTTCTCTAAGCATTGCTTCCTGATGTTAATTCCTGGCATGTTATTTTCACTAAGTCTGTGAAGCTAATATCTTTTGCACTTTTGCCATGCTTGTTTGAACCTGCTCTTGTGTGATTTAGCCATAGCTCAGTGTTCATCTTTTGTGAAGCATCTTGAGTAGATCACTTCCATGTGCTTTGGTGCTATGTTGGAGTGCAGTATCTTAGTTTCTTATTGCATTCTAGATGGCATCGTGTTGTTAATCGCAGAATTGTGCCATTATTGTTTTGCTTGCCATTTGCAAACCGTGCATCCGATTCTGGTGATCCCTATATCGATTTCGACCGAAATAAACTCATCTTTCAGTGGCACACTTGGTTTTCCATGTTGAGGCCTAGTTTAATCTTTTCCTTCCAGAGCACGCATATGCATTGCATATCACATCCCGCATATCATGTCATGTTTTGCATCATGTTGCTTGCGTATTGCACCGTGGTTGATTGTGGTTTCTTTTGCTTGTGCTCTTACTTTGGGTAGAGCCGGGAGACGATTACGTGATCGAGGAACCCGTTGAGTACACTTACGAGGATCAAGCTTTCGTCAGCTCGGAGAACTTTGGAGGCAAGATGAGCATACCCTCGAAATCACTTCCATCTTTGCTTGCTAGTTGCTCGCTCTTTTGCTATGCCGTGATACCTACCACTTTCTATATCATGCCTCTCATATTGCCATGTCAAGCCTCTAACCCACCTTTCCTAGCAAACCGTTGTTTGGCTATGTTACCGCTTTGCTCAGCTCCTCTTATAGCGTTGCTAGTTGCAGGTGAAGATGGAGTTTGTTCCTTGTTGGAACATGATTATTGTTGGTATATCATTATTATATCTTGTTTACATTAATGCATCTATATACTTGGTAAAGGGTGGAAGGCTCGGCCTTATGCCTGGTGTTTTGTTCCACTCTTGCCGCCCTAGCTTCCGTCATACCGGTGTTATGTTCCTTGATTTTGCGTTCCTTATGTGGTTGGCTTATAATGGGAACCCCTTGACAGTTCACCTTGAATAAAACTCCTCCAACAAGGCCCAACCTTGGTTTTACCATTTGCCACCTAAGTCTTTTTCCCTTGGGTTTCGCGGACTCAAGGGTCATCTTTATTTTAACACCCCCGGGCCAGTGCTGCTCTAAGTGTTGGTCCAACCTGAGCGATGTCCGGCACCCCTGGGCAACCAGGGTCTATGCCAGCCTGACGTCTTGCTCATCCGGTGTGCCCTGAGAACGAGATATGTGCAGCTCCTATCTGGATTTGTCAGCACATTCGGGCAGCTTTGCTGGTCTTGTTTTACCATTGTCGAAATGTCTTGTAACCGGGATTCCTAGTCTGATCGGGTCTTCCTTGGAGAAGGAATACCCTTCGTTGACCGTGAGAGCTTGTGATGGGCTAAGTTGGGACACCCCTGCAGGGTTTTGAACTTTCAAAAGCCATGCCCGCGGTTATGGGAAGATGGGAATTTGTTAATGTCCGGTTGTAGAAAACTTGAAGCTTAACTTAATTAAAATGAATCAACCGCGTGTGTAGCCGTGATGGTCTCTTTTCGGCGGAGTCGGGGAAGAGAACACGGTCTCGTGTTATGCTTGAACGTAAGTAGTTTCAGGATCACTTCTTGATCTTTGTAGCTTCTCGACCGTGCTTTGCTTCTCTTCTCGCTCTCATTTGCGTAAGTTAGCCACCATATATGCTAGTGCTTGCTGCAGATCCACTTCACTACCTTTTCCTACCCATAAGCTTAAATAGTCTTGATCGCGAGGGTGTGAGATTGCTGAGTCCCCGTGACTCACAGATTACTTCCAAAACCAGATGCAGGTGCCGATGGTGCCAGGGCAGGGGACGCGACCGAACTTAAGTGGGAGTTCGACGAGGATTCAGGACGTTACTATGTTTCCTTTCCGGACGATCAGTAGTGGAGCCCAGTTGGGGCGATCGGGGATCTATGCATTTGGGGTTGTCTTTCTTTATTTGGTTCCGTAGTCGGACCTTGATTGTATTCTGGATGATGTAATGCTATATTTATGTATTGTGTGAAGTGGCAATTGTAAGCCAACTCTTTATCCCTTTCTTATTCCGTTCATGGGATGTGTAAAGATTACCCCTCTTACGACATGCCTACTATGCGGTTATGCCTCTAAGTTGTGCTTCGACACGTGGGAGATATAGCCGCACCGTGGGTGTTAAAAGTTGGTATCAGAGCCTTCCCCGACTTAGGAGACCTCTGCTTGATCGAATCGCTGACGTTGTTGAGTCTAGAAAAATGTTTTGAGTCTTATAGGATTATATATATCGGAGAGTAGGATTCTTTTTACTCCTCAGTCCCTTCGTCGCTCTGGTGAGGCCTCCTGACGTAGAGTTTTGACTCTTCTCTTCTCAAATTTCACTAAATTTTTTTAGGATCACGCGGGTATCTTGGAATCGTTCCGATGGTTTTCTGACGAGAACATTGTTCTTGGTGCCTCCTCACATTTAGGGGTTGTGGCAGTGTCCCAGAGAGTTGAGCTCCGAGGTGTTGTCGTCACAATTTTATCGTTTCAGTTCTGGAATACCTGAGTTCGCCGACATCGAAAATCTCTTTTATGCAGTTGTTGGTGAGATAACCTCGACGCCACCCAGTACTGGGGCGGGAGTTTGGGAGTATTCCAATAACTCGTATAACGGATGCTTTTCGAAGGTTGAGGTATATGATTTCCGAAGGTTTCTTGGTTATGTATTGAAGGTTGGATACAGCTAGATGTAGGATTTGCTAGTTTTGGGTGAGGTATTATGCTTCCCCTGTATCCCCAACACCTGATTGCATAACCAGAAAGTTTCGGGAGTTTCATAGGTGGGAATTCATGTAGCTCTATTATTTCTTCCCGCAGATATTTGGTTTGTGATTGGGTAATCCTTACCAATTATTTGTTCATATCCGTACCTTGTTGATTTTATTCTTCTATCTCTATTTAAGTGGCTTCTCAACTTTATGGAAGTGTGATCATTTACTTTGGAATTCATTCGTTCATCCTTGTTCGAATGTTAAGGCTATATGTTGCAATTTCGATCCATTGATTCAGCTTGAATATATGACTTTCAAGATGCTAACGGATGTCACCCTCTTCAGGATGGCTCCTCCAACGCGCCAGAATCCGGAACCTCCGCCACCACCTCCACCTTCGGAGGCATGGCAAGCTGTCATGGTCGCCACCAACGCCAACACGCAGATGCTTTTGCAACTCTTGCAAGAGAGTAACCAAGGAAATCAAGGCCAAGGCAACAATCAAGCTCAATTTGCTACCCTCAATCAGTTCCTCGCAAACCAGCCGAAGTCCTTCAGTAACTGTGTCGAGGCCACATACGCTGATGATTGGCTTGTGGATATCTGCAAACATTTTGAGTGTAGCAACGTCAGGCCTGAGGACTTTGTCAAGTTTGCTTCGTTCCAACTCAAAGACCAAGCTGCTGAGTGGTATCAACAACACAAAGATTCCAGAGGAGGTCGTGTGATTACCTGGGATGATTTTCGCCGGGACTTCAAAGCTCACCACATTCCTTAAAGTGTTGCTGAGAGTAAGCGTGAGGAGTTCCGCAATCTGAAGCAAGGCAGCTTGTCTGTTTACCAATACAACATCCTGTTTCAGAGGCTCGCTCGCTTCGCCAAACAAGACGTCCCTGATGATAAGAGCATGATTTATCAATTCAGAGGTGGCCTCAGAGAAGATCTGCAACTAGCTCTCGTGCTTTTTGAGCCGACTGAGCATGATGAGTTCTACAACATGGCAGTAAAGCAAGAGACTGCTCAGGTCAAGTGCGATGCTTCTAAGAAGGGAGTCAGGGATGCAACTCAATCGTTTTCTTCAACTCAAGTGGCAGCTAGCAGCAAAAGTTCTGGTTGCCTCCTCCTCCTCCATTCCATCAGCCTTACCAGCAGAAGAGCAAAGGTGGCAATGGATCTTCCCACCCACCCAACCCAGTCTATCAGAACAAAGCTCCGTCTCATGGTCCAAGGTCAAGTGCTCCGTATCACCGTCCGCTCTCAGAGGTTACTTGCAACAAGTGTCAGCAGAAAGGGCACTATGCGAACAAATGCTTCAACCAGAGGTGCCTTCCGCCTCCTCCTCCTGTGAGATCTGCCAGCAATGCAGTGGTCAAGCATAATCCCAAGTCTGCAAAGGTCAACATGATGAACGCAGCTCAGGCAGAGGACTCTTCAGAAGTGATCATGGGTAATCTTCCTGTTAATGATATTCCTGCAAGAGTCTTATTTGATACTGGTGCATCTTTGTCATTCATATCAAAGCCTTTGCATCCATGCATGATTTGCATACTGTCGATTTGCCTAAGCCGATAGCGGTTTCCTCTCCGGGTTTGTTCATGAACACCAAAATGATGGCTCCGAATGTTTCTATCAAGATGGGAGATTATAAATTTCTGTCTTCTCCAATGGTCCTTGGTAACTCGGATATTGATCTAATTCTTGGCATGAACTGGCTTTCTAAGCACAAGTCTCAACTTGATTGTGCTACCAGGCAGATTAAATTGACACACTCGTCTGAGGATGTGATCATCTATGCCACTCGTGATGATACCATTCGGCTGTTTTCTCTCAATGAGAAGGGGGAGTTGAATGCCATCTCTCAGATTCCATTCGTTTGTGAATATCAAGACGTCTTTCCAGAAGAGCTTCTAGGAATGCCTCCTCACCGGCCAGCTGAATTTGTCATCGATCTTGAGCCTGGCACGAAACCTGTTTGCAAACTTCCTTACAAGCTTGGACCAGAAGAGTTGAAGGATATGAAGAAACAACTCGATGTAGAAGAGCGTATGGGTCTGATCCGACCTAGTTCTTCTCCATGGGGTTGTGGTGTTCTTTTTGTCAAGAAGAAGCATGGCACGGACCAACTCTGCGTCGACTACCGTCCATTGAACAAGAAGACCATAAAGAACAAGTACCCACTTCCCAACATCAATGAGCTTTTCAAGCAACTCAAAGGTGCTCAAGTATTCTCCATGCTTGACCTCCTTATGGGCTATCATCAGATTCACATTCGTCAACAAGATATCCCCAAGACAGCATTCAGAACAAGCTATGGTTCCTATGAATACACTGTCATGTCTTTCGGACTTGTCAACGCTCCTCCAATGTTCTCTCGCATGATGGACTTCATCTTCAACCCTTACTCAAATGATTTCGTCTTGGTGTATCTCTATGATATTTTGGTCTTTTCCAAGAACAAGGAGGATCATGCCAAGCATTTGAGATTGGTGCTGGGCAAACTCAGAGAACATCAGTTCTATGCGAAGTTTTCAAAGTGCGAGTTTTGGCTCGATGAGATTCTCTACCTTGGCCATATCATCTCCGCCAAGGGCATTGCTGTTAATCCTGAGAAGGTGTCTGCAATTGTGAATTGGGAACCGCCTCAGAATGTCAAGCAGCTCCGCAGTTTCCTTGGGCTTGCAAGCTATTGTCGAAGATTCGTTGAGAATTTCTCTAAGATTGCAAAGCCTCTTTCCAACCTCCTCCAGAAGCATGTGAAGTATGTCTGGACGCCTGAATGTGACATCGCTTTCAACACCCTCAAAGAGAAGTTAGTCACATCTCCAGTTCTGACTCCTCCTGATGAATCGAAACCATTCGGAGTTTTCTGTGATGCCTCCCTGCAAGGTCTCGGTGCTGTGTTAATGCAAGAGAAGAAAGTTGTGGCATATACCTCTCGCCAGTTGAAGCCCAGCGAAAAGAACTACCCCACTCATGACCTCTAGTTGGCGACAGTTGTCCATGCTCTTTTAACATGGAGACATCTCTTGTTGGGAAGGGAAGTGGACATCTTCACTGATCATAAGAGTCTCAAGTACATCTTCACTCAGCCCAACCTCAATCTCAGGCAGACTCGTTGGGTCGGAATGATTCAAGAGTATAATCCGAGTATTGAATATAATCCAGGCAAGGCCAACGTCATTGCTGACGCTTTGAGCAGGAAGGCTTACTGCAAGAGCTTAATTCTCAAGCCCTTCCAACCGGATCTTTGTGAAGCTTTCCGCAAACTTAATCTCCAAGTTGTTCCTCAAGGATTCCTTGCCAACCTCCAAGTCTCTCCTACTTTGGAAGATTAGATTCGTGAGGCTCAACTTCTTGATGCAATGGTGAAGAACGTGAAGAATGGGATTGCCAAGAGCCAACCCAAGTACTAGTGCTATCGCCTTGATGACAAAGATACTCTATTCTTCGAGGATGGAATTGTTGTTCCTAAAGGTGACATTCGTAAAGTCATTATGAACAAGGCTCACAATTCACTCCTATCTTTTCATCCTAGAAGTACAAAGATGTACCATGATCTCAAGCAGTCGTATTGGTGGACTCGAATGAAGCGAGAAATTGCTCAGTTCGTGAATGAATGTGATGTCTGCAGAAGAGTGAAAGCAGAACACCAACGACCAGCTGGATTCCTCCAACCTCTTGCCATTCCAAGATGGAAGTTTGACCACATTGAGATGGACTTCATGACAGGATTTCCCAAGTCCAAGCGTGGAAATGATGCTATCTTTGTTGTCATCGACAAGCTTGCTAAAGTGGCTCATTTTCTTCCTATCAAAAAATCTATCACAACAGCTCAGTTGGCAGAGCTATACACCTCCATGATTGTCTCTTTGCACGGCATTCCGCAGTTGATATCTTCAGATCGTGGAAGCATCATTACTTCTAAGTTCTGGGATTCCTTCCAGAAGGCCATGGGCACCAACATTCGCTTCAGCACAACCTTCCATGCTCAAACTAGTGGACAAGTCGAGCGAGTAAATCAAATTCTTGAAGATATGCTCAGGGCTTGTGTCATTTCTTTTGGTATGAAGTGGGAAGACTGTCTTCCATATGCCGAGTTCTCCTACAACAATAGCTTCCAAGCGAGTTCGGGCAAGGCCCCATTCGAGATTCTCTATGGCAGAAAGTGTCGTACTCCTCTTAATTGGTTAGAGACTGGTGAACGCCAATTTCTTGGCAATGACTTAATCACAGAAGCTGAAGAAATGTGTGAAGTCATCCATGAAAATCTCAAAGCCGCGCAATCGCGCCAGAAGAGTTACTATGATAGCAAGCATCGTGACTTGGCTTTCGAGATAGGAGACCATGTCTACCTCCGCGTCTCTCCAATGAAAGGCACTCGTCGCTTCGGTATCAAAGGGAAGATTGCCCCTAGATACGTGGGTCCTTTCAAGATCATTGGCAAAAGAGGCGATCTCGCCTATCAACTTGAGCTTCCATCAAACTTTGCAAATGTGCACAACATGTTTCATGTGTCACAGCTTTGCAAGTGTTTCAAGACTCCTGACTGCACCATCAACTTCGAAGAGATTGATCTCCAAGAAGACATGTCTTATCATGAGCATCCCGTTGCTATTCTTGAAGAAACTGAGCGCAAGGCTCGCAACAAGTCTGTCAAATTCCTGAAAGTGAAGTGGTCACACCATTCCACCGAGAAACCACCTGGGAACGCGAGGACCACCTTCGTTCCGAATACCCGGAGTTCTTTCAGCCTAGATCTCGGGACGAGATCCTTTCGTAGTGGTGGAGTGTTGTAACACCTCGAATGTAAATTACCATATTTGTACTCCAACTCTTGCCATTTTTGGCTCTAAGTTATGAGTTTTCCCTGTGGTTGGGTTTTGTCTTTGTTTTGCATCTTGTCCATGTCATGCATTTCATATCATGTCATCTTGTGCATCTCATTTGCATACGTATTCGTCTCATGCATCCGAGCATTTTCCCCGTTGTCCGTTTTGCAATCTGACACTCCTACGTCCTCTGGCGCCCCCTTTTGTCTCTTTTCGTGTGCGGATGTTAAACTTTCTCGGAATGGACCGAGATTTGCCAAGACACCTTGGTACACCACTGGTAGACCGCCTGTCAAGTTTCGTGCCATTTGGAGTCCGTTTGATACTCCAACGGTTAACCGAGGAACCGTAATGGCCTCGTGTGTGTTGTAGCCCAACACCCCTCCAAAGTGACCCAATAACCCATCCAAACCCCCTCCATCCTCTCGGCCGTTCGATCACGATCGCGTGGCCAAAAACCGCACTCCATTTAGACTTTCCTAGCTCCCTCTACCTATATAAACACCTCCTGTCGGGGATATACCCCGCGGCGTAACTCGGCCGGAATTATAACCCGGCCGGACTTGGCGATTCACCGGCGACCCGCACTGACTAGACGGTTTACAAGCAACCTGACTGAATATTATGACTCACTGGTAACCCGGCGGGCGGGACAGACGGATGACAAGGCCCAAGGCCCAGAAGGCCGGTTTATGTTAATGGTGGGCCGGTTTAAAGAGAAAAGGTGTTAGGAATATTTCCCTTACAAGGAGTTAAGACCCGGACTTGTATCCGGTTTGTATTAGAAGATAGACTAGTCCTAATCCTAATAGGACTCCACATGTAACCCGCCCCTTCAACATATATAAGGAGGGGCAGGGCTCCCCAAAGAGGGACAGGAAACAAGAAAACAATCTCTAGGGCTAGACACAAAGGGGGAGCCGGCTTATGCAGCGACTCCCTCATGACCATAATGAGACCTAGCCACAAACAGCATGTAGGGCTATTACCGGAGGATGTTTCCCGGGGCCCGAAGCTGTCTAAATCCTTGTCTTGTGCATTGATCCGCCTTGCGTCTCTCATCCCGATCAACCCCTCTCAAGCTACCACAAAGATGCGCTGGCCTCATGACTAAGTCCTCACACTAGGACATCTGCCGTGACAAATCCACGACAGTTGGCGCCCACTGTGGGGCTCGCGCACGGTGGTGTTGAGTTCTTGGAGGGATCTCTCCTAGGGATCGAGGAGCCCGTGATTGCTCACATGAAGAAAATATGGTTTGGCGATCAGGATCATGATTAGCTTTGAAGTTTACAGCACAAGGGTTGAAATCAAGAGGTTAGGGTTCCGTCGCCCGTGCCATGGATGTGACGAAGCAATCCATCAAAACCGTTTCTATGCCAAGTCCGAGGTCGACAAGGAGTTGATCCGCTCACGTAGGCGTACAAATTGTTCCAAGGTTACGACTGGATCCATAAAATCATGAGAAGTCGAGACGTGACGAGGCGATCGGGGATAATCCAAATTTTGCCCGTGTATAACCCGCCCAATCACCCTATCTCTGCAGTCAACCTGGGATCGGTTTTGTCTTAGAAAAAAAGTGGAACGAAAGACCACGACCCGGAGGTTGAGGTGAGGATGGACTCGGCAAACGCACGCAGATTCGTTTCAAGCCCCGAGGAGTTATCTATTAACAGCAAAAATTGTGTGGTCGTGGTACTTTTGTCTGATTGATGGAAGTTGCAGCTGGTTCACGCAACCTCCACGTCAAGTTCGTTTGAAAGAAAAAATAAAAATAATCTGCCAGGGCCAGTATACATCGCCACGTACAGGCGCAAGCTCCCAAGAAGATTGGATTGATCATTGATGTTGCTGCGCACACGGAAAAATCATGACCAAGTATTAGGACTAGTAGTTGCACGGTTTACGAGATCTATTTTGATTAATAGTGCTACTGTTACTACTAACATGTGAGCTCTAATCAGAACAAGGTCAACTCCTGTTTGTCATGAGAAGACGTTTGAAGCATTAAGGGAAGATTCCAGCGCGTTAAGCCACCTCCGAGTCGACCCGCCTCGTCGCTGCTGAAAAAGAAATATTACGGCAGCAGACGCCCAAAGGCCTTGGATAAAGACGTGCTCGAGGCATGTGCCCGCTAGCCCTGTTTGATGATGCACGCACATGCAGCGGTAGTCTGTGGAAGTTAAAGGCCAAAAGAAAGGAAGAATAAGAAAAGTACTACTAGTATACATCTCACGGGAGGTCTAGTACAGATAAATATCAGACTAGATGAGGACAGACGCCAGACATCACAGGTCCCAAGGTCAACATGACCCGTGACCCGGGGCTCTGTTCTAAACCGCCTAGTTCCAGGCTCCGTTACGGCCACAGTTGCCGCAACATGTTCCAGCGTCCGTATTGATCGGACAAAATATACTAGGTGCTATCTTTTTATATACCTTATCAGCACATATTAAATTACTTGAGAATAATTACTCTGGTTTGTAATATTTTTTATGTAGGACGACTATTAAAAAAAAGAATGGTGTTATACCGCGGATGCATGTTCGGCTGTGCCGCGCGGTTTCACGGACATGCGTGTCGCGGTCCAGTTTACATCAATGCGTCGGCCGACTCGCCCGTCCGCGCCGCCTTACAACGCCACGGACGAATCGCCCGTCCGCCCTTGCGGTCGGTTCACGCGTCCACGCCGGCTTACAACACGGAGAACAATTTGCTCGTCCGCACCGCCTTACAACGCTACGGTCGATTCATCCGTTTGCTCCTGCGGGTGACTCATCTGTGGTTGATTTTAGCTTCACCGTGGTGACCATCAACTCCACAGCGGATAATTTCCAGCCTCACATATCAGGTGACATCTATCTAAGTCTATTTTTGACACATATTGTTTTTTGTCAAAAGAACAATTACTTTGGACCGTATATTTTTATACACAGGACAATCATTCACTACAAATATGGTTTATACCATGGGTATGGAGCACGGGTTGACAATATTCCGCCCGGCGACAGTCCGTAACATATTACCCGATGAATGGACGCACACAAGCTGCCGCCCGTATGGCCCGGTCTACATCAACTAGCCGGGACTGAGCCTATGATTGACTCGCGCGTCTGCACCGGCTTACAACGCCACGGACGACTCGCCCATCCGCTCTCGTGGCCGGTTCACGCGTCCGCGCCGGCTTACAACGAGGAGGACAACTTGCTTTTCCGCACCGGCGTACAAAGTCATGGCCGACTCATCTATGTTGCCTCTGATACTGCGGTCGTTTTTACCATCCATCTCTCGCGGCCTGGTCTATATCAACACACCAGGCTACACCTGTCTGCATGGGCTGTTTACTGAATATAAAGCAAGTCACAGCTTGGGTAGCCCGGTTTTTCTTTCAACAAATTGGAGGCAAATTATCATATACTATCAACCGCCATCTGCACTGGATGGCTCAATGGGCAGGCGCGCAAGTCGCCACCACTGTAGTTTGGTTAAATTCAAGTAGCCAGTTGGAAGGAACCATTGGCCGAGTTGCTGACACGGCTCATACGGGATCATTTTTAACCCACCGCAGTCACCTCAACCTTCTGTGGATTCACATCGTGCTATCAACACCAATGATATACAAATTATGCCGGTTTATATCACGGTCAAATATGTAGAATCTCAAAGTCAACTCCTCAAGTCACCTTGAGACTCGGGGGCTACGATGACATGACTCAGCAAATCTTGCCAGTTTCAGCAAATTTAAAAACCCAGGATGATGGAGGGAAAGATAACCCGGTTCCGGAGGCTACTGTTATATTGATGAAATTTTAAAGGCCGTCAGAAAATTTCCGGCTTAGAAAGTATATGACAGTTACAAAATTCTGGCTTAATGAAGAAGGTCCGGGTCATCAGGAAGGATTTTGGTTTAAAATCCGGCTCAAGGGAAGTCAGTCTCACTGAAGCTCTCAAATCTGGTTTAAGATTTTCCGGTTCAAAAAGAATTAAGTTCTCGCAAGTTCGAGTTTAAAAGGCCGTCAGAAAATTTCGGCTAAAAATGAAGATTCCGGTTCAAGGGAAATATATCTCCCACAAAGCTCTGACACTCTCAATATCCGGTTCAAAATCCCGGTTCAAGAAGAATTTATCTCTTGCAAAAAGTTAAAAGTTGCCGAAGAGGACCTGTTGTCATGACGCGCGGTTCAAACATGGGTTATCCTGCCTTATTGTCTTATCATATTATTGATCACATGGGGGCTTCTATTTATAAAGCGGAGTTTTGATTACATATTGATCCAGCTATCAAGCCAATATTGTCATAAGAGCACAGCTCTGGTTACTTCAGTAATCCGGCTATCAAGCCAATATTATCATAAGGGGCCAAAGAGAGTCTGTTGCACAGCATAGCTCAAACATGGGTATCCCTTGAGCACAACTCATAATATCACTTGGGGGCTATGTTCAAACCATAGTCACACCTCTTGATCGGCGTAAGGCCACCAGGGAAATCACTTGGGGGCTTGGTCGTATTCGAACCATAGCTACACCTCTTGATTGGCGTAAGGCCACCAGGGAAGTTACTTGGGGGATCTTTGCTTCAACGGAGTAAGAGTCTGCACCCTTGTAATAGGCTATCAAGCCCGGCTTGGAAGCCTGGTGTTCGCACCTAAAACCCCGGATTAACCTTCCTTCTTTAAGTAAGTCACTCCGCCCAGGTAAACCTGGTACGACCCACGAACGTTTGACGGTCAATCTCATAGACCCTGAACTTGTCAAAGTTAAAACGTGATTGGTTAAAGATTGAGGTCCATCTTAAGAGGCTTTGTGAAATGGTTAATTCAGTGGCCTAGCAGCCCATGAAAAGCGTCGATTTGGAGCCTGGCAGCTCGTAAAAAGCCTCGCATGTTCTTTTTGAGTTCTATTTGCCAAGTTTTTTGCCTTTGTTGAGGTTCATAATATCTTCTGATAAACCGGCGTCCTTGACCCGGCTTGGCTTTCAACTACAAGTTGTTAGTACATGATCAGTTATAATCCGGCGTTCATTAACCCGTTCTGGTTTTGACTAACAAGTCGCCAGTGTTATAAGGAAAATCCGGTGTTTATTGTATCCCGGTATGGTTTATTATCATAATCCGGCAAATTAAGGAAGGAGTTCTCAATACTGAAGATTGGGGTTACCACCCTCACTACAAGAATTGGTTAAACCAACAAGGTGATTCAATGTCACAGGTAGCATCTATGTCATATTTGATTATCTTCAATTACAGCTTTGGTTATAAACCCTGGTTATTTATATGGGCATTATGACCCGCCCTGCGGTAAACCGCCAAGGATTCTTGTGATCTACTTGTGTGCAAGATAAGAATGCATTTGGGTGGCTACTCACCCTGGTTTTCGATGTTAAGTCGCCAGGGCATATGTTATTTACACTTTGAGCAGGATTTGCAGAATTATGACATATAAATTCAAGCTCATCATCAAAATTGATGCTTCAAAAGGGTTATCCATTTTGGATTTTCTCAAAGGCTATCAACCGCTAGGTTATAAAAATTCCAGCTTACAATGAATGCGCATTAAGTCGCCATCGGCCAAGAGTAGCCGAGTATTTAAACTCCGGATTTACTTATCAACCGGTAAGATATTCATATCTTTCATAGCTAAAATTGGCTGGATTTTCATGATGATATTGAACGATTGAGGTTTTTAAATCGGATTATATTATTCAAATCTTCAAATAGCCAAACATGGCTGGATTTTTATGGTTAGCAATAAACAGTATTATGATCAAGGTTTTCAAAGTCGCTTTAGTGCAATGGCTGTCATATTATCAATGGATACGATTTATTCTACAATGGAGGGAATAGTCCCGAGTCGCTGCAGGCTTACGACCCGGCACTTGGGGGC
Source organism: Triticum urartu (assembly GCF_003073215.2). NCBI lineage: Eukaryota > Viridiplantae > Streptophyta > Magnoliopsida > Poales > Poaceae > Triticum > Triticum urartu. Next base: position 351,301,968 of record NC_053025.1, read on the forward strand.
TACATTATTCAAATGGAGATTATATCAAATATGCAAGTCTCATGTCGCTGCAAGCATGCACCATGACACTTGGGGGCTAATGCAAAGTCATTTTTATTGGCCTTATTGAAGATCCGACTCATCACATCATTATATACAAAGTACCAGCTCAGTATTATCTTACTAAGACGGTCCTTGGGGGCTACCAATTGCTCCTATCAATGATTCAAGGTACATAAGTCTTAATCCGTTATATTCAAGGGTCCACTGCTCAGTTGGTAAAACACAAAAGCTCTTAACATTGTGGACGTGGGTTCAAGCCCCATGGTGGAGTTACATCATATGATGTTATTTTCAATAAAGCATGATTATATTTATAAAGTTCCTGCTCATTATTGCATAATGACCCAGCCCTTGGGGGCTACATTGGTTGAAGTTTTTTGAGCGTCAGGCAATTACAAGTCCCAGGTTGCTGCAAACATGACAACCCCGCACTTGGGGGCTACATAATATGGAGTATTCAGTTTTTTACTAAAGTGACTGGGATGAACAACATGGATTTCTTAAGTGGCAGTATTTATATTGAAGCAAGTCTTAAGCCATCACTTTGTTCTGTTCAAGACTTGGGGGCTACAGATAATATGGATATAAGGGAGAAAAATCTTCAAATTCTCAGTTTTCAATAAACCAGATTGACCCGGCGTCATCAATAATCATGAACTGACGTTGGCAATAATCATGACCCAGAATTATTAGTTTTTATAACCCATCGATTTTGGAAATCATAGCTTGGCAAGTTCTACATTTTCAAGCCGGCTGAATATCAATTGAATATTTGAAGACCAATATTTTTGTCAAGTCAGAGCATTGAAGGCCGACTCAAATGGATTACTTATTCACAATATTTATTCTACAAGCAAAATGATTATGAAGCTAGTCTATTGACCAGGATTTTTTAGAAGAAGAAAATGACAAGGACTTAAGGATGATCAGGTGCTGGTTTACAAGAATTCTTAACCCGGAGTACAACTTGTCAAATTTGTTCTTGTGTTTATTTTGCAGCATAAGTTTACCATGGATAAATCCAAGCTAAACTTGGGGGCTAATGTCGGGGATATACCCCGTGGCGTACCTCAGCCGGAATTATAACCCGGCCGGACTTGGCGATTTACCGGCGACTCGCACTGACTAGACGGTTTACAAGCAACCTAACTGAATATTATGACTCACCGGTAACCCGGCGGGCGGGACAGACGGATGACAAGGCCCAAGGCCTAGAAGGCCGTTTTATGTTAATGGTGGGCCGGTTTAAAGAGAAAAGGTGTGAGGAATATTTCCCTTACAAGGAGTTAAGACCCGGACATGTATCCAGTTTGTATTAGAAGATAGACTAGTCCTAATCCTAATAGGACTCCACATGTAACCCGCCCCTTCAACATATATAAGGAGGGGCAGGGCTCCCCAAAGAGGGACAGGAAACAAGAAAACAATCTCTAGGGCTAGACACAAAGGGGGAGCCTGCTTATGCGGTGACTCCCTCATGACCATAATGAGACCTAGCCACAAACAGCATGTAGGGCTATTACCGGAGGATGTTTCCCGGGTCCCAAAGCTGTCTAAATCCTTGTCTTGTGCGTTGATCCGCCCTGCGTCTCTCATCCCGATCAACGCCTCTCAAGCTACCACAAAGTTGCGCTGGCCTCATGACTAAGTCCTCACACTAGGATATCTGTCGTGACAATTCCACGACACCTCCCCCTCCGAAATTTGCAGTCCAAACCCCAAAAATCCTTCCCCGCCGCCACCAGGCATGTCTGTCGAGGCCGGACACGCCCGCGCTGCCACCAGCAGCCAATGGCATCGCACCACATGTACCGCCGCCGACCCGCGCACCGCCGAGGCCCGCAGGGCCCAGATCCGGCCCCCGCAGGCCCGCTCCCCGCTGCCGCCGGCCAAGGGCGACCCCGCCGCTCCACCGCTGCCCGTCCAACACCGGTCACCGTGCTGCCCAGCTCCGTTCGCCGTCCGCCGCCTCGCCCCGGCAAGTTCCTCATCGCCCGGCCTCCGCCGCGCCGGATCTAGCGAGATCCGGCCGGAACCGCTTCCTCCGCGAGCTCCCCGGACCTCGCCGACCTCTTCCCCAGCCCCGGCCTCCTCCTCGCGTACTTCTCCGACGGGAACTACGACGAACCTCACTGTCTGTGCCAACCCTAGATCCGATCTGAAGCTGAGGTTGACTTCGAAATTTCCACCAAGTCCCAGTATTTTTCATCTCGTGTGCACTTGTTTGACCTAGCATAACTTCCTCCTCGCAACTCCGTTTTGGGCGTGCAATATATTAAAATGTTCATCGTGATGTGCTCTTCATTTCATTTCATTGTGATATGCTTGTTGGAGTCCATCTTGATGCACAAATCACTGATGCAAGAGTGCTATAAAATGTTAGGTGCTGATTCTTAGCAGAGTATGAGCATTTGCCATTTTGCTACATTTGTTGGGTGCTGCATATGGGCTTGAGCTCTATATGTGTTTTGGGCTATGCCATGCCATCTTTACATGGGCGTATGCCATGTATTTTTGTGATAAATTTGGTGAATAGCACAAGCATGAAAATTAGCTCTCGTAATATTGCTGTTTTCATGGACTTAGAATTTCACTAAGTCATTTCCCTGCTGTTATTTTTTATGCCATGTATTCATGTTGCTATAGAGAGATCGATGCTTCTTTTGGGTATGTTCAGTAAGGATGATTTGGACATATGGTTGTGCTCTATCCATCCATGCCCCTGTTTGCATTTATGGAGTGCCCTAGCATGACTCAATCTTGCTCTACTTTTGCTATAAAATGTTCCTGGCAGATTGTTTACATGTTCATCAATTTTGCCAAGGTTGTTGTAGTTGATCCATACATGCCATGAGTTTTTTATTGCTTTGGTTAGCTTCATGAACATGTCTTCTTGTTGGTAGTATGCTTAACTTGTCATGCAATGCCTTGTGGTGAGTGAATCAAGCTCGCAAACATGCCTTCATAATTCTGTTGATGCCTGCTCTTGTGTGATTTAGCCATAGCTCAGTGTTCATCTTTTGTCAAGCATCATGAGTAGATCAGTGCCATGTGCTTTGTTGCTATGTTGGAGTGCAGTAGCTTAGTTTCTTGTTGCATTCTAGATGGCATCATGTTGTTAATCGCAGAATTGTGCCATTATTGTTTTGCTTACCATTTGCAAACCGTGCATCCAATTACGGTGATCTTTATTTCAATTTCGACTGAAATCAACTCATCTTTGCAGCGACACACTTGGTTTGCCAAGTTGAGGCCTGGTTCAATCTTTTCCTTCCGGATCACGCATATGCATTGCATATCACATCCCGTATATCATGTCATGTTTAGCATCATGTTGCTTGCGCATTGCACCATGGTTGATTGTGGTTTCTTTTGCTTGTGCTCTTGCTTTGGGTAGAGCCGGGAGACGATTACGTGATCGAGGAACCTGTTAAGTACGCTTACGAGGATCAAGCTTTCGTCAGCTCGGAGAACTTTACAGGCAAGATAACCATACCCTCGAAATCAATTCTATCTTTGCTTGCTAGTTGCTCGCTCTTTTGCTATGCCACGATACCTGCCACTTGCTATATCATGCATCCCATATTGGCATGTCAAGCCTCTAACCCACCTTTCCTAGCAAACCGTTGTTTGGCTATGTTACCGCTTTGCTCAGCCCCTCTTATAGCGTTGCCAGTTGCAGGTGAAGATGGAGTTTGTTCCTTGTTGGAACATGATTATTGTTGGGATATCATTATTATATCTTGTTTACATTAATGCATCTATATACTTGGTAAAGGGTGGAAGGCTCGGCCTTATGCCTGGTGTTTTGTTCCACTCTTTCCGCCCTAGTTTCCGTCATACCGGTGTTATGTTCCTTGATTTTGCGTTCCTTATGCGGTTGGGCTATAATTGGAACCCCTTGACAGTTCGCCTTGAATAAAACTCTTCCAGCAAGGCCCAACCTTGGTTTTACCATTTTCCACCTAAGCCTTTTTCGCTTGGGTTTCATGGACTCAAGGGTCATCTTTATTTTAACCCCCCCAGGCCAGTGCTTCTCTAAGTGTTGGTCGAACCTGAGCGATGTCCGGTGCCCCCTGGGCAACCAGGGTCTATGCCAACCCGACGTCTTGCTCATCCGGTGTGCCCTGAGAACGAGATATGTGCAGCTCCTATCAGGATTTGTCAGCACATTCGGGCAGCTTTGCTGGTCTTGTTTTACCATTGTCGAAATGTCTGGTAACTGGGATTCCGAGTGTGATCGGGTCTTCCTGGGAGAAGGAATATCCTTCATTGACCGTGAGAGCTTGTGATGGGCTAAGTTGGGACACCCCTGCAGGGTTTTGAACTTTCGAAAGCCGTGCCCATGGTTATGGGAAGATGGGAATTTGTTAATGTCCGGTTGTAGAAAACTTGAAGCTTAACTTAATTAAAATGAATCAACCGCGTGTGTAGCCGTGTTGGTCTCTTTTCGGCGGAGTCCGGGAAGAGAACACAGTCTCGTGTTATGCTTGAATGTAAGTAGTTTTAGGATCACTTCTTGATCTTTGTAGCTTCTCGACCGTGCTTTGCTTCTCTTCTCGCTCTCATTTGCGTAAGTTAGCCACCGTATATGCTAGTGCTTGCTGCAGATCCACGTCACTACCTTTTCCTACCCATAAGCTTAAATAGTCTTGATCGCGAGGGTGTGAGATTGCTAAGTCCCCGTGATTCACAGATTACTTCCAAAACCAGATGCAGGTGCCGATGATGCCAGGGCAGGGGACGCGACCGAACTCAAGTGGGAGTTCGACGAGGATTCAGGACGTTACTATGTTTGCTTTCCGGACGATCAGTAGTGGAGCCCAGTTGGGGCGATCGGGATCTATGCATTTGGGGTTGTCTTTCTTTATTTGGTTCCGTAGTTGGACCTTGATTGTATTCTGGATGATGTAATGCTATATTTATGTATTGTGTGAAGTGGCGATTGTAAGCCAACTCTTTATCCCTTTCTTTTTTAGTACATGGGATGTGTAAAGATTACCCCTCTTGTGACATGCCTACTATGCGGTTATGCCTCTAAGTCGTGCTCCGACACGTGGGAGATATAGCCGCATCGTGGGTGTTACAGCTGGTGCACCCCCCATATGGGCAGGCCAAGGAGGAGAAGGGAAGAGGGGAAAGGGAAAGGAAAGAGAGGAACAGGATTCCCCCTTCCTTCCCCCTTCTTTCCTTCCCCCTCCGACATGTATGGCATGGGGGAGGGGGGCTAGGGAAGAGTCCAACTAGGATTTGGTCCTACTTGGGGTGCCTCCTAGCCTCTCCTGCCAGGACCCCGATTCTAAGTCACACCGATCTAGCTTGTAACACCTCATATCACTTTGCGGCCTCATGCACGGTATCCCCACGGGAGTCGCCTTACCATGGCCCGGGACCGTTTGCGCCTTTCGGCTCACATATATGATAGTGTCGCTAGCATCCATATGACAAAGAACCCGGGCCGACATGACTAGTCGTGAACCCAAAGTGGCACTAACTTATGGGGACATGCATACATGAATCAACATCGAGCATGTCGGTCAGCAGCGTGCGAATCTGGGCTGTAGCACTGGGCTAACAGGACTCTGGTGAACCGGGCTGTAGCAGGCTAGGCAGGACTCCGGATGTCACCGCGTGACATTTCCCCAAAGGGACAGACACAGGAACGAAGTGAATCACATGCCGGCCAGTCAAGTGTTCCGGAGCAGTAGTGCTGGGCTAGCAGGACTCCGGTGAACCGGGCTGTAGCGGACTACTATGGCTCATGGAAGCATAAGACTACATTTCACCATAAGAGAGGCTGCCAAGGATAAACAACTAGGTTGTCGGATCCCACACATACCAAGCATTTCAATCATACACACGACATGCTCAATATGTGTAATACAACATGGCATCACAACAAAACTCTACGACTCAAAGTATTTATTCATTAGGCTCCGAGGAGCGAGAAATTACAAACATGGGTCTCATGACCCAACATACAGAGGATACAAGCAACAAGCACATGCGGAAGCTTAACTTGTCTGAGTACAGACAACTACAAATGAAGAAGGCTGAGAAGCCTGACTATCTACAAGACCCTCCCAAGGGTACAAGATCATAGCTGAGGTAACGAGCTAAACGTCGAAGTCCATGCGGAACTACTAGTGAGACTGAAGTCTCTCTGCAATAACATAAATTAAGCAAACATGAGTACAAATGTACCCAGCAAGACTTACATCAGAACTAGCTACATATGTATCAGTATCAAGAAAGGGGTGGTGGAGTTTAACTGCAGCAAGCCAGCTTCGACTCGGTGGCTATCCTGAACTACGACTGCAAGTAACTCTTTTGAGGTGGCGCACACGAGTCCACATATTCACCATATCAATCACCACTATGGATCCACTTCCGTCTTCCTACGAGAAGGCCATCCATAGCATTCACGCTTATCATGCGCATTTTAGAGTATCCACTTTTACTTGTCTATGAACGATGCAAGGGGTCCAAGTTTCCATATCCGAGGAATCCGGCTATTTGAATAGGTAATGATAACCCTGTAGGGGTGTACTTCTTCACACACGCTCTCACCACTTATCACCATGTACACGTCATGTATGTCGGCAATCTTCAAGCGGAAGCCTGGCGAGGATGTCGGCCACGACCTGACTAACCACACAAGTCTCTCGTCTAGGATTATTGCCTATTCGGGTTCCATCCGCAAGGAGATCCGGCCTGGGTGTCGCTCACGGCCCCAAATGATGTGTACAGGGTTCCCAAGCCCACCATCTGGGTGCCACTTGGTACACTGGGCCACTGTGCCTAGTCTGTCCCAAGCCCACCTATACCGGGTGCCACTTGGTAGACTACTAACACTACCTACAAACACCAGAAACTAGTTGCAACTCCTGGACAGAGATCGGGTTGATTAATATGCCGAGAGGGGTCGAGTTACCGGAACCCAATGTGTGGTAGTAACTGTTCATGGATCACAAACACATAACTCAGTTCCTGAGAACGGCTGCAATGAGACAACCCACCATGTACTCCTACATGGCCTCTCACCGCTACCTTTACCAAATCGTGTTCACACACTTAGCTCTCAACGGTAGGACATGTTCACCATGTTCCAATTCATTCCCGATGAATCAGACCTGACTCAACTCTAAGCAGTAGCAGGCATGACAACAAGCATGAATGAGTAGGCACATTAGGGCTCAAACAATTCCTACTCATACTAGTGGGTTTCATCTATTTACTGTGGCAATGACAGGTCATGCAGAGGAAAGGGGTTCAACTACCGTAGCATGTAACAGTTGAACCGTTGTTGTCCTAATGCATTAAAAGAGAGCAGGAGCGAGAGAGTGGGATTGTATCGGAATGAACAAGGGGGTTTTGCTTGCCTGGCACTTCTGAAGATAGTATAGTTCTTCATCAGTGTCATCGAACTCATCGTCGGAAGCACGTCTATCGAGAGGGGACAAATACTGGCAACAGAGAAGGAGAGCACAATCAATGCAATGCACAATATGATGCATGATCATGACATGTCAATATGTTGTGTTTTGAGCTAATGCAACTAGCAACATGTTAAATGGAGTTGGTTTGAACCCTAGGTTCAAATTCAAACTCCATATGTGAGGGTTTAAATGCCATTTATATGATTTGGACTAACCAGCAGCCATAAGTTGTTCTAGCATGCATGAAAATGGTACAGATGGGTAGATTGGATTTTTCTGATCATTTTTCATATATAATTTATTTCATTCTGAGCTACGGTTGATTTTATAAGATTTTTAGAAGTTTAAAACATTTTCTGGAATTTCCTATGCAAGAATAAATCCAGAAAAAGAGTTATTGCGTCAGCATGATGTCAGTAGGTCAACAGACCCGGTCAGGTCAAAGCTGATGCGTGGGTCCTGCATGTCGGTCTCACAGTGACTAAACCAGTTTAATTAAATGTAAACTAATAAGTTAATCAGGGGCCGGGCCCCACATGTCATTGACCCATAGGGTCAATTAGGTTAGTGCTAATTAGTGGTTAGGCCTAATTAAGCTAGAGCCACGTCAGCATCACCGGAGCTCAACGCCGGCGAACTGGAAACGCGGCGGTGACCCCTCGAAAGGGCAAGAGAGCGGTGGTCAAGGCCACTAGAGCGCAGCTCGTGCCCGCCCGCATCCAGGGAAGCAGGTAGCTAGGTGCGGGGTCGCCGGAGTTCGCTGGAAATGAGCTCGGGGCGGCGGTGCTAGCTCGGCCTCGATGGGAAAAAGGCCTACGGCGCACGGAAGGGCGGTTGGGTGGTCGCGTTCGTCTCCTGGGGACGCCCAGAACATGGTGGTACGCTGAGACGTGGCATCCATGAGCTCTAGCCACGGCGACCTCGTGGCCGGCGGCGAGGAACTCTCGGGCTCGACGGAGCCCACGGTTAGAGAAAGAAATCGACATCGGGGAGAGAGAGGTTAGGTGCGGAGGCTCATAGCGTGGCTAACGAGCGCGAGGGCGAGGTCGGGGATGCCCTGTAGCTCCCAAATCGACGGCGAGGATCCACTGCGACCGACAAGAGGAACGGCGGTGCTGGAGATGTCCAAGGGCTTCTGGCGCCATGTGGCTCGGTGAGGATGAAGAGGGGGACGAGGCGGAGCTTCTTAGGGCGACGGCAAGGTGTGGGGTGGCCGGTGGCCGTGGTGGTGGCGAGCGGTGTCGACGGCAGCACTCGGTGGCGCTGAGGAAGCAAGTAGAGGAGGGAGAGGGAGTCCTGGGAGAGAGGGGAGAGGTGCAAGGGGTCGAGGGGAGTGCGTGCCGCCCTCGGGTGCTTCCAGCAGCGAGCAGGTTAGCAGGAGGTGGCCGGCGCGTGCCGGCGCGCGATGGGCACACGCCCTCGCGTCCTTCTGTCAAGAGGAGGACGACGACTGGCAGATGGCTGCGTGGGCTGGGCTTCACAGTAACTGGGCCGAGGTAGGCTACAGGTAAGTTTGTGATCTGTTTTATTTTTCTGTTCTGTTTTCTGTTGTTTAATATTCTGCCATTGTTCAAAATTCAAAACAATTTCAAAATAGTGAGAATATCCTTTGAATAATTTTATGTTGCAGAATGGACATTTCCAAATGCACACAAAATGTTTCAAAGATATTCCAAATTATATTCTAGTTATATGAATATAACTCAAATTCAAATAGCTATTGATTTAAATTTAGAGTCCCAATAATAAATCCTTAAAAATGTTCCTAAATTCTGGTTTAATATATAGCTCTTGCCAAAATTATCAAACATTGCAAAAGGACATCTTGGAAACAAAGAATGAGATTTCCAGGGTTCTTTGCCCTTCTTTTATTTAAGTTTTTGAAGCTTCCACTTTCCTCAATTCCAAGTTTCAGAAATTTAGACATGATGCATGAGTGCTCTATGATGCAACTAATACAAGCAATAATCTAGGGCTGTGACAACTCACCCCTACCAAACAAGAATCTCGTCCCAAGATTCAAGTCGTGAGGTAAGAAGACAGAGGGACACAAGCTAACACATTCTTCACGATCTAGATGTCTTTCTCGAGGATGTTGATTTGATAACTCAAGTCGATCTTGACGTCTTTGCTTTTGAAAACTTCATCCAACACGACGACGACAGAAAAAAAACTCTACAGGAATCGACCCCCTCGAAGGTCGAGCACTCAGGATCAACTCATGGAGTGAGACGTTGAAACATCTATCGAGCTGAGACACGAATCATACATCCAGAGGGATGGAGTGAAACAGATGACGAAGACTCAATTTGGTAGGCAACAACTTCACGCTGGAGTAGGATGGTGCATGGTTTCCAAAGTATCGAGGAGATAATTGTCATGATTCTATAATAGGGCACCTTAGAGAAGGTGACTCATAGATATATTCCCTCAACTGGCAAAATAATTACTTTTGATACTGAGATCATTGGAAATCTTTATACCAGCCTAAGGCAATCACAAACGATCAGTTGAAGGAGTTCGAAAGGATGACATACTTGGACTAGAACAAAAAATGTGGACTACCTTGTTGAAGACAACGTGATGGATGATTTACCTATCATCGGAAATAGATGGGACCATGGTAGGACCACTTTTGAAGATGATCCTGAACAACAATTGCTGAGAAGGGTAGTCCAAGGGAGATTGGCAGAAGGCAGTGCAAGCTGGGAACAGAAGGCAAATGTCGGGAATGTTCCAACCATCATATCTGCCTGAGATTCAGATCTGGTTAAAAACAGGATACTTCAGACTCACATGTCCGAAAAGAAGTGTTTCAACACAAGTCGACAAGATAACATTGCGAGACTCTCGGGAGATGAACTATGATAGCAAGTTCCAAAACATGAGCAGGTTTTGCTACACACCTGTGAACACACTGTCCTAGACAAGCGTGACCACATGGCAGTCTTATAATAAAACACTACCGAGTTCAGGTGGGGAACCATAATCGAGGATATCGAAGTCCTTTCATAAGTCCGGATTAGCTCTTATGAAGGAACTCATTCTCCTTGAACAAACCAGTCAGTGGCTTGGTGTACTAGGAGATGCACATGGAATGGAGGTAGCGAGCCTGTCAAACCATAGCATACTTCGCACGTGTATGACTGACTTGGGATGATTCCAGTGGAAGCAACATTGACTTTCTTGAGTTCACGGGGGCAACTTGCATCAAATGCACATGTATTCGAGGAAGTCACTTCTTTCATCCGAACATATGCTTCATGAACGGGACATGAAGATAATGCTTATAAAAGTTTCCAACACTACTTAGATGTTCGACATGTATCATGGACAAGATAAGGATGTTGCCAATGGGCTCAACAACAATTCATCCAGGTTCCCATGAAGATGGATTTCCACGACTATGTGAACAAGGTGATAGCATTGGTCAGACCAAAGGATGTAATGGTGTATGCCCGAGGAATCAACCTCGAGTAAGACAACATTACGAACATCGTTGGTTCTGATTTGATTTGAGGATAGCCCACACTCAAATCAAAGTTTGGAAAACACAATAGATCCAACAACTGATCACGAGGACCAATCGATGAAGATATCATCTTTCTTCAACACACACACACACATAAAAGATATCCCTTAACACGAACTAAGTCAGACAAGCTTTTATCTTCCAAATCTCCAAGTTGTTGTTTAGCTTAACCAACTAGCTCAGGGGTATCCAACACAGATTCTTGGATAAGGGGTGGTTACAAGAAACCAACTTGATCATGAACTCAACATAGCGGTCAGGTGTCAACCTGGTAACACTTCCGAGAAGACATTCGGAAAATCACGAACCACCGATATGTTACTAAGCTCGAAAACAATCTTGTTTTTCAAGGCAAGACGATATGATCAAAAGAGCGAGGGATTGACACAATCATAACTCATTGATTGAAGAGTACACCTGAAATAAGGACTAGGTAGCACGATCAATCTTAGGATGATGATTCAACAACCAGCACGCTAAGAATGAGAGTATTGTCCATTTACTACCAAGCAACGAGTTGCTCGGAGTATTGATTTCACACATCACAATTCACATGTCGGCATTCTGGTTACAACAACATGGAACCAAGGAATGAATAATGATGGTGAGAAGTATCACTACGGCAAGAATCCATAAGAGGTTGTGCAATTCCTGTAATATTCCTGACATAAGGGGGTAATACTCCAGGATGGAACAAACTAGAAGCTGGACTGGCATTCTTAATCTGCGGAACACAACTACTTTGACCCAATCCTGGATATGGATGAGGTACTGGAGTTTGTTTCTCCTAGTCATTCCGAAATAGAATGGCTCGATGGACCAGAAGAATAATAGGCATTGATAACACGAATGCACAACTAGTCCTGACTATCAATTGATAGCCGAGGTCCAGAAAACAACTAAAGAGGGACAACTCAAAAGAACATCTGATTTTCTGAGTTGTGGATGCATAGATTAGTATGTCGAGCAAAGCTCAACATTTCTTCTGGATAACCCATGCAGAAAGGGAGAACTAGCAGATTCACAATGTAGAACGAAGAACTCATCAAGAGCACTCTTATTGTGATCTTTTGGTTCAAAAGAACTTCTGCCATAAGCAGTTCATGGTACTTGGAAGAAGGAAATACCACGGACCTCGAGGACTATCGCAAAGGTTACTAATATCCTAAAGGAACTAGCAAACACTATCAACACGAGATAAGTAGAGTGAATCTCGGGCTCAAAAACCCAGAAATAGAATACCTACATACTGGATAACATCACGGGATGCTTTCAAGAAAGGTGGCCAGAATTATCACACTGGGGATATAAAGCATTGCTAGATTAGTGGGTGGTTTGCTAGAATGCCTAGGGTCATAATACTAGCTCCAACATATATGTGAAGGCAATGGAGTACCTCAACAGACCGATTAGTGTGCTTAATCTGGCCCAAAAGGACATCGGAAACGGGATGAAGGGATTTGCAAATGCATCATACTATTTAGAAATCTGGGATAACTCGGACAGCATAACGGTTGTAATTGCTCAAAAAGATTTGAGACAACCTGCAAAATGGTGGCATAGCCACTCAACATCACAAACTCAAGGTTCTGAGGCCAGCTATGAACATATGGAAGTAGTAGGAACTGAACTGAGGCTTGAACTCAACAATCCTAGGCAACTACGGTTTAGTAACACGTCATCCTGAGAGATAGAAGAGAAGCCTAGTTCTTAACCCCATATAAAAGATAAGATGACTCAGATCAGAAGGTCATGAGGATAAGGAGTAAAAAGAGCCTTACGTTCCCATCCACAATCAATTCCCTTATATAACTAAAGCATTTCTAGACACGACTTCGACCAGCTTGGCTTGGTAATCCTACAAGCAGTCAGGCTCTGATACCAAAGCTGTCAAGACCTCGATTCTAAGTCACACCAATCTAGCCTATAACACCTCATATCACTTTGCGGCCTCATGCACGGTATCCCCACAGGAGTCGCCTTACCATGGCCCGGGACCGTTTGCGCCTTTCGGCTCATGTATATGATAGTGTCGCTAGCATCCATATGACAGAGAAACCGAGCCGACATGACTAGTCATGAACCCAAAGTGGCACTAACTTACGGGGACAGGCATACATGAATCAACATCGAGCATGTTGGTCAGCAGCGTGCGAATCCGGGCTGGAGCATTGGGCTAACAGTACTCCGGTGAACCGGGCTGTAGCAGGCTAGGCAGGACTCCGGATGTCACCACGTGACATTTCCCCGAAGGGACAGACATAGGAACGAAGTGAATCACATGCCGGCCAGTCAAGTGTTCCGGAGCAGTAGTACTGGGCTAGCAGGACTCCGGTGAACCAGGCTGTACCGGACTCCTATGGCTCATGGAAGCATAAGACTACATTTCCCCATAAGAGAGGCTGCCAAGGATAAACAACTAGGTTGTTGGATCCCACACATACCAAGCATTTCAATCATACACACAATATGCTCGATATGTGTAATACAACATGGCATCACAACAAAACTCTACGACTCAAAGTATTTATTCATTAGGCTCCGAGGAGCGAGAAATTACAAACATGGGTCTCATGACCCAACATACAGAGCATACAAGAAACAAGCACATGCGGAAGCTTAACTTGTCTGAGTACAGACAACTACAAATGAAGAAGGCTGAGAAGCCTGACTATCTACAAGATCCTCACAAGGGTGCAAGATCGTAGCTGAGGTAATGAGCTAAACGTCGAAGTCCATGCAGAACTACTAGTGAGACTGAAATCTCTCTACAAAAACATAAATTAAGCAAACATGAGTACAAATGTACCCGGCAAGACTTACATCAGAACTAGCTACATATTCATCAGTATCAAGAAAGGAGTGTTGGAGTTTAACTACAGCAAGCCAGCTTTGACTCGGTGGCTATCCTGAACTACGACTGCAAGTAACTCTTTTGAGGTGGCGCACACGAGTCCACATATTCACCGTATCAATACACCACTATGGATCCACTTCCATCTTCCTACGAGAAGGCCATGCATAGCACTCACGCTTATCTTGCGCATTTTAGAGTATCCACTTTCACTTGTCTATGAACGATGCAAGGGGTCCAAGTTTCCATATCCGAGGAATCCGGCTATTCGAATAGATAATGATAACCCTGCAGGGGTGTACTTCTTCACACACGCTCTCACCACTTATCACCATGTACACGTCATGTATCTTGGCAACCTTCAAGGGGAAGCCTGGCGAGGGTGTCGGCCACGACCTGACTAACCACACAAGTCTCTCGTCCAGGTTTATTGCCTATTCAGGTTCCATCCGCAAGGAGATCCGTCCGGGGTGTCGCTCACGGCCCCAAACGATGTGTACAGGGTTCCCAAACCACCATCCGGGTGCCACTTGGTACACCGGGCCACTGTGCCTAGTCTGTCCCAAGCCCACCTGTACCGGGTGCCACTTGGTAGACTACTACCACTACCTACAAACACCAGAAACTAGTTGCAACTCCGGGACAGAGATCGAGTTGATTAATAAGCCGAGAGGGGTCGAGTTACCGGAACCCAATGTGTGGTAGTAACTGTTCATGGATCACAAACACAGAACCCAGTTCCTGAGAACGGCTGCAATGAGACAACCCACCATGTACTCATACATGGCCTCTCACCGCTACCTTTACCAAATCGTGTTCACACACTTAGCTCTCAACGGTAGGACATGTTCACCACGTTCCAATTCATTCCCGATGAATCAGACCTGACTCAACTCTAAGCAGTAGCAGGCATGACAACAAGCATGAATGAGTAGGCACATCAGGGCTCAAACAATTCCTACTCATACTAGTGGGTTTCATCTATTTACTGTGGCAATGACAGGTCATGCAGAGGAAAGGGGTTCAACTACCACAGCATGTAAGAGTTGAATCGTTGTTGTCCTAATGCAGTAAAAGAGAGCAGGAGCGAGAGAGTGGGATTGTATCAGAATGAACAAGGGGTTTTTGCATGCCTGGCACTTCTGAAGATAGTATAGTTCTTCATCAGTGTCATCGAATCATCGTCCGAAGCACGTCTATCGAGAGGGGACAAATACCAGCAACAGAGAAGGAGAGCACAATCAATGCAATGCACAATATGATGCACGATCATGACATGTCAATATGCTGTGTTTTGAGCTAATGCAACTAGCAACATGTTAAATGGAGTTGGTTTGAACCCTAGGTTCAAATTCAAACTCCATATGTGAGGGTATAAATGCCATTTATATTATTTTGCCTAAACAGCAGCCATAAGTTGTTCTAACATGCATGAAAATGGTACAGATGGATAGATTGGATTTTTCTGATCATTTTTCATATATAATTTATTTCATTCTGAGCTACGGTTGATTTTATAAGATTTTTAGAAGTTTAAAACATTTTCTAGAATTTCCTTTGAAAGAATAAATCCAGAAAAAGAGTTATTACATCAGCATGATGTCAGTAGGTCAACAGACCCGGTCAAGTCAAACCTGACATGTGGGTCCTGCATGTCGGTCTCATAGTGACTAAACCAGTTTAATTAAATGTAAACTAATAAGTTAAACAGGGGCTGGGCCCCACATGTCATTGACCCATAGGGTCAATTAGGTTAGTGCTAATTAGTGGTTAGGCCTAATTAAGCTAGAGCCACGTCAGCATCGCCGGAGCTCAACGCCGGTGACCTGGAAACGCGGCAGTGACCCCTCGAAAGGGCAGGAGAGCCGTGGTCGAGGCCACTGGAGCGCAGCTCGTGCCCGCCCGCATCCAGGGATGCAGGTAGCTAGGTGCAGGGTCGCCGGAGTTCGCCGGAAACAAGCTCGGGGCGCTGGTGCTAGCTCGGCCTCGACGGGAAAAGGCCTAAGGCGCACGGAAGGGCGGTTGGGTGGTCGCGCTCGTCTCCTGGGGACGCGCAGAACATGGTGGTACGCTCAGACGTGGCGTCTGTGAGCTCTAGCCACGGCGACCTCATGGCCGGCGGCGAGGAACTCTCGGGCTCGACGGAGCTCGTGGTTAGAGAAAGAAATCGACATTAGGGAGAGAGAGGTTAGGTGCGGAGGATCACAGCGTGGCTAACGAGCGCGAGGGCGAGGTCGGGGATGCCCTGTAGCTCCCGAATCGACGGCGAGGGTCCACGGCGACCGACGAGGGGAACGGCGGTGCTGGCGATGTCCAGGGGCTTCTGGCGTCATGTGGCTCGGTGAGGATGAAGAGGGGGACGAGGCAGAGCTTCTTAGGGTGACGACAAGGCATGGGGTGGCCGGTGGCCGTGGTGGTGGCGAGCGGTGTCGATGGCAGCACTCGGTGGCGCTGCGGAAGTGAGCAGAGGAGGGAGAGGGAGTCCCGGGAGAGAGGGGAGAGGTGCAAGGGGTCGAGGGGAGTGCGTGGCGCCCTCGGGTGCCTCCAGCGGCGAGCAGGTAAGCAGGAGGTGGCCGGTGCACGCCGGCGCGCGGTGGGCACACGCCCTCGCGTCCTTCTGTCAAGAGGAGGACGACGACTGGCAGATGGCTGCGTGGGCTGGGCTTCACAGTAACGGGCCGAGGTAGGCTACAAGTAAGTTTGTGTTCTGTTTTATTTTTCTATTCTGTTTTCTGTTGTTTAATATTCTGCCACTGTTCAAAATTCAAAACAATTTCAAAACAGTGAGAAAACCCTTTGAATAATTTTATGTTGCAGAATGGACATTTCCAAATGCACATAAAATGTTTGAAAGATATTCAAAATTATATTCTAGTTATATGAATATAACTCAAATTCAAATAGCTATTGATTTAAATTCAGAGTCCCAATAATAAATCCTTAAAAATGTTCCTAAATTCTGGTTTGATATATAGCTCTTGCCAAAATAATCAAACATTGCAAAAGGACATCTTGGAAACAAAGAATGAGATTTCCAGGGTTCTTTCCCCTTCTTTTATTTAAGTTTTTGAGGCTTCCACTTTCCTCAATTCCAAGTTTCAGAAATTTAGACATGATGCATGAGTGCTCTATGATGCAACTAATACAAGCAATAATCTAGGGCTGTGACATCTCCCCTCCCCATCCCACCTATATATATATGTGGGAGGGGGCGCCTAGCACACTCCAGACAATTGTTTAGCCGTGTGCGGCGCCCCCTCCACCATTTACACCCCCGGTCATATTTTCCTAGTGCTTAGGCGAAGCCCTGCAAGGATCAGTTCACCATCACCGTCACCATGCTGTCGTGCTGACGGAACTCATCTACTACCTCGACATCTTGCTAGATCAAGAAGGCGAGGGACGTCACCGAGTTGAATGTGTGCAGAACGCGGAGGTGCCATGCGTTTGGTACTTGATCGATTGAAGCGCGAAGAAGTTCAACTACATCAACCGCATTGAGAAACGTTTCTGCTTATGGTCTATGAGGGTACATAGACACACTCTCCCCGTCGTTGCTACGCATCTCCATGGATTGATCATTGCGTGTGCGTAGAATTTTTTTGTTTTCCATGCAACGATTCCCATCAACTCCCTCGAAGGAGGAGGTGCCGCTAGTCCTCGTTGCCGAGCCTCGGGCTCCAACGTGGGCGCGACACATAGTCCGATTCCTCCAAACTGGAGAACTTCCAGAAGAGCAAGCTCGAGCTGAAAGAGTAGCCCAGAGGGCCAGTATGTATCATTCATTGACGACATGCTGTACAGAAGAAGGCCCAACGGTGTGAAATTGAAGTGCATTTGCCAGGAAGAAGGAAAGGAACTATTGACACAGATACACAGAGGCATGTGCGGCTCACACATCGGTTTGAGGGCTCTGATTGGATAAGCTTTTCGACAAGGATTTTACTGGCCCACAGCCTTCCAAGATGCAGTTGAGTTGGTCACCAAGTGTGAAGTCTGCCAGTTCCATTCCAAGAATATCCACCTGCCCGCCCAAGCTCTTAAGACAATCCCTTTATCATGGTTGTTTTCTGTCTGAGGGCTCGACATTTTGGGACCTTTCCCCCGTTCCACCGGGGGCTTTGAATTCTTGTTTTTTGCAATCGACAAGTTTACAAAGTGGCTGGAAGTAGAGCCCATGAGAAAGGTGACTGCTCAGTCAGCTATCAAGTTCTTGAAAGGATTGGTGGGCCGCTTCGGAGTCCCCGCTTGGATCATCACTGACTACGACACCCAATTCACGAGCCACGCCTCCATGCAATATGTTCATGCCCTGAGAACCAAGATCTCATTCACCTATGTTGCACATCCAAGGAGCAACGGGCAAGCTGAGAGGGTGAACACTAAAGTGTTGCGAGGACTCAAGACGAGTACATTTGATAAGCTACAGAAGTGTGGCAGGTAGTGGATCGACGAGCTGCCGGTGGTTCTTTGGTCCCTTGGAACGACACCAAATTGAGCTACCGGCAGACTTCCTTCTCCATAGTCTATGGGGCAGAAGCAGTTATCCCCACGGAACTCATTTATGGGTCGCCTCGAGTACTTGCCTATGATGAAGTAGCACAGGAACATCACCGGCGTGACGACGTTGTGCTACTCAAGGAGAACCGTCTCTGGGCTGCTACGCGTGCTGCACGCTACCAGCAAGCCCTGCATCGCCATCACAACTGCAGGGTTCATGCCCGGAGTTTTGAGGAAGGCGACCTTGTCCTTAGGTGAGTCAGTCCGTCAAGGGTACAAACAAGTTGACGCCAAAGTGGGAAGGCCCTTACTAGGTAGTACGAGTCACCAGACCTGGAGCAGTCCATCTAGAGAATGGAGATGGGATTCAGTTGTAAAACTCATGGAACATTGAGCATCTCCGCAAGTTCTACCCGTAAGGCGGGGCCCGTCCGCCACCCTTTTGTACATGACTTGCCTCTGTTGCATGTAACCCCTTGTACAAAGCCAGGCCCAAACCCTGAGCAACAGAGAAATAAATGAAGTGATGGGGTGTAACACCCAAGATGCGGCTATATCTCCCACGTGTCGAGGCACGACTTAGAGGCATAACCGCATTTTGGTACTGTAGCAAGAAGGGTCATCTTCACACAATCCCATGTAATGAACAAGGAAGTGAATAGTTGGCTTATAATCGCCACATCACACAATGATCAAATAATTCATACATCATTCAGAGTACACACAAAGTCCGACTACGAACGGATCCAAATAAAAAGAAGACAACCCCAAATGCTAAATCCCGATCGTCCCCACTGGGCACCACTACTGATCTCCAAAAAGGAAACATAGTAATGGCCAAGGTCTTCGTCAAACTCCCACTTGAGTTTGGTGGCATCACCTACACTGGTATCATCGGCACCTACAACTGTTTTGGTAGTATCTGCGAGTCATGAGGACTCAGCAATCTCAAAACCCGCGAGATCAAGACTATTTAAGCTTATAGGTAGGATTGGTCATGAGGTGGAGTTGCAGCAAGCACTAAGCAAATATGGCGGCTAACATACGAGTACAAGAGTAAGATGAGAAACTACGCAATGGTCGTAAGCTAGAAGTGATCAAGAAGTGATGCTAAACTACTTACGTTCATACATAACCCAACCGTGTTCACTTCCCGAACTCCTTCGAAAAGAGACCATCACGGCTACACACGCGGTTGGTGTATTTTAATTAAGTCAAGTGTCAAGTTCTCTACAACCGGATATTAACAAATTCCCATCTGCCACATAACCACGGGGACGGCTCTCGAAAGTTTACACCCTGCAGGGGTGTCCCAACTTAGCCCATCAGAAGCTCTCACGATCAATGAAGGATATTCCTTCTCCCGGAACAACCGGATCAAACTTGCAATCCCGATTATAATACATTTCGACAATAGTAAAACAAGACCAGCAAGACTACCAGATGTGCCGACAAATCCCGATAGGAGTCGCACATATCTCATTCTCAGGGCACGCCGGATGGCCCAGACGTCGGGTCGGCTGAGTTCCTGGTTGCCCAGGGGGCGTCGGACATCGCCCAGGTTGGACCAGCACTCAGAGGAACACTGGCCCGGGGGTTGAATTAAGAAATCCTCGGGTTAATCACTCCCTAGGAAAATTTTAGTTGTTATTAGGCAAATGGTAAAACCAAGGTTGGGCCTTGCTGGAGGAGTTTTATCCAAAGCGAACTGTCAAGGGTGTCCCATAACACCAACCGCGTAAGGAACGCAAAATCAAGGAACATAACACCGGTATGACAGAAACTAGGGCGGCAAGAGTGGAACAAAACACCGAGCAAAAGGGCAAGCCTTCCACCCTTTGCCAAGTATATAGATGCATTAATTAAATAAGAGACATTGTGATATCACAACATATCCATGTTCCAACATGGAACAACCTGCACTGCACCTTCAACTAGCAACGCTATAAGAGGGGCTGAGCAAAAGCGGTAACATAGCCAAACAACGGTTTGCTAGGGAGGTGGGTTAGAGGCTTGACATGGCAATATGGGAGGCTTGATAAACAAGTGGTAGGTAGCACAACATAGTGATAGAGCGAACAACTAGCAAGCAAAGATAGAAGTGATATCAGGGGTAATTATCAGCTTGCTTAAAATCCCGCTAGGAAGAAGACCAAATCCATGAAGAAGAAGACGAACCAACATAGTCGAACGGATCCTCACAATCGCAATGATACCGAGAACCATCGAGAAGTAGCACAACCAGAAAGAAGAAACAACATGGTAAACCAACAAACATAAGCATGACATGATGCACAACCAAGTATGATGCATATCTGGTTTAATGAGGCAATGCATGGCAAAGTGCACAAACAACACTACAAGTTAAGTGGAGCTCAATATGTAACAAGTTGCATATTGACGAAACACCACATTTGATTATTTAGTTCACTCCCGTTTAGGTACTCAACAATATTAAGTGTTGGTTAACATGGCAAGAGGTGAGGCATAAGTAAACTAACTATTTAGGAAAGTTTAAATGAGGCCGGAAATAACAGACAACAATTCCGGAAAATCCCCATATGCATATTATGAATTTGGTACTGTTCTTCCCTAAACCATATTTTAGAGTTGTTAAACATGCAAAGTAATGCCACCATGTTAATCTATCATTTTCTACCCCATTTACATATAAAGATTATTAAATTCGGAGCTACGGTTATTTAGTTAGGAAATAAACCATTTTAGCATGTTATTTGAGCAAATTTAATCAAGCAGCATTTTAAACATTTTAAACATAGATGAAAGTGGCATATTGTGAGAGTACATGAAATTCTAAGCATTTTACATATATAAACCATTTTCATCCGATGCATGGTTGTTGAGTTTTTATATGCATGAAGTGCAAGGGTTTTTCTATAAAACTGCAGTCCTTGGAATAATAGCTAAAATCGCAGATCTAGAAAAAAACACATTACGGGCCGAATCTAAGCAGAGGCCCAACAGGGTAACAGGCGCAACATGACTATCACACGCACATGGCGCTAAATAGCGAAGGTTCTTGGGTGCTCACCCATGGGCTTGGCCCGTTCGGTGGAGAGGCTGGCCGGAGCCGGGCGTTGGCGGAAGAAGTGGCCTAGGGCGCGGAGGCAAAGCGCCTGGCTGGGCGTGGTCAACGCTCGAATGACCTGCTGCTGTTTGTTGTAGAAGAACATATGTCACAACAGAGGACTCGGTGTGCCGACGACGCTGGAAGAAGAGGAACTTGGCGGGGCACCCCAGCAAGGAAGATGGCCGACGCGGGCTTTGAGGCATGGGGAGGCAACACGGAACCGGCCGGATGCAAGGCGGAGCGACCGGATCAGGGCAGCGGTGGTGGAGATCGACGCCGGCGTGGCTACCGGTGTTCGGATGGCGTGAGGCAGGGAGATGCGGGCGCGGGGCGACGACACTCATGCGGAATGGAGGAGCTCGAGGGGAAGTGGTGGAGCACGGGCAATGGAGACTCACGGGATTACACTGACGAGGAGGTTCCTAGTGACGGAGACTCGCGGGATCAAGACCATGTATTTCTTCAATAGGTGGTAAATTCTTAACATCTTCAGCTTTAATACCTTTTTCTTTCATAGATTTCTTTGCCTCTTGCATATCTTCAGGACTAAGAAATATAATACCTCTTTTCTTTGGAGTTGGCTTAGGTGTTGGTTCAGGAAGTGTCCAATCATTTTCATTACTCAACATATTATTCAATAGCAATTCAGCTTCATCAACAGTTCTTTCCCTGAAAACACAACCAGCACAACTATCCAGGTAGTCTCTGGAAGCATCGGTTAGTCCATTATAAAAGATATCAAGTATTTCATTTTTCTTGAGAGGATGATCAGGAAAAGCATTAAGTAATTGGAGAAGCCTCCCCCAAGTTTGTGGGAGACTCTCTTATTTAATTTGCATAAAATTATATATTTCCCTTAAGGCAGCTTGTTTCTTATGAGCGGGGAAATATTTAACAGAGAAGTAATAAATCATATCCCGGGGACTACGCACACAACCAGGATCAAGAGAATTAAACCATGTTTTAGCATCACCCTTTAATGAGAACGGAAACAACTTAAGGGTAAATTAATAGCGAGTCTTCTCATCATGAGTAAACAGGGTGGCTATATCATTTAATTTAGTAAGATGTGCCACAACAGTTTCAGATTCATAGCCATAAAAAGGATCAGATTCAACCAAAGTAAGCAACTCAATATCGACAGAGAAATCATAATCCTTATCGGTAATAAAGATAGGCGAAGTAGCAAAAGCAGGGTCATATTTCATTTTAGCATTCAAAGACTTTTCTTTAACTTAGCCATTAATTTCTTAAGATCAGATCTATCATTGCAAGCAAGAAAGTCTCTAGCAGTTTCTTCATCCATAACATAACCCTCAGGCACAACAGCCAATTCATATATAGGGGGAGAATCTTCACATCACTTTCATCAATATTATTAGTTTCAATAATTTCATTCTCTCTAACCCTAGCCAGTTGTTCATCAAGAAATTCACCTAGTGGCACAATATTATCAAGCATAGAAGTAGTTTTATCATAAGTATCATGCAAAGCAGAAGTGGCATCATCAATAACATGCGACATATCAGACTGAATAGCAGGTGTAGGTGTCGCAAGTTTACTCAAAACAGAAGGTGAATCAAGTGTAGAGCTAGATGGCAGTTCCTTACCTCCCCTCGTAGTTGAGGGAAAAAATCTTGGTTCTTTGATCTTTCAAGTTCTTCCTAGTGACCAGCAGATATAAATCCCAAGTGACTCAAAGAATAGAGCTATGCTCCCCGGCAACGGTGCCAGAAAATAGTCTTGATAACCCACAAGTATAGGGGATCGCAACAGTTTTCGAGGGTAGATTATTCAACCCAAATTTATTGATTCGACACAAGGGGAGCCAAAGAATATTCTCAAGTACTAGCAGCTGAGTTGTCAGTTCAACCACACCTGGAAACTTAATATCTGTAGCAAAGTATTTAGTATCAAAGTAATAGTAGTGGTAATGTTGCAAAAGTAATAGTTTTGGTTTTATAGTGATTGTAACAGTAGCAACGGAAAAGTAAATAAGCGAAGAACAATATATGAATAGCTCGTAGGCAATGGATCAGTGATGGATAATTATGTCGGATGCGATTCCTCATGCAATAGTTATAACCTATGGTGACACAGAACTAGCTCCAATTCATCAATGTAATTTAGGCATGTATTCCGAATATAGTCATACGTGCTTATGGAAAAGAACTTGCATGACATCTTTTGTCCTACCCTCCCGTGGCAGCGGGGTCCTATTGGAAACTAAGGGATATTAAGGCCTCCTTTTAATAGAGTACCAGACCAAAGCATTAACACATAGTGAATACATGAACTCCTCAAACTACGGTCATCACCGGTAAGTATCCCGATTATTGTCACTTCGGGGTTAACGGATCATAACACATAATAGGTGACTATAGACTTGCAAGATAGGATCAAGAACTCACATATATTCATGAAAACATAATACGTTCAGATCTGAAATCATGGCACTCGGGCCCTAGTGACAAGCATTAAGCATAGCAAAGTCATAGCAACATCAATGTCAGAACATAGTGGATACTAGGGATCAAACCCTAACAAAACTAACTCGATTACATGATAAATCTCATCCAACCCATCACCATCCAGCAAGCCTATGATGGAATTACTCACGCACGACAGTGAGCATCATGAAATTGGTGATGGGGGAAGGTTGATGATGACGATGGCGACGGATTCTCCTCTCCGGAGCCCCGAATGGACTCCAGATCAGCCCTCCCGAGAGAGATTAGGGCTTGGCGGCGGCTCCGTACCGTAAAACATGATGAATCCTTCTCTCTGATTTTTTTCCTCCCCGAACACGAATATATAGAGTTGGAGTTGAGGTCGGAGGACCACCAGGGGGGCCCACGAGGCTGGGGCGCGCGCCCAGGGGGGTAGGCATGCCCCCACCCTCGTGGACAGGGTGTGGGCCCCCTGACCTTGATTCTTTCGCCAGTATTTTTTATATATCCCAAAAATAATCTCCGTTGATTTTCAGGCATTCCAAGAACATTTATTTCTACACAAAAATAACACCATGGCAATTCTGCTGAAAACAGCGTCAGTCCGGGTTAGTTCCATTCAAATCATGCAAGTTAGAGTCCAAAACAAGGGCAAAGTGTTTGGAAAAGTAGATACATTGGAAACGTATCAACTCCCCCAAGCTTAAACCTTTGCTTGTCCTAAAGCAATTCAGTTGACAAACTGCATGTGATAAAGAAAAACTTTTACAAACTTTGTTTGCTCTTGTTGTTGTAAATATGTAAATTCATCATTCAAGATTTCAGCAAAGATTACGAACTAACCATATTCAGAATAACATTTAGGTCTCATGTTTACTCATATCAATGGCATAATCAACTAACGAGCAATAATAATAAATCTCGGATGACAACACTTTCTCAAAATAATCATAATATGATATAACAAGATGGTATCTCGCTAGCCCTTTCTGAGACCGCAAAACATAGATGCAGAGCACCCCTGAAGATCAAGGGCTCACTGGAAATTGTAATTCTTGGTAAAAGAGATCTAGTAAAGTCATACTCAATGTAAACTAACAATAATACATGCAAATGACAGCGGTGCTCTTCAACTGGTGCTTTTTAATAAGAGGATGATGACTCCACATAAAAGTAAATAGATAGGACCTTCGCAGAGAGAATCAGGGATTTGTAGAGGTGCTAGAGCTCGGTTTTGAAATAGAGATGAATAATATGTTGAGCGGTATACTTTCATTGTCAACATAACAACCGAGAGATCTCGATATCTTCCATGCTACACACATTATAGGCGGTTCCCAAGTAGAATGGTAAACTTTATACTCCCCCACCACCAACAAGCATCAATCCATGGCTTGCCCGAAACAACGAGTGCCTACAACTAACAACAATCCTAGGGGAGTTTTGTTTGCAATTATTTTGATTTGATTTGAGCATGGGACTGGGCATCCTGGTGACCAGCCATTTTTTTGTGAGTGAGGAGCGGAGTCCACTCCTCTTGAGAATAACCTGCCTAGCATGGAAGATACAGACAGCCCTAGTTGATACATGAGCTATTCGAGCATACAAAACAGAATGTTTATTTGAAGGTTTAGAGTTTGGCACATACAAATTTACTTGGAACGGCAGGTAGATACCATATATAGGAAGGTATGGTGGACTCATATGGAATAACTTTGGGGTTTATGGAGTTGGATGCACAAGAATTATCCCCGCTTAGTACAAGTGAAGGCTAGAAAGAGACTAGGAAGCGACCAGCTAGAGAGCGACAACAGTCATGAACATGCATTAAAATTAATCAACAATGAATGCAAGCACGAGTAGGATATAATTCACCATGAACATAAATATTGTGGAGGCTATGTTGATTTTGTTTCGACTACATGCGTGAACATGTGCCAAGTCAAGCCACTCGAATCGTTCAAAGGAGGATACCACCCTATCATACCACATCACAACCATTTTAATAGCATGTTGGCACGCAAGGTAAACCATTATAAACTCCTAGCAAATTAAGCATGGCATGGGCAACTATAATCTCTAATTGTCATTACAAACATGTGTCATTCATAATAGGCTGAATCAGGAATGATGAACTAATCATATTTACAAAAACAAGAGAGGTCGAGTTCATAGCTTTTTTATCTCAATCAGTTCATCATATATCGTCATTATTGCCTTTCACTTGCACGACCGAATAGTGTGGATAATAATAATAGTGCACGTTCATTGGACTAAGCTGGAATCTGCAAGCATTCAATACAAGGGAGAAGACAAGGTAATATGGGCTCTTTATTAGATCAACAATAATGCATATGAGATCCACTCAACATTTTCATCGTGTTCTTCTCCTCTCGACCCCCAAAGAAAAGAAACAAAACTATTTACACAGGAAAGCTCCCAACAAGAAAAAGAAGAACGAGAAATCTTTTTGGGTTTTCTTTTGAATTACTACTGCTACAGGCATGGAAAGTAAATTAGCTAAAAGCTATAACTAATTTTTTTGGTTTTTTATTAAGGTTTTGAAACACACAAGAATAAAGCTTAAAAAGAAAATAAACTAGCATGGATGATACAATGAAAAAGTATGAGCACCGACAACTGGCATGAGTGTGTAAACATGAATGTAATGTCGGTGAGAAATACATACTCCCCCAAGCTTAGGCTTTTGGCCTAAGTTGGTCTATGAACATGGATCAAAGTTGTAGCTGGGGTTGTACTGAGGAGGGTCTTCGGGGTGCCACTGGTTGGGGATCTCCTCTGGATCCCACTGATAAACAGACTGACGGTGGGGATCGGATAGTGGCTCCGGCTCTGGAGCTGAAGTCAGGCTCTGGTATGCCTGAACAGCCTCCGACAAAATAAGGTACGTGCCTAAAAATATGTCAAACAAAGAGGGAGCAGGCAAGGTAATAATCTCAACGTGCTTCTTATCAAACATCGGTCTATAGTTAAGCATCTTCTTCTTATTCTTAACAATAAAATCATGTGCTACCATGCTCTTCTAATCTAGAAAAATATGAGGCAGCAACTTTTCCTCTTTGTCATAATGCCTAATAGGTATGTTAAAGTGTGCAGCAAGGCGCGAGGCAAAGATGCCTCCTAAGACGGGACCCTTCATACGGTTCAGATTTAACCGTTTAGCAACAATAGCGCCTAAACTGAAAGTGGTATCATGAAACAAAGCGTGGCACAAAATAACAATATCAGGGGCACTAAGATTTCCACAGTTCCCGCGACCAATTAAGCATCTACTAGCAAATATTGCGTAGTAATGTAGAACAGGAAAATGTATGCTCACGCTTCTTGCATCGGAAACTTTCCTCGTTTCCCCTACATAAATTGTATCAATAAATCCCTCCACATCATTACGATGTGGTTCTTCTATGCTGCCCTCAAAGGGTATCCAACAAACCCGGCAAAAATCATAAAGCGACATCTCCTTATGCTCATCATATAAATAAAATTCCACCGAAGGTGGTGATCTCCTAGCATGGAAATGAAAATTTTGCACAAAAATATTGGTGAGTAAGAGATACTGTTCACACTAGTCGTGGGGGTGGGGGAAGTCGGTGAGGCCTGCATTCTCAGACAAATAATAAAAATCTTCATGAATCCCGGCTTCTCTCAAGAACTCATTACAAGGCCATTCACATGGCCGAACCTCCGCAACACGAGGGAGATTATACTTGGGCTTCTTATTATCTTCGCTTTGCTTATCCTTCGAGCTTCGGCTTGATGAGTCCCTCGAAAATCTCTTCATCTTTTTCTAAATAAAAGTGAACCAAACTCAACAAAATTGATAGCAACTACTCCTACAAGTGTCTAGAGGCTATATCGTGCATTAAAACTACTTTTGACCACATAAATTTGACATGCAAGCTCAAGAACAGGGTCACCTAAGTAGCAAATATTTGAAATAAATAGTTTTATGAAAACATGCGATGAAAAGCGGATGATGCATTGCTGAATGCGACAAACAAATAAATCACATGACGAAATTCGAAATACATGGAAGGCATCTGGAGGGTCGGTCTCGGGTCATTACAACTCTCCTCCACTTACAAGAGATCTCGCCCGAGATCTAGAGACGGTACCGAAGAAAAGCGGAAGAGGAAGAGGTATAACAAAGTTGTTTCTTTGACAAACGAGTGAAACCACGAACCTTGAGAGGTTAAACAATTTCATGGAAACAATACCCCAGAGATGAATGAAGTTGAAAACACTCCTTTAGCAAAGAGGAACAAGGAACATTACGAGAACCTTGTAGGTTGAAAGACATGAAATAAGAGCTTCCCGAACCAAAGGAATATGACCACATCGGTATAATGAGATAGTCAAGGAACAAGAATGACAAAATTTGGACAGCACTCCGGCAGAAAAGAGAAGGAAAACTTGATAAGATGAAAAGAACTTGAAAGGAGAACACTGCACTCCGGTTAAAAGGATAAGCAAGGAAAGAACATGATCTTTGATAAAAACGAGATGATGGTGGAAGATAACAACATCACAATGCATTTTGAATGAAAGGATAGAAGCTATATTGTTGTAAAGAAAGAAGGGAGAAACAACTGACAGTTTCTACCACACTTGAATTTGAAAAGCATCCTTACAAAGAAGAGTTGAACAGAGTTGTAGAAAAATCAACAATGAAAACATCTCAATAATTTGAAGTGAGCTTCTGCCACCAACGAAAAACAAATGATTATAATTGGGAGCCACGAAAGAGAGGAAGCTTCTTCCACTGAGGTGATAAAGAGATAACTTGGATCATTGATAAGCACAACAATTAGCAACATTCCTTAGGGAAGGATTTAGGTGAAATATAACCCAAGATAACTCCAACAAAGAGATTGATGGATTTAAAATACCCCATTCTTGACAACATGTGAATCTTTAAATACGAAGAGAAAATTGTCAAGAGTGACATAACACCACCTCAAAAGATAAGGTAGAAGGAATTGCACTTGGGCTTGCAAGATGAACAATGCTTGAACTCCTCAAAACAAAACACGTGTTGAGCACCATGTTAAATTTTGGGTATAGCATGGCAGATCATAACTTCGAGAGAAATCTTGAAGAACAATTGCAGAATGAAAGGAATCCTTGATGAACCACCATGTAGAGCCTCCATGAAGAACTCTGGTAAACAAAAGGATGATAGAAAATGAAGGTTGAAAAGAACAAGACAAAGTGTTGTAATGATTTAGATGGAGCTTCGCGATGATATGACTGAGAAAACTTTGAACTCCGGAAAAGAAAGATGAACAACTAGAAACCGAGAGTTGATATCATGAAAGAACTCTGAAAGAAAAGAATTGAACCATCTCAAGAAAACAAGAATAAGATTTACTGTATGTTTGTCCTTCATGAACTTAAATTGATGACAAGCAACAGAGTTGGCATACTACTTATTCTCGTTGAGAAGGATTAAGAAAGATATAGCGCAAACTTGGGAAGGTCTTAAACGAACCATCGGTGCGATTTGGAAACAATGAATGAATTGATATGACAACGAAGGAAGAGCAATCTTGAACGAACCACCATAAGAATTGAAAATGAACGAAGATACTTGAGTGAATCAAGATGCAAGAGAACGAAGAGATTGCAAACTGATTAACGAATACTTGAATGATGCACCGGTAAGAATTGGGAACGAGAGCTAGAAGTTGAGAATGAGTAATATTCAGAAATGATGGCCTTCGGATGATCGAGAAAGGAAAGCAACTCCTGAAATGAGTCGGATGGGTGAAAAGAATTATCATAATCAAAAACAATTATGAGGATGGCCTGAAGCTAGAACCAAGAATCTTCAAGAGAACGGATATGATTTGGAGGAAAAACTCTTATTCAGACTTGAACGCTAAGAATGACAATGAGAAACAGCACCAAAAATGTCGAGAGACTCTAGAATAATGAATAAAGAAAGGTTGAGCGAAGGGTGAAAAGAATTTGAAAGCGGTCCTCGAGAAGGCATCGGACTGATGAAAATTCATTCTTACGTCGCACCTTGAAAAGAATTTGAGATTAACTCTAGAAAAAATTAGAAGAGTCAGGTAAAATCCTGGGAAAAGACCTATGGGTTAGGGCCCACTCAAAGAAAACACTGTTGGAAATGATTGCTTAGGAAGAGATAATGCACCGATAAGATTTAAATGGCTTGAATAAGGTAAGAACCTCGAAAGAGCTTGAAAGGATTAAGAATGGAAATGCGAATCTTCTAAGATGTCTTCGGCACTTCAGATACGAATAGAAAGAGGTGAATGATTAATAGGTGCACCGGCTTGGGGAAGCATTTGAAATGAGGAAAAGGATATGATCAATAAAGCTTGAATTGAATCCACCAGAGAAGAAAATGATAACAAAGAATGATGAACTTGAAACTCCTGACCATCTTCATGTTAATCACTGGATAAGTACATTGATGGAAAGATTGAGAAACTTCACATCCATAAGATGATACTTGGTTAAGAAGTTTGAGTCCTTGAAGAAAAAGGGTGGGATGGTGGGAAAACAAAGGCAACTTGAGACGATGGAGCGAACACCGTTGAGAAAACTTATAATTGATCTTGCAAATGGGGAAAATGGAAGGATCATCTTGACGAGAAGCGAACCGGTTGGAAAAGAATTGACATGACAATCTCAATGATCAAGAAGGATTAGTACTCCCACAGAAATATGAGAGCACCGCTTAGAAAGAGGCATGGAATCAACATTTGACATAGAAGCAACTCGAATACCACAACTCAAAACAAAACAAAGGATTTGGCTTGTAGAATAAGCTGGAAACAAGCATATGATAGATCCCATATCGTATCATGTGTCTGTTGAAAAGATGTCCTACATGATACTTGAATTCTGACCTAAGAACTCCCGAAACTTTCTGGTTATGCAATCTGGTGTTGGGGATATAGGGAGGTGCAATATATATCACACAACTAACAAGCCCTACGCTCCAACTGTATCCATCCGTCAACACATTACCAAGAAAACTCCAAAAATCGTGTACCTCAATCTTCGAAAAGCATCCGTTATACGAGCTGTGGCAATACTCTCAAACTCCCTCCCCAGTAATGGGTGGCGTCGAGGTTCTCTCACTGCTAACTGCATAAAAGAGATTTTCGATGTCGGCGAACTCAGGTATTCCAGAACTGCATCGATAAAATTGTGATGACAACACCTTGGAGCTCAACTCCCCGGGACACTGCCACAACCCCTAAATGTCAGGAGGCACCAAGAACAATGTTCTTGTCACAAGAATATCGGAACGTGTAACACCCCGGATGTAACCACCATATTTGTACTCCGACTCTTGCCATTTTCGGCTCTAAGTTATGAGATTCCTCATGGTTGGGTTTTGTCTTTGTTTTGCATTTTCTTCATGTCATGCATTTCATATCATGTCATCATGGGCATCTCATTTGCATATGTGTTCATCTCATGCATCCGAGCATTTTCCCCGTTGTCCGTTTTGCAATCCGACACTCCTATGTCCTTTGGCGCCCTCTTTTGCCTCTTTTCGTGAGCGGGTGTTAAAAATTCTCGGAATGGACCGAGATTTGCCAAGAAGCCTTGGTACACCACCGGTAGACCACCTATCATGTTTCGTGCCATTTGGAGTCCGTTCGATGCTCCAACGGTTAACCGGGTAACTGTAAAGGCCTCGTGTGTGTTGCAGCCCAACACCCCTCCAAAACGGCCCAATAACCCATCCAAACCCTTTCCATGTCCTCCGTCGTCGGATCACGATCGCGTGGCCGAAAACTACACCTCATAAGGACACTCCCACCTCCTAGGTATAAATATGTGTCCCTCCCGGAATTTTCGCGCAGTCTAACCCTAAACTTCATCCCCCGCCGCCACCGGATGTGTCCGCCGCCATCGGACGAAATCCCACCGCCGCCCGCAGCCAACCACAGCGCGACATGTCAGTGCTTGCCGCCCTCCGCGCAATCGGCCCGCCCGGGCCCGAGGCCGGCCCCGGCGGCCTGTCTCCCCGCCGCCGCAGCCCGCGGGCGACAGCGCCCAAGGCCGCCGCCTGTCCCACGCCTCCTCCGCCCAACCGCCACCACGCTCGCCGCCGGCCGCCGCCTCACTCGCCGCCGGTGGCCGCCTCGCTCGTCGCCTGCGCCGCCTCCCCGCGGCGCCCACGTCAAGATCCAGCCGGATCCGGCGAGATCCGGCCCGGACCCGCCTTCTCCGGCCACCTCCCGCCTCTACTCCGGCCAACGCGACATTTTCCGGCGAAGATCCAGATGATCCTTGATCCTTGTGCAAGTCAACCCTAGATCTGGAGGTCCAAATTTCTCTCTAAGTCCTTTTCTGCTACAATTTCAGGCCCTGTTCATCGTGCCATAACTCCTCATCCGTAGATCCGTTTGCATGCATGATATATCAAAATGTTCATCATGATATGCTCTTCATTTTGTTCCATTGTGACATGCTTGTTTGAGTCCATCTTGATGCCCAAATCGTTGATGCAAGAGTGCTATAAAATGTTAGGTGCTGATTCTTAGCAGACTATGAGCATTTGTCATTTTTGCTACATTTGTTGTGTGTTGCATATGGGCATGAGCTCTACATGTGTTTTGGGATATGCCATGCCATATTTACAGGGGTGTATGCCATGTATTTTTGTGATCTTCGTCGTGACTAGCACAAGGATGCAAAGTAGCTCTCGTGATATTGCTGATTTCAGGGACTTAGAATTTCACTAAGTCATTGCTCTACTGTTATTTTTATGCCATGTATTCATGATGCTACAGTGAGATCCATGCTTGTTTTGAGCATCTTCAGTAAGGACGTTTTGGACATATGATTATGCTGTATCCTTGCATGTCCGTTTTTGCAATAATGGAGTGCCCTAGCATGACTTAATATTGCTCTACTTTTGCTATAAAATGTTCCTGGCAGATTGTTTACGTGTTAATCAATTTTGCGATGGATTTTGTAGTTGATCCATGCATGTTATAAACTTGTTGTTGCCTTGGTTAGCTTCTTGAACATGCCATCTTGCTAATGCTATGCTTAGTTTGTCATGCAGGGCTTTGTGGTGAGTGAATCGAGGTCGCAAAGATGCCTTCATATTTCTGTTTATGCCATGCCCAGTTTTCTACAAAGTCTGAATCTGTTAACGAAACTTGCTACGTTTACATGGGTGCCATCATATCTTCTGATCCTTTTTGGCTTATGGTCAGTAAGGGACTTTTGTTCTATGCTTTGAGTAGATTCATGCCATGGCTTTGTTTGCTATGTTCTGTTCCTATAGCATGTTGTTATCTTGCTCTGAACATTGCTCCCTGTTGTTAATTTCTGGCATGTTAGTATTTTCACTAAGTCTATGAAGCTGATATCTTTTGCACTTTTGCCATGCTTGTTTGAACCTGCTCTTGTGTGTTTTAGCCGTAGCTCAGTTTCCATATTTTGTCAAGCATCTTGAATAGATCACTGCCATGTGTTTTGTTGCTATGTTGGAGTGCAGTAGCTTAGTTTCTTGTTGCATTCTAGATGGCAGAATTGTGCCATTATTGTTTTGCTTGCCATTTGCAAACCGTGCATCCGATTCCGGTGATCTTTATATCGATTTCGACCTAAATCAACTCCTATTTCCAGCGGCGCACTTGGTTTGCCAAGTTGATGCCTGGTTCAATCTTTCCTTTCCGAAGCACACATATGCAATGCATATCACATCTTGCATATCATGCCATGTTTGCATCATGTTGCTTGCGCATTTGCACCGTGATTGATTGTGGGTCTTTTGCTTGTGTTCTTGCTTTGGGTAGAGCCGGGAGATGAATACATGATCGAGGAACCCGTTGAGTACGCTTACGAGGATCAAGCTTTCGTCAACTCAGAGAACTTTGCAGGCAAGATGACCATACCCTCGAAATCACTTCTATCTTTGCTTGCTAGTTGCTCGCTCTATTGCTATTCCGCGATACCTACCACTTTCTATATCATGCCTCCCATATTGCCATGTCAAGCCTCTAACCCACCTTTCCTAGCAAACCGTTGTTTG
This sequence comes from Triticum urartu, assembly GCF_003073215.2. Taxonomy (NCBI): domain Eukaryota; kingdom Viridiplantae; phylum Streptophyta; class Magnoliopsida; order Poales; family Poaceae; genus Triticum; species Triticum urartu. The sequence continues at coordinate 351,335,933 of NC_053025.1, forward strand.
GCTATGTTACCGCTTTGCTCAGCCCCTCTTACAGCGTTGCTAGTTGCAGGTGAAGTTGGAGTTTGTTCCTTGTTGGAACATGGATATTTGTTGAGATGTCATTATTATATCTTGTTTACTTTAATGCATCTATATACTTGGTAAAGGGTGGAAGGCTCGGCCTTATGCCTGGTGTTTTGTTCCACTCTTGCCACCCTAGTTTCCGTCATACCGGTGTTATGTTCCTTGATTTTGTGTTCCTTACGCGGTCGGGTTATAATGGGAACCCCTTGACAGTTCGCCTTGAATAAAACTCCTCCAGCAAGGCCCAACCTTAGTTTTACCATTTGCCACCTAAGCCTTTTTCCCTTGGGTTCCGCAGACTCAAGGGTCATCTTTATTTTTAAACCCCCGGGCCAGTGCTCCTTTGAGTGTGTGTCCAAACTAGAGCCCCTTGCAGCGCCACCTCGGGGAAACTTGAGGGTTGGTTTTACTTGTACGGATTGCTTATCCGGTGTGCCCTGAGAACAAGATATGTGCAGCTCCTATTGGGATTTGTCGGCACATTCGGGTGGCTTTGCTGTTCTTGTTTTACCATTGTCGAAATGTCTTGTAACCGGGATTCCGAGTCTGATCGGGTCTTCCTGGGAGAAGGAATATCCTTCGTTGACCGTGAGAGCTTGTGATGGGCTAAGTTCGGACACCCCTGCAGGGTTTTGAACTTTTGAAAGCCATGCCCGCGGTTATGGGCAGATGGGAATTTGTTAATGTCCGGTTGTAGAGAACTTGACACTTAATCTAATTAAAATGAATCAACCGCGTGTGTAGCCGTGATGGTCTCTTTTCGGCGGAGTCCGGGAAGAGAACACGGTCTCGTGTTATGCTTGAACGTAAGTAGTTTCAGGATCACTTATTGATCATTATAGCTTCTCGACCGAGCTTTGCTTCTCTTCTCGCTCTCTTTTGCGTAATTTAGCCACCATATATGCTAGTGCTTGCTGCAACTCCACCTCACTACCCCTTCCTACCCATAAGCTTAAATAGTCTTGATCACGAGGGTGTGAGATTGCTGAGTCCCTGTGACTCACAGATTACTTCAAAACAGATGCAGGTGCCGATGATGCCAGTGCAGGGGACGCGGCCGAAATCAAGTGGGAGTCCGACGAGGATTCGGGACATTACTATGTGTCTTTTCTGGACGATCAGTAGAGGAGCCCAGTTGGGGCGATCGGGGATCTAGCATTTGGGGTTGTCTTTATTTAAGTTGGTTCCGTAGTCGGGCCTTGATTGTATTCTGGATGATGTAATGCTATATTTATGTATTGTGTGAAGTGGCAATTGTAAGCCAACTCTTTACCCCTTCCTTATTCAGTACATGGGATGTGTAAAGATTACCCCTCTTGCGACATGCCTACCATGCGGTTATGCCTCTAAGTCGTGCCCCGACACGTGGGAGAAATAGCCGCATCGTGGGTGTTACAAAACGATCCCAAGATACCCGTATGATCCTAATTTTTTTTAGTGAAAATGAGGGGAGGAAAGTCAAAACATCTACGTCAGGAGACCTCACCAGAGCGACGAAGGGGGCTGAGGAGTAAAAAGAATCCTACTCTTCGATATATATAATCCTAAGACTCAAAACAATTTTGTTCTAGACTCAACAACGTCAGCGATTCGTTCAAACAGGGGGCTCCTAAGTCGGGGATGGCTCTGATTACCAACTTGTAACGCCCAAGATGCGACTATATATCCCACATGTCGACGCACAACTTAGAGGCATAACCGCATTTTGGTATTGTCGCAAGAAGGGTCATCTTCACACAATCCCATGTAATGAACAAGAAAGTAAATAGTTGGCTTACAATCGCCACGTCACACAATGATCAAATAATTCATACATCATTCAGAGTACACACAAAGTATGACTATAGACGAATCCAAATGAAAATAAGACAACCCCAAATGCTAAATCCATATCATCCCCACTGGGCACCACTACTGATCATCCGGAAAGGAAACATAGTAACGGCCAAGGTCTTTGTATAACTCCCACTTGAGTTCGGTGGCATCACCTGCACTGGTATCATCTGCACCTGCAACTATTTTGGTAGTATCTGTGAGTCATGAGAACTCAGCAATCTCAAAACCCACGAGATCAAGACTATTTAAGCTTATGGTAGGATGTGGTTATGAGGTGGAGTTGCAGCAAGCACTAAGAAAATATGGTGGCTAACATACGAGTACAAGAGTAAGATGAGAAACTACGCAACGCTCGTAAGCTAGAAGTGATCAAGAAGTGATCCTGGACTACTTACGTTCATAGATAACCCAACCGTGTTCACTTCCGGAACTCTGTCGAAAAAAGACCATCACGGTTACACACGCAGTTGGTGTATTTTAATTAAGTCAAGTGCCAAGTTCTCTACAACCGGATATTAACAAATTCCCATCTGCCACATAACCGCGGGCACGGCTCTCGAAAGTTTATACCCTACAGGGGTGTCCCAACTTAGCCCATCACAAGCTCTCACGATCAACGAAGGATATTCCTTCTCCCAGAACAACCCGATCAAACTCAGAATCCCGGTTACAAGACATTTTGACAATGGTAAAACAAGACCAGCAAGACCGCCCGATGTCCCGACAAATCCCGATAGGAGTCACACATATCTCGTTCTCAGGGCACACCGGATGGGCCAGATGTCGGGTTGGCTGATACCCTGGTTGCCCAGGGGGCGCCGGACGTCACCCAGGTTGGACCAGCACTCAGAGGAACACTGGCCCAGTGGTAGAATTAAGAAATCCTCGGGTTAATCACTCCCTAGGAAATTTTTAGTTGTTATTAGGAAAATGGTGAAACCAAGGTTGGGCCTTGCTGGAGGAGTTTTATTCAAAGCAAACTGTCAAGGTGGTCCCATAACCCCAACCTCATTAACGCAAAATCAAGGAACATAACACCGGTATGTCGGAAACTAGGGCGGCAAGAGAGGAACAAAACACCGAGCAAAAGGCCAAGCCTTCCACCCTTTTCCAAGTATATAGATGCATTAATTAAATAAGAGATATTGTGATATCCCAACATATCCATGTTCCAACATGGAGCAACCTGCACTACAACTACAACTAGCAACGCTATAAGAGGGGTTGAGAAAAAGTGGTAACATAGCCAAAAAACAGTTTGCTAGGGAGGTGGGTTAGAGGCTTGACATGGCAATATGGGAGGCTTGATAAACAATAGGAAGGTAGCGCAACATAGTGATAGAGATAACAATTCGCAAGAAAAGATAGAAGTGATATCTGGGGTAATGATCATCTTGCCTGAAATCCTGCTAGGAAGAAGACCGAATCTGTTGGGGATATAACTATCAGTTATGACCCGCCCAGGAGGGGTCGGGTCAACCCCAATGGCGGGTCACGAAGGAAGCCCAGTAAACACTCAAGTCGATAGTTTATTAAACCTTATAGAATACCTAAAGGCCCGGAGGCGGCTTAAGGCCCAATATTGTAAATCGCCATATATAAGGGAAGACTTGTAAGGAAAGGCGTGTAAAAGAAGTCACCGAGCCGGACACATTTTATGAGCCGGCCGGGACTCTGTAGGCCACCAGGCGTCAACCTGTGTATATAAGGGGATGACCCGGTGGCGGCTTAGGGCAAGAAACAAGAGATCGATAACCAAGCCGGCGAACTAGCCTATTGGCGATCGAAACCCTAGCAATATCAACACAACTAGACGTAGGCTTTTACCTTCATCGTAAGGGGCCGAACTAGTATAAAATCTCTCGTGTCCTTTGTCCCGATTAACCCCTTTAAGCTTCCTAGTTGCGATGGCCCTACGACTAAGTCCTTTTGCTAGGACATCTGCCGTAACAATTCCACGACAGTTGGCGCCCACCGTGGGGCCAGCGCACGGTGGATTTGAGTTCTTGAAGGGTAACTTCGAAGGGCTCAAGGGATACGTTGTGGGCCGTATGATCAAGAGTCGTCTAGGCAAGCTCTACATCGACGACGAAGGCTGGGGCCCTGAGGCCGGCTCAATTGAGTACGGGTACCGGGTCCCCTTTGGCGGAATTCATGTCTTCATCGGCCGAATCGGCGAATCGGGTCCTGAGCCGGACGTCCACCCCAATCTCGTCGTAACGGCTCAGCGCACGAGGTCCACCCGTGTTCAATCTGTCGTGAAGCATGCCTTTGTAGGTTGCGTCCACAGCGGTGAATACTCTGAAGAGTTAGTGGATGGCGGTGATACGGCCATCTGTTCTGACGCTACATCATCAACATCCGAGACAGACTCTTTGTATCAGCTGCAGGATGGCATGCTCGAGGGCTGTTCCGATCACGGAAGTATTCTAGACCCCTTTGAGCCGCCGAATCGGGCCGGAGTCTTCATGGCAGGCACGCAGCCCGGGCAGAACTCCACAGCTGCAGTGGCAATAGCCACCAGATCGGCAGCAGCCGGGTCAGGAGACTCCGCGCGCCCCCGGGATCAGATTCTAATGGGCCTCATAGATAAGCTGACGGCTCTGTTGACTCCCGTGGTAGAGCCGGCGGATAAGGTTTAGCACGACGCGGAGGTAGCACGCGTACGTGAAGAGATGGTACAAGCTAAGGAGAATTTAGCAGCAGAAGAGGTCAGGATGTCCATGGAGGAGGCGGCTTTGGACGCTCGTGCTTAGCAGCTTCCAGCAGAGACATTCGGGCTCTCGGTGGATCTGAACGCGTCAAACGAGGTCATGAGAAGAAGGCACCAGAAAACTCAGTCACGTCTACCTCTGATGCTAGATCCTAGGAAACTTTTTCATACACCCGGGGCCGGGGCAAGTAACCCGCCGGAGGGAAATCAGATCACGACACCGAGGGCACCAGTTCAGCCGCGCACCATGGAACCACCTCGTGTACACACCGCTCTGCCTCATTATTTGCCAAAACCGCCGGGTCACTTCTCCAATCCCTTGGAAAACCTCATTGCAGCTTTGGCTCGTTTGGCGGCTCTCCCAATGGAGGGCGACTCTCCGGCGGTGATCGAAACACAAAGGGTGAGAGAACTTATTCAAACAGCTATGGCGCAGCAGGATGCGTACTCTTACAGTCAAGACAGGATCCATTCAACCCCTCGCCTGAGCCGGAGCGCAAGCTACAGTAGGCGTATGGATTCAGCTGACATGTCAAGAAATGTTCAATGCCGTAATCGGCCGCATATGCATGAGCCGGGATAGGCTGGAGCCCTTAACTTGGCGGATCAGGAGAGGATCCGACAAGAGGCTGAGCGAGCGGTTTAATTGGCAGCGGAGCAGGCGGCTCACCAGACTTTTTTGGCTTATCCAGCAACCTCGGTTGAGGCAGGAGTGGCCACGAGAACCGGAGGAGTCCCTTGCCTGGTGCCTGCCATACGTAATGATCGTTTGCCAAAGGACTTCAAGGGGCCTCATAAGGTGCCTAATTGCACGGCCGACTTGTAGCCTGGGCCTGGATTGAGAGTTATGAGATGGCCATGGAGCTATTGGAGATCAGCAACGCAGCAATGGCTAAATATTTCACCATGATGTTGGATGGAACGACTCGTACTTGGCTAAAAGGGTTGCCCCCCAATTCCATCGGCTCATGGGCGGAGTTAAAGGCCCGGTTCATTCAGAACTTCAAAGACACATGCACACAACCTATGTCAATCATGGACCTGACTAATTGTAAACAAGAGGAAGGTGAGTCCACAACCCATTGGGTGCGCCGGGTCAAGGAGATAATTCATTCATCTGATAAGATGGATGCCGGCTCGGCAGTATTAATGTTGGAGAAAAATTGCCATTTCGAACCTTTGAAGCAGAAGCTGGGGCGGCTTAAACATGACTGCAATGACATGGGTTAGTTGATGGCGGCTCTCGTCAAGTACGCTGATTCTGATAGTACCAAGGACCCTGTGTCTGATGAAGAAAAGACAGGGAAGGGAAAGAAGAACGACAACGGCAAGGGTCACCAACATAACCCGGCAAATCAAGGAGGTAATAAACGTAAGGCTGACGAATTTGTGGCTAACACCAATGCTTAGGGCAACAAAGCAGCGCAAGGGTAGGCAACCCCCTCGGTCGGGCGGGTCAGGTCCCACCCTTGAGCAACTATTGAATGAACCTTGTCCAAGACACGGCACCCGGGAGAAGCCAGCCACCCATCTGTGGAAGGACTGTACAATCATGAAGGCATTCAAGAATTCAAATGCATTCGATGGAAGTCACGGCCCTGGCGGCGGTTCAGGTGGAGGCGGCTTTCATGGCCCAGGCGTCGGCTCAGGTGGAGGCGGTTTTCATGGTCAGGGACATGCGGGTAACCAAGGAGGTTATAATCCACAACCCGGCCAAGGTAATCAGCAGCAATCCGGATATCAGAGCAACCCAAAACAGTTGAATAGTGGGCAATATCATGTGTTTACCACTAGCTTGTGCAAGCGGGACCAAAAGCTTCACAAGAGGGCTGTCAATGCCGTTGAGCCGGCGATTCCGCGTTACTTACGGTGGTCAGAACAGCCTATTGTGTGGAGCAGAGAGGATCATCCTCCCCGGGTTGACAATCCGGGTCACTTGGCCTTGGTAGTAGTGCCTCAGGTTGGTGGATATAAATTCACTAAAGTGCTCATGGATGGAGGCAGTAGCATCAACATCCTCTACTATGAGATGTTTTGTCGGATGGGGTTGACTGATAAGAGTCTTAAGCAATCTAACACTGTTTTTCACGGTGTGGTACCTAGCAAATCGGCATACCCAGTTGGCAAGATTGAACTGGAGTTAGCCTTTGGGGATGAATATGATTCCAGAGCAGAGAAATTAACCTTTGAGGTGGTTAAGATCAAAAGCCCATATCATGCTTTGTTTGGACGGCCGGCTTACGCCAAGTTCATGGCTCGGCCGTGTTATGCATATCTGCAGCTCAAGATGCCGATTTATAAGGGCACCATTACAGTACATGGAAGCTGGAAAATAGCCCTGGAGTGTGAAGAAGTAGATGCTGCATATGCTGAGTCTGTTTGTGCAATGGAGGAGCTGAAATTTTATACAGATAATGTTGACCTGGCAGACATGACGTCTCCAAAAAAGCCAACAACGGAGCATGAGCCGGTGTTGAAATTCAAGTCAGATGATGACACCAAGACGGTTGATTTTGTGCCCGGTGACTCATCCAAGCAATTCATCATCAGTGCCAACTTGGATCCAAAATAGGAAAGCGCGCTCATCGAGTTCATCCGTGAGAACCGGGACATCTTTGCATGGAAACCTTCTGACATGCCGGGTGTCCCGAGAGAACTCGTTGAGCACACTCTCAATGTTGATCCAAAGTTTAAGCCGGTCAGGCAGTTTCTCCGACGAATCAACAAGGAAAGGTGCAAGGCCATCGGAGAAGAGGTGGCCCGGCTCTTGGCGGCCGGGTTCATTGTGGAAGTCTTTCACCCAAAGTGGTTAGCCAACCTGGTGCTCGTACTAAAAAAGAACGGCACCTGGTGTATGTGTGTGGATTACACCGATTTAAACAAGGCTTGTCCGTCTGACCCTTTCGCTCTCCCCCGTATTGATCAGATCATTGATGCTATGGCGGGTTGTGCACATTTGAGTTTTTTGGATGCCTATTCAGGTTATCATCATATCAAGATGGCAGTCAAGGACCAGGAGAAGACAGCTTTCATCACTCCGTTTGGAGCCTTCTGCTATGTGTCTATGCCCTTCAGGCTCAAGAGTGCCCAGGCAACTTATCAATGGTGTACGCAGAATTGCCTTCACAATCAGATTGGGCGTAATGTTCATGCTTATGTGGATAATATAGTGGTAAAATCAAGGACAGAGGAAACCTTAGTCACAGATCTAAAAGAGACCTTTGATAACCTCCGGGTCTACAAAATGATGCTTAACCAGGCCAAGTGTGTTTTTGGAGTCCCAGCTGGCAAGCTCTTGGGTTTTTTGGTGTCCAACCGCGGTATTGAAGCTAACCCGGAGAATATTAAGGCAATCACATCCCTGGCCAACCAACATGCATCAATGACGTTCAACGGCTGGCGGGTCGTGTTGCTGCTTTGAGCCGGTTCATAAGCCGGTTAGGGGATAAGGCGATCCCTTTGTATCAAATGATGAACAAAACGGATGATTTTGTTTGGAGCGATGCTGCGAACTCTGCTTTTGAGGATCTGAAGAAACAGCTTGCTGAGCCACCGGTCCTGGCTGCTCCAGTTGAGAAACAGCCGTTATTGTTATACGTAGCCGCCAACTCACGAGCTGTTAGTGTGGCAATTGTGGTGGAACGCAAGGAGGTTGGCAAGGAACATCCGGTTCAATGGCCGGTTTACTACGTCAGTGAGGTGTTGATTGTACCTAAACAACGATATCCACATTGGCAGAAGCTCGTATATGGGGTGTTCATGGCAAGCCGGAAGCTCAAACATTACTTTCAGGGTCACCCAATCACTGTGGTTAGATCTGCTCCTTTGGGAGACATCATTCAAAATAGAGAAGCCACTGGACGAGTCGCCAAGTGGGCCATTGAGCTTGGGTCCCACGGGTTGAAGTATGTGCCACATACTGCGATCAAGTCTCAAGCACTGGTTGATTTTATTAATGACTGGACAGAGATGCAGATGCCAGAGGAGAAACCAGATAACACATATTGGACTATTCACTTTGATGGGTCCAGACAGTTGGAAGGCTCGGGGGCTGGAGTTGTTTTAACCTCCCCTCGAGGTGCCAAATTTTGTTATGTGTTGCGGCTGATGTTTCCTTGCACTAACAACGCATCGGAATATGAAGCGTTGCTCCATGGTCTTCGAATGGCTAAAGAGATGAGCCTGAGCCGGGTCCGGTGTCTTGGCGACTCAGATTTGGTAGCTCAACAGGTGTCAGGCAAGTGGGATTCCAAAGATCCTCTCATGGCAGCTTATCGCCGTGAAGTTGATGCTGTTGCAGGGCATTTTAAAGGTTATCATGTGGAGCACATTGACCGTAGGAAGAACGAAGCGGCTGATGCTTTAAGCCGGTTGGGATCTCAGCATAAGCCGGTGCCACCTAACACCTTTTTGGATGTTTTGCATAACCCGTCTATTAAGTTACCTACGGAAGAAGATCTAGCCGTTCCTGACCCGGAGGCGCAGTTGGTGGTGGCTCTTCACATCATCCCAGATTGGACAGTACCGTTCTTGGCTTACATGACCCGGGGCGAGCTGCCAGCGGATGAGACCCTGGCCCAACAGATAACCTGGTGGTCTAAGTCAATGACAATTTCTGACGGAGAACTATACCATCGCAATGTCTCTGGAGCGTTTCAGCGGTGTGTTTCCCCTGGAGAAGGCCAAGAAATACTTCGTGAGATCCATGAAGGTGATTGTGGTCATCACGTCGGGTCAAAGTCTCTGGCGGCCAAAGCTTTTCGTCGTGGTTTTTATTGGCTGATGGCTCACGCTGATGCAGAAGATCTGGTCAGTAGATGTGATGGATGTCAAAAATTCGCACGACGAGCACATGTGTCGGCTCAAGAGTTGCGGATGATTCCAATCACTTGGCCGTTTGCGGTCTGGGGGGCTTGACATGGTTGGACCTTTCAAAAGGTCTAAGGATAAAAAGACACATCTTTTAGTGGCAGTTGACAAATTCACAAAGTGTGTTGAGGCAGAACCAGTGAGTAAGTGTGATGTGGCCACATCCGTCCAGTTCATGAAAAAGGTGATCTTCCGTTTTGGTTTTCCACACAGCATTATCACTGACAATGGCACTAATCTATCCCAAGGGACTATGGAGGAGTTGTGTCAGCGCGAGCATATCCGGCTTGATGTTTCGTCTGTAGCTCATCCTCAATCCAATGGTCAGGCTGAGAGAGCAAATCAGGAAATATTAAAAGGTCTCAAGCCTCGGCTTATGGTTCCCTTGCAGCGAACACCGGGTTGTTGGGTAGAGGAGTTACCCTCAGTGCTGTGGAGTATCAACACCACCCCTAACAGGTCTACAGGTTAAACACCTTTCTTCGTGGTTTATGGAGCGGAAGTAGTGTTGCCTAGTGACATCTGTCATGATTCACCCCATGTGGCGGCTTACGTTGAAGCTAACAATGAACAAGCTAGACAGGATGCACTTGACTTGTTAGATGAGGAAATAGACTTAGCAGCGGCTCGGTCAGCAATTTATCAACAGGACCTGTGCCGTTATCACAGCCGTCGGGTTAAATCCAGGACTTTTCAAGAAGGTGACCTGGTGCTCCGGCTCATCCAGGATCTGTCAGATGCACACAAGCTATCCCCACCTTGGGAAGGACCCTTTGTGATGAGCAAGAACTTAAACAACGGGTCATATTACCTCATTGACGTTCGAGAGCACAAAGACTGACGTAAGTCAGAAGAAGAGACCCGTCGGCTGTGGAACATTGCTCAACTTCGGCCATACTACACCTGAGCCACCGGCTCTCATCATGTACATACGTTGACGTTATATATACTATGATAAGTAATAAAGCAGGACCGTCGGTCTCTTTTCTTTACAGAAAGATTACACATCTTCATTATTTTACTACTATTTTCAAAGGACTATTAAGGAGCTGATCATATTTGAATCAAGTCTAACCTTTTTTGGTCCGGCTTATGATCGTATTCGAATCTAGCTGCAACTATCATGGTCACTTGGGGGCTTCCTGTTCAAACATAGGTTATATTCGAACCAAAGACAACATAGCTGTCGTAACCCTTTTGATTGGCTCAAAGCCAAACTCACTAGGGGGCTTCTTGATCGTATTCGAATCATAGCTTAACCCCTTTTGGGTCCGACTTGGATCGTATTCGAATTAGGGTCGTCAAAAACCTCTCAAGGTCATTTGGGGCTTCCTGTTCAAACATAGGTCGTATTCGAACCAAGGAGAACATAGCTGTCGGTACCCTCTAGATCTGGCACCCAAGCCTTGGAGCAGCTTAGGGAAGTCAAAGCTCCGGCTCTGGCACAGGAGCGCTTGACTTCTTGGAACCTGGCGGGTAAGATTGAAAGCTTCTTTAAGACATCGCTGAGCCGGTTGGGTCCTTGATTGGCAGGAGAAATAGCGGCAAGTGCCCGTTGTGCGCCAAAGTACAATTGCTCTACTAAAGTATACACCGCCTTCAGTTTAATCACATTGTCTTGGCTCAAATTCTTGCTTCGTGGGCCTGCACATGTTTTATAAACAAAGGATCAGCCAGCAGTTTATATTCCGGGTTAGCATAAGATACAAAAGGCTAGTACAGATGGCTTAACAAAGATGGCGGACACCATTTGAGATACCCGATTCTTTAAGCCGGTCAGCTCTGTAGTAACCTCCTCAAGAGCTGCTTCCGCCGTTTCAGCGCGTTGTGTCAGTACTGTTTTCTCTTCAGCCCAGGTTTCCTGCTTGGTAGTCAAGCTGTTTTTCAGTTTTTCCGTCTCACGAAGACTTAATTGAAGCTTGGAGCCGGCAGCCTTGATTTCTGCCTCCTGGTCCGCCAGCCGGGTCTTGGCGTCAGTCAATTGCGAACCCAATTCAGATAGGGCGTTCTGCAAGACATATACAGGTGTATCAAAGCTCAAAATTCAAGATTTAAGTCTCAAGTGCCTTTGCACTACAAAGCCACTTGACACTTGGGGGCTAATGTATGCCAAAGCAATTTTTTTTGATTCTACTATACTTCAAGTCCCAAGTACTTTACAAAGTAACAACACTTGGCACTTGGGGGCTAATGTATGATATTCAGCAAGCAAGTATCTCAAGGGTAAGACGGACTACAATATTTGTTGAGTTCGGCACGAGACAGTTATGAAAATTCAAAGAACCGGCTCATTTATGGTCAAATGAACCGTCCCTTGGGGACTACAGGTGAAGCTTTGTTCTATTTTATTGAACTCCGGAAAAATCTAAAGGTAAAGTTTAAAGCCTATATCATAAAGTCTACAGATCATTCTGGTTTTCTCATAATTTGAAGACTTGGGGGCTGGCAGAATGTAAGTAAGTTGGAAGAACATACCTCGTACTTCAGCTGCAACTGCTTGACCATTTCGATCTCTGAGTCACAGCTGGAATGCACATGGCTGAGATAGCCGGATAATATGTCGTTGGCATTCAGATGGTCATAATGCGAAATATCAAAACACACTTTTTGTCTCTCCAGCGCCTCTTGTTTCGCAGTATGAAGAGCCAACACGGTGGGATTCCCCGGATCAACAAAGTGGCTCCTAGTGATCAGAACGTCTTGAGCAGACGGTGATGGCGGGTTAGCCGAGCTGGATGGTCCAGTGGCAGAAGGGTTAATGGTGGTATCGTCAACCGAGGGCTCGGGAGGATTTGCTTCTGCATTGACAGGCAGGTCTTCTGGAGTGTGAGTTAACGGAGGAGAAGATGGCATGGCCGGTTCAGGGATAGGAACTGGCGGGTCTTCCACCGGCTTAGTTGCCTTTGCCTTCTTGGACTTAGCTTGACCACTAAGAGAAATATTATAGGACTTTCAGTATAAAGATACAATTTCAAAAACACGGAGGAAAGAGGATTTTTTTCCTTACCCAGGGGCAGTCTTGAAGGCCAGAAATTTGGTCTGAGACGAGTCGCCAGAAGAACGAGACACCTCCTGCAAAGATAAAATAAAGTTAAGTAATGCAAGGGAAAGGATCCATTAAGGAGAAAGTCAAAGACAAAGAAGTAAACCTCATTCCGACGCTTTTGAGGAGTTTGTTGAAGAATAATAGGCAGTTCGTCTTTGTTCCGGGCTTGACGCCGGCCCTCATGTTGCTGCTTTTTCAAAAGAAAGTGAGGATCCAGATAAGCCAAAGGATGTGAAAACCTTACTTTCCGGGTTACGACTCGAAGTTTCTGTCTTGGCAAATGGGCTGAGTCGGAGGAAATAGTTACCTCTTCTTCCATGGCCTGACTGGCCCCTGTGTCGTCCTGGCAATGATCAACATTAATAAGATTTTTAAAAAGTTGGCCAAGGGAGTCAAGGGCTACCTCCGACTCAGAAGTATCATCAACCTTCATCATATCCTCAACGGTACTTTTCTTCTTCTTGGACCGCCGGGTCGTTTTCTTGGTGTTGATAGCAGCGACTTTAGCCTTCTTGGTGGCATCATGATTGTACTTAGCTCTCCAGAAATCAGATCTGGCCTGTAGATGAATAAGAAATGATGAAAGATCAAGCAAGTACTTAAGGCGGCTGGGAAAATACAAAGGAATCAAAGGTTCTTTACCTCTGGCGACGGGTTAAGTTTGTAGAAGGGGTTTAACCCGACCTTACTACAGTCTTCGTATTTGCCGTTTACCAGAAGGGTTGACATTGCAACAATATCTTCTTCGCGTAATTGGATGTAGCTGTGACGAAGAGAATCATTTGGGCCTCCACCATATTCACACATCAGTTCTGATCGACGGCTTAGAGGGATAACCCGCCATGAGATCTAGCAGCGGGTCAGGTCAACTCCGGTTATGCCGTTCCCTAATAAGGCGTTAATCCTTTTAATTGATGGGATCAGCTTCTTGCGTTCGGCAACAGTAAGCTTGTCAGGGAGCACGAATTTGGAGTCAAGACACTCGGCGCGATAACCCGGCCGAGGCTTCTCGTTTGCTGGTGAAGTGACTTCACAATAGAACCAAGTCTGATTCCAGTCTTTTGGATGACTCGGAAAGACTATGAGGGGGAAGACAGCGCCCTGCCGACGCTGAATTGAGATGCCTCCAAGCTCCAAGCTAAGGTCGTTGGTGCACTCGTTCTGCCGTTTCAGATAAAAATACTCTCTAAACAGTTCCACGGCCGTCTCTTCCTGAAGGTACACCTCACAGAGCACTTGGAAGTTGCAGATATTGGATATGGAATTGGGCCCAATATCTTGAGGGTGGAGTTTGAAAAAATGGAGGACATCTTTGAAGAACTTTGAGCCGGGCGGTGAAAAGCCACGGTTCATGTGGTTAGTAAAGACAATCACTTCACCATCTCTTGGATTGGGTCGTTCTTCGTCCGGGTCAGGTGCACGGTAAGACATGACATTTTTTCCTGGCAAAAATCCTATGGAGAAGAACTCCTTCAAACATTCCTCAGTTACGGTTGAGGGAACCCAGTTGCAGACAGTCGGTTTTTTGGACAGCATGGTGTTCAAAAACATACTGAAAGGAAGGTAACATGCCGGTTCAATTCAATAAATATGATGAAAGTAAAAGATGATATAGGGGAGTAATGGCAGCTTAATTAAGGGCTAATGTCATATAAGGGAAAGTAAGCCGGCACAGTAAGCCGCCATGACTACATACATTTGAGAAATACCAGCGGCAGAAATTGGTTAATTATGGAGACAAACAGGTTTCTTAAACTTCTGGATATTACTATGGATCAAATGGCCGTTCAAAATGAAAAATTTCCTAGACCTAAAAATATAGCCCAGATGAGTTCATCAGCTCTAAAAAAGTATCTGTGCAAAGAAAAGGGATCTACTAACATCTAAAATGGGTATAAAACCACTACCGCATGAGTTAGGTGTTCCTTTTTGATCAAGAGAGGATGTGGAGGAAGAACTACCAGAAAGATTCATGATGAATAGTGAAGAACACCGATGAACTCGCGAACCCTAATGCAGATCTGAAGGTTTGGGAAGGCAAGAACTTATGGATGCGGATTTGTTGCGGAGGGTCGGCGCCGTTTCTCTGGACAGTTCAGGCTGATGCAGCGGCCGAGCTTGAGGACAACGATGAGTGCTGCGGTGGCGGTGGAGCTCGAGCGACAGAAGGGTTGCGAGAGAGGAAGAAGATGATGGAAACGGGGGAGAATGAAGAAAGGCTAGTCGTGCCTATTTATAAGGAGGAGGATGGTAAGTGGGCGCGAAAATCGAGGAAGAGCCGAATAATGGTTATCTAACTAGAAGGATGCCTCAATTCTCGGAAAGCATTAAAAATGAAGATCCGTTAGGAGATGACGTCATAAAAGATTTTCGTGTTTTCCAGAGATGACGTCATGGCGTGTTACAAAAACCTCTGCGAGAATAAGAAGATGGATTTTGTCTAAGTATTGAAGATTGACAAAGAACGAAGTTCGAAGTCAACCTGGGGCCTAATGTTGGGGATATAATTATCAGTTATGACCCGCCCAGGAGGGGCCGGGTCAACCCCAATGGCGGGTCACAAAGGAAGCCCAGTAAACACTCAAGACGATAGTTTATTAAACCTTATAGAAGGCCTAAAGGCCCGGAGACGGCTTAAGGCCCAATATTGTAAATCGCCGTATATAAGGGAAGACTTGTAAGGAAAGGCGTGTAAAAGAAGTCACCGAGCCAGACACGTTTTTATGAGCCGGCCGGGACTCTGTAGGCCACCAGGCGTCAACCTGTGTATATAAGAGGACGACCCGGTGGCGGCTTAGGGCAAGAAACAAGAGATCGATAACCAAGTCGGCGAACTAGCCTCTTGGCGATCGAAACCCCAGCAATATCAACACAACTAGACGTAGGCTTTTACCTTCATCGTAAGGGGCCGAACTAGTATAAAATCTCTCATGTCCTTTGTCCCGATTATCCCCTTTAAGCTTCCTAGTTGCGATGGCCCTATGACTAAGTCCTTTTGCTAGGACATCTACTGTGACAATTCCACGACAGAATACATGAAGAAGACGAACCAACATAGTCGAACGGATCCTCACAATTGCAATGATACCGAGAACTATCGAGAAGTAGCATAACCGGAAAGAAGCAAACAACATGGTAAACCAACAATCATAAGCATGGCATGATGCACAACCAAGTATGATGCATGTCTGGTTTAATGAGGCAAGGCATGGCAAAGTGCACAAACAACACTACAAGTTAAGTGGAGCTCAATATGTAACAATTTACATATTGACAAAACCCCACATTCGATTATTTAGTTCACTCCCATTTAGGTACTCAACAATATTAAATGTTGGTTAACATGGCAAGAGGTGAGGCATAAGTAAACTAACTATTTAGGCAAGTTTAAATGAGGCCGGAAATAACAAATAACAATTCCAGAAAATCCCCATATGCATATTATGAATTTGGTACTGTTCTGCCCTAAACCATATTTTAGAGTTGTTAAACATGCAAAGTAATGCCACCATGTTAATCTATGCTTTTTTCTACCCCATTTACGTATAAAGATTATTAAATTTGGAGCTACGGTTATTTAGTTATGAAATAAACCATTTTAACATGTTCTTTGAGGAAATTTAACCAAGCAGCATTTTAAACATTTTAAACATAGATGAAAGTGGCATATTGTGAGAGTACATGAAATTCTAAGCATTTTACATATATAAACCATTTTCATCCGATGCACGGTTGTTGAGTTTTTATCTGCATGAAGTGCAATGGTTTTTTTTGTAAAATTGCAGTCCCTGGAATGATATCTAAAATCGCAGATCTGGAAAAAACACATTATGGGCCGAATCTAGGCAGAGCCCCAACAGGGTAACAGGTGCAACATGACTATCACACGCACATGGCGCTAAATAGCGAAGGTTGTGGGGAGATCACCCATGGGCTTGGACCGTTCGATGGAGAAGCTGGCCGGAGCCGGGCCCTGGCTCAAGAAGTGGCCCAGGGCATCGAGGCAAAGTGCCTGGCTGGGCGCGGTCAATGCTCGAATGACCTGCTGCTGTTTGTTGCAGAAGAACAGAGGTCGCAGCAGAGGACTCTGTGTGCATACGACGCTAGAAGCAGAGGAACTTGGCGGGGCAGCCAGGCGAGGAAGATGGCCGGCGCGGGCTCTCGGGCATGGGGAGACGACACGGAACCGGCCGGATCCAAGGCGGAGCGACCGGATCAGGGCAGCGGTGGTGGAGATCGACGCCGGCGTGGCTGCTGTTGTTCGGACAGCGCGAGGCAGGGAGACGCGGGCGCGGGGCGTTGACACTCATGCGGACTGGAGGAGCTCGAGGGGAAGTGGTGGAGCACGGGCGACGCAGACTCACGGGATCACGTCGACGAGGAGGTTCCTCGCGCCCCCCGGGGGGCGGCAGCCATCCATGGCGTCGAGCACAACTCATGTTGGCCCTGAAGAAAGAGAGAGAGAGACTGCGAGGTGAGAGAGAGAGATACCGAAAGAAGGGAAACATGAGGAAGCAGAGGAGAGGTCTGCTGGTTGCCGGCGAGGAGCGGATAGGGATGCCCCGGGCACGAGGAGCGGGGCTGGCTACTATGGTTGGTGGGGGGGGTGGGGGGGATCGAGAGGTGGCGTCTGGTTGGGTGGTGGAGGAAAACGAGGAGAAGGCTGTGGTTGGTGGATCGGGAGGGGATCCCAAGGAGAGCGTGGCGGTGGGAAGGAGGATGGATGGGACAAGTGCCCTAGGTTTTAGGGTTTGGTCTAAAATTAGACTAGGGGTGGACTATATATATGGAAAAGAGAGTAGTTGGATTATCCGATCGAAATTCAACGGCCGAGAATAAAATGCTAGGGAGTCCAATGAATAAAACAAAGATATTTTAGGGATGTTTGGGGATGATTCAAACACTTTGGTAACGACTACCCGGGTCGAGTCCCGGACAGTTTCCGGACGCGTGCGAGGGGGTTTGAGAGAGGTAGACATAGACAAAAGGCTTGACAAAAGATCAATGAAGACAAAGAGAGAAGCGGCCACTACGAACGACTACGAGTTTTATGAAAATATGCGGATGCAAAGCGGATGATGTGATGCTGAATGCAACAAAGAAATAAATCACACGATGAAACTCGAAATACATGGAAGGCATCTGGAGCGTCAGTCTCGGGTCGTTACATGGGGCCCCCCGACAAATTGCATGCATGCATAAGCATATCATGAGCGTTGCATGTTCATGTAGATAAGATCGCACGTGGCACCATTTTCATCTGCATAAAACTGCAGGCTCCTACCGTGGACTTGGTCCCAAAGAGGATAAGAGAAGATAAGCCTACATTGCGATCCCCAGCAAGCCAAAACAGATAAGTTCTCTCTCTTATCCATACGTGTTCTATAAGTAAAAGCTTGTGCATAAGAAAACCACGCTACCTTTGAAACTTAGGTGCTCCCATCCCTTGACTCAAACATTGCTTCGATCAGGGTGGTCGCAGTGGCCTTTGGCGAAAGGGTTTAGCGGGAGGCTGGTCCCTCTTTACGATTTATGCCCAGTAGACCTAGCTCTGCGGCAACAAACTGAGGGTACCGGTAGGATAGCTTGCTTGGGGAAAACTTGTTTACTTGGGTGTATAGAGGCAAACTGAGGGTACCGGTAGGATAGCTTGCTTGGGGAAAACTTGTTTACATGCACAAGTGCCCGACAAGGTTTATCTTTTTCTTTAATATGCTGATCAACAAGTATAGACCTTATAGAACACAAACAAGGATAAAGAGATTACATAATTTGAGCTAAAATTTGGCAAGTGCCTACAATTTTTAGATTGAAAAAAGATAAGTGCCCCGTAATCCCCTTTTCCTTCCTCTCTTCCCTTGGTAATGCAGCGGGAAGTGAAGGGGGCAGCAGGAGTGCCCGAGCAAACGCCCAACCTGATCCCATCAGGGGCTTGCTGGGCACAGCCTGACAAGATTCGGAGTGGCGAGGCAGCGAAGGAGGAGGGCGGAAGGAGCAGCTCGGTGGTGCCCTGGTCACCACCTCCAGGACCAGTAGGAAGCCCCAGCAGAAGCACCGGCAGGGGGAACTGCCGGAGCTGAGCTGGAAGACTACTGGAGGAGGTGAAGACACCAAGAGAGCGGCCCCCTCCCCAGCAACCAAGAGGCCGACGATGATGGTGCCGGGGAAGGATGGGAAGAGCAGAAAGACGAGGCGGCAGGTCACCAAAACGAGATGAAGGTGTTGGTTCCATCATACTCCGACCTGACGCCCTGCCACCCGCCTTCTTCGTCTTCGCTCAGTTTCTCTCCACCACCATCACTCCAGGGTGGCGCCGGACCTCCAGCCCGTTAACTTCCCCGGAGAAGTAGCCGACAGCCAAGATGGTCAGGGCACGCACGGAGCACCGTTCCCCACCTCAGCGTGTAGGAGGGTGCTCCTCTCTTCAGCGTCAACTCCAGCTCTGCCGGAACAAGCATTGCTCGGATTACCAACGACCCCGAGCCCTACGTCCTGGACGGGCGTCGGAAGCCCCAAGAAACTGGTCGTCAGGCTGATGAACTGCGGCTGATCATGGCAAGATCCAACGTTTCCCACCAGACGGCCGACCCGAGTAGAGGAGACAAGCATTCCTCCATAAAGGGAAATCTTGATATCTCCCGCACTACGAGCGGCTCGCCCGTCGCATCTCCTCAAGGCCCGGACTAGACTCACTCCCCAAGCATCAACGCGAGGTTCAGCACCATCCACCCCAAGTTGGAGCCCAGGGCCTGGCCCCGACCTTTCATCTTCAGCATAACCAAAAGAAGACAAGGGGTGGATGAGGAGGGATGTGTGGATGAACACTCCCACCTCTCCCCCGCCCCCGCTTTATAGGCCTATCGAGGCTGGTTGCTGGTTCCTCGGCGGGTAACCTCCATCCTCCTCTGCCAATCCAAGAAGGCCGGGTCCACGCCTTGACGCTCCCCCACACCACGCGCCTCCGTTACGTACCCCACTCAATGCATGCAGCATACGTGGCCAATGATAAGAACGTGGTGGGAAGAGTGAATTGAAAGCTACTCACCCGTGCGTTAAAGTCATTCATGGGCCATTACAAGGGTGGCCCCACTGCAATTGGCGTTATGCTATACACGGGAGAACCGGAAACTGACCTGGACTCAGGTTAATGAAGAAGCAAAGAAGATCTCAAACGACGAGCAGCTACTACTCTCTTGTCTATGCAATGGTTAGGACCTACCCCGACGACGCCCGATGGCATGTTCGGGCCAGGCCCGGGGGCTCCTGTCGGTGCAAAAAACCCTAGGTCTGTTGCCCAGACTGTGCACAGGCCTAATATCAAGATTGCAACCTTCAAGACCAGACCAAGCCAAAGAGATCAGCTCTTTGAAGAATCAAGAGGGCGGATCAAGAAGACCAAGTCAAGCCATGAGAAGCAAGATGTCACCAAGGGAAAACCTTCCTTGCCGGGCAGGCGAGCCTGGCGAGATCGAGGTGGCCCTGAAGAATAAGTCTCCAAACTCCCCCGGCAGGCTTGCCGGACTTAACGAAGGCAAAGTACCTTGCCAAGGCTTCACCCTCCACCTCACAGCGACGCAAGTCATCGATCGATGCGGTGTCAAGCCCCAAGGTGACTAGGTGGCTGTTTTTTGCCACATGGCAGCAACTCCCTATGGAAATCATCCCCAAATGACACCCGTCCAAAGATGTGGCATGCAGGCAGGTGAGAAGCAGGCAAAAGCAGCATGACAAGGCTTGCCAGGCACACCGTGATGTGACACTAAGCGGAGCATTTAATGCGCTCTGCCCCGCCTACATAGTTAGGTATCATAGCTTTGTTTTCTATCTAATCAGTGTGCAATGACTGATTTGCCATTGTGGTAGCCCCTTGATCTATAAAAGGAGGCCCATGGCAACCATAAAAAGGGATTCTGACCCTTGTACACTCATACGCGTGTAGCCACTCTCGCCCCGAGGCAACCCTACCGGGAAAGAGCGCCACTTTTCCACCACAATCCACCATCAATGCACCAAAGCAGGAGTAGGGTTTTATGCCTCGCGGTGGCTTGAACCTGGGTAAAATCGCCCGTGTGATTTCTGTCGTGCTATGCGATGCTCTTTCCGCTCTTTGTGCAACGTTGTCGTCCCTTGCCGAACCAGAAGGGGCTCGTAGCCCCATAGGTGGTAATGGTTTGCCACGACATGTAGGCTCTTCTAAACAGGGGGCTTTCAAATATTTAAAGGACAAGGTATGGAACAAAGTAAAAAGATTGATGACAAAACTTTTCTCTTCAGCTGGCAAAGAGGATTTGATCAAGTCAGTGGCTCAAGCGGTTCCAGATTACTCTATGTCGTGTTTCAAATTACCAAGAGGCTTATGTGAGCACCTGAATAAACTTATACGACAATTCTGGTGGGGAAGCAAGGAAGGCCAAAGGAAGCCTTCATGGGTTTCTTGGAAGGACATGACCCAAACAAAGTTTCTGGGTGGATTGTGATTCAGGGATTTCGAGCTCTTCAACCTAGTGCTGCTTGCTAAACAGGCGTGGCGCATTCTATAATATCCTAACACTCTTTGTCCCATGATGCTAAAAGCTATTTATTTCCCCACTGATAATATTTTGTCAGCCGAAGTTGGGAACCATCCTTCACAAATATGGCGAGCAATAATTGAAGGAAGAGATGTGCTACGCCAAGGATTGATTCGAAGAGTTGGGGATAGTTCTTCAATTGATATTTGGTCGGACAACTGGATCCCTAGAGATGAAAACATGATACCGATTGTGTGCCTCTCGATGGTCCGCCCCAGCCTGGTTACAGGGCCGGCCCTAAGGGGGGGCAGAGGGGGCGGCCGCCCCGGGCCCCCAGGATGCAGGGGCCCCCACCCCAGGGTACGTATACATTAGCCAGCTAGGCTAAGCCCACTACGCACTGGGACATGGGCTAAACATGGAGACGCAGGCTGTGTCTAGCCTAGCACACAGCGGCTCGTTCCTCGACTCCTCATCCGATGTAGTAGCTCGTAGTTGTAGCTTTGAATGCACGCCTAGTCGGATGCCTAATTATTCCCTTCCAAGATGGTCAGATCTGATCGCGAGTGATCCTAATCGCGAGTCTCCGTTTTATCAGCGACCTCCGCTCCCCAATCTCCACTGGAGATGTCATCCACCTGAGGGAAATTTGCTACTGTCCTACAAAACTCTGCGATTGGATGCCCAACACAAGTCTACAAGAAGAAGGTTGTGTAGTAGACATCAGGCCTTGCGCGGGGATCCAAATTTGACTGATACTTGTTCAAAAACTTAAAAATTTGCAGGAATATTTGCGCGGGGATCCACAATTTGCAGGAATATCCCTTATTCTCTCCAAGCCAGCTACAACCCTTCCCCATATCATACAAACAAATAAAAGGGAATATACACTGGGTGAAACCTAACATATTTTTAGTAATATCTAACAAAACTAGGGGGAATCTTTTTAAGTTTTTGAACAAGTATCAGTCAAATTTGGATCCATAGCTGGGCATCCAATCACAGAGTTTTGTAGGACAGTAGCAAATTTCCCTCAGGTGGATGACCTAAGGTTTATCAATCCATGGGAGGCATAGGATGAAGATGGTCTCTCTCAAACAACCCTGCAACCAAATAACAAAGAGTCTCTTGTGTCCCCAACACACCCAATACAATAGTAAATTGTATAGGTGCACTAGTTCGGCAAAGAGACGGTGATACAAGTGTAATATGGATGGTAGATATAGGTTTTTGTTATATGAAAATATAAAAACAGCAAGGTAGCAAGTAACAAAAGCGAGCAAATATTGTATTGCAATGCTTGAAAACAAGGCCTAGGGTTCATACTTTCACTAGTGCAAGTTCTCTCAACATTGATAACATAATTAGATCATATAACAATCCCTCAACGTGCAACAAAGAGGAACTCCAAAGTTCCTATCGCGGAGAACATAAGATGAAATAGTTTGTAGGGTACGTAACCACCTCAAAATTATTCTTTCCAATCAATCCATTGAGCTATTCCTATAAGTGTCTCAAACATCCCTAAAGTTCGTAGTAAAATAACACCATATGATACATCAATCAACCCTAATGTCACCACAAGTATCCGTGGGTCAATTATACGATATGCATCAAACAACTTCAGATCCATAATATTCAATCCAACATAAAGAACCTCAAAGACTGCCCCAAGATTCCTACCAGAGAAACAAGGACGAAAACGTGCATCAACCCCTATGCATAGATTACCCCAATGTCACCTAGGGAATCCGTGAGTTGAGTGCCATTACATACGTCAACTGAATCAATAGAACACCCCATTGTCACCACTGGTATCCCACGCAAGACATATATTAAGTGTTCTCAAATCCATAATAGTATTCCATCTGATAATAGTGAAACCTCAAAGGTAAAACTCAATTCATCACAAGAAGGTAGAGGGGGGAAAACACCATATGATCCAACTATAGTAACAAAGCTCGCGGTACATCAAGATCGTGCCATATCAAGAACATGAGAGAGAGAGAGATCAAACACATAGCTACTAGTACATACCCTTAGCCACGAGGGTGAACTACTCCCTCCTCATCATGGAGACTACCGAGATGATGAAGATGGCCACCGGTGATGGTTTCCCCCTCCAGCAGGGTGCTGGAACGGGCTCCCGATTGGTTTTTCATGGCTACAGAGGCTTGCGGCGGCGGAACTTCTGATCTAGGTTTCTGTAACACCCTCGATGCGACTATAGCTCGCACATGTCGAGGCACGACTTAGAGACATAATCGCATTGAACGCATATGTCGCAAGTTATGCAATCTTCACAACATCCCATGTAATATGAATAATAAAGGGGAGAACATAGTTGGCTTACACTCGCCACGTCAATCAAGAACATAATTAACATTACATCATCCAAAACACTCATGGCCCGACTACGGCGCCAAAATAGAAGAGAACCCAACATGCGACAACGGTCCCAATCACCCCCAACTGGGCACCACTACTGATCATCGGGAAAGGAAATGTAGTATCGTTGAGAGTCTTCGTCGAACTCCCACTTGAGCTCATAATCGTCACCTGGAGCGGAATCACCTGGACCTGCATCTGGTATAGTACGAATCTGTGAGCCACAGGGACTCAGCAATCTCGCACCCTCGCGATCAAGACTATTTAAGCTTATAGGAAGGGTAAGGCAAATATATGTGGAGCTGCAGCAAGCGACTAGCATATATGGTGGCTATTTTATTCACAAAAGAGAGCGAGAAGAGGAGGCAAGGCACGAGCGAGAAACTAGAGTAACAACCTGCGCAAACATTACTCCAACACCGTGTCCACTTCCCAGACTCCGCCGAGAAGAGGCCATCACGGTAACACACTCAGTTGATTCATTTTAATTAAGTTTAGTTCAAGTTATCTACAACCGGACATTAACAAATTCCCATCTTCCCATAACCGCGGGCACGGCTTTTGAAAGTTCAATCCCTGCAGGGGAGTCCCAACTTAGCCCATGACAAGCTCTCACGGTCAACAAAGGAATAGACCTCCTCCCACGACGTTCCGATCAGACTCGGTATCTCGGTAACTCAAGACACTTCGACAGGTTAAAACAAGACCAACAACACAGCCCGAATGTGCCGACAAATCCCGATAGGAGCTGCACATATCTCTTTCTCAGGGCACACTCAGATGAGCGCCCCATACAACTAAAATCAAACCTCGAGTTTCCCCGAGGGGGCGCTGCACAGGACTCTAGTTTGGACCAACACTCAGAGGAGCACTGGCCCGGGGGGGGGGGGTTTAAATAAGATGACCCGCGGGCTCCGGAAACCCGAAGGAAAAAGAGGCTAGGTGGCAAATGGTAAGACCAAGGTTGGGCATTGCTGGAAAAGCTTTAAACAAGGTGAACTATAAAGGGGTTCCCATTATAACCCAACCGCGTAAGGAACGCAAAATCCGGGAACATAACACCGATATGACGGAAACTAGGGCGGCAAGAGTGGAACAAAACACTAGGCGAGAGGCCGAGCCTTCCACCCTTTACCAAGTGTATAGATGCATTAAGATAGCAAGATAATATAATGATATCCCAACAAGTAAATAAAAGATGTTCCAACAAGGAACGGCCTCCAATCTTCACCTACAACTAGCAACGCTATAAGAGGGGCTGAGCAAAGCGGTAACATAGCCAATCAACGGTTTGCTAGGACAATGGTGGGTTAGAGTTTCAACATGGCAATTTGGGAGGCTGACAAGCAAAAGGTAGGCATCGTAGCATTGGCATAGCAAGAGCGAGCAAACTAGCATAGCAAAGATAGTAGTGATTTCGAGGGTATGATCATCTTGCCTGCACAGTTGTCGGAGTTGACTGGATCCTCACAAGCAAACTCAACGGGCTCCTCGGTAGCGAACTCGTCTCCCGGCTCTGCCCAACAAGACAAACAAGCAACAAGGATACAATCAACCACGTGCAAGACCAAGCAATATGATGAAATGATGATATGCTATGCGGGACGCGACGCGGGATGCAAAATGCAAGATATGACAGGAAATGCATGAACCTGGCCTCAACTTGGAATTACAAGAGTGCCACTGGAAAGATGAGATGAAATTGCTTGAAAACGATATAAAGAACGCCGGAATCGGAGTTACGGTTTGGAAATGGCAAGCGTTTTAAGAATGACACCGGTCTGCGATTTACAGCAAGTAGGCATCTAAATGCAATGAGATGAACATGTTACAGCACCCAAACATGACAAAAAAATACATGGCAGGGATGCACACAAGATGCTTAACAAAAGACTAGCACTGAGCCACGGCCAATTCATCCATTGAGAGGTTCAAACAAGCATGGCAAAAACGCAAATGCAAAACAGATTCCAGACTTTAAATAAGAACATGGCATGGAGATACTCAACAATCTTAACAAAAGACCGAAAGTGACCTGGGGTCAAAAGGGTTCACAAAATATACTAACGGGCACACGAACATAGCTAAAACACAATCAGTTTTCAGACTTAGTGAAAACTGAGACATGCTGAAATATAACTCACGAAGGCATGTAAACGAGCTCGATGCACTCACTACGGTGCAAGTCATGGAAAGGCAAGCATATATCCATTAAGAAGGCACAAAATTCTAGCTAGACATGGCAAGAACAATGGCATAGCATGCATGGATCAACTACAATAGCATCGGCAAAATCGCAAACGAGTAGACGATCTGCCCAGATTCACCACGAAGCAAAAGTAGAGCTCGATTGACTCAAGCTAGGGTGCTCCATAATTGCAAACAAAGACATGGATGGATAGAGCATAACATGATTAACAAAACTCATTTAGTTATCATCCTCAAAAGAGGCACGGATCACTAGGAAACAAGCTGAACATATGGAATCATGAACTAAATAATCCCAGACTTAGTGAAAACTACCAAGTCCCTGAAAACAGAATTACCGGGTGCCTCACTTTGCAAGCTTGCACAAGTCACCACACACATCCTAAAAATGCATGGGTTGCACCTCTGGAAAGAAGACAAAATTCTTAACAAAACATATGAAGGACGCACACGCATAGCATGCACACAATAATCATGGCAAAAATGACAAAAGTCTAAGATGAACTAGCAGATCTGACAATTAACTCACGAAGCCTCCTTCTAACAGCATTTCAGCATCAAGATGCACTCAAATGAAAATGATACAATGGAATGAAATGATGTACTCGTCGAGGCGAACATTTTGATACGCTATATGCCCAAATCGGAGCTACGGATGCAAAGTTACGGCAGGTCAAAGTTAGCACAAAAAATTAGGGTTAGGAGGGAAAGTCAACCGAAAATATCTCCAGATCCAGATCTGCACGGGTTACGAGGATCGCCGGGGTGCACTGTTCGCCGGAGTTCTTTGGAGATGGCCGGCCGGAGTGGAAGACGAGGCGGCCGGAGAGAGGGAGGCCGGACTTGGCGCGGTTCTCGAGGGGCGGCGAGGCGGCGGGGGACCCGATCCGGCGCCGGGGCGAGGGCGCGGCTACCGGAGTTCGTCGCCGGCAATGCCGCACAGCGGCCGGAGCTTGAGAGGAGGCGGCAGGGCGAGCGAGGCTCCCAGGCGGCGCGGGCGAGGGAGGCAGGCGGCGTGGGGCGTGGCCCGCAGTGGCGGCGTCGGGGGCCAGAATTGGGCCTTCGGGCCCGGCGGCAGTGGAAGGTGGCGGCGCCACGTGGCGCGACCCGGTTGGACGAAGGCGGCGGCGGACGCTGTCCGTCCGGGGGCGGACGTGTCCTTCCGGGGGCGTACGTGTCCGTCGGTGGCTGGGATCTGTTTTTTTAGCTAGGGTTTCGTGGGAGGAGATGATCCGAAAACGGGGGGGGGGGCTATTTATAGGCATAAGTGGAGCTAGGAGAGTCCAAATGAGGTGCGGTTTTCGGCCACGCGATCGTGATCGAACGCTCTAGATGATGGAGCAAAGTTTGGTGGGTTTTGGGCCAAATTGGAGGGGTGTTGGGCTGCAACACACACGAGGCCTTTTCGGTCCCTCGGTTAACCGTTGGAGTATCAAACGAAGTCCAAATGATACGAAACTTGACAGGCGGTCTACCGGTAGTAAACCAAGGCCGCTTGGCAAGTCTCGGTCCAATCCGGAAATGTTTAATCCCCACACACGAAAGAAAGCTAGAAATGGCCACCGGAGGAGAACGAAGCGCCGGGATGCAAAACGGACAACGGGGAAAATGCTCGAATGCATGAGATGAACACGTATGCAAATGCAATGCACATGATGACATGATATGAGATGCATGAAAACGAAAACAACACATGGAGACAAAGACCCAAACCCGAGAAATAAATATAACTTA
This sequence comes from Triticum urartu, assembly GCF_003073215.2. NCBI lineage: Eukaryota > Viridiplantae > Streptophyta > Magnoliopsida > Poales > Poaceae > Triticum > Triticum urartu. The sequence continues at coordinate 351,363,300 of NC_053025.1, forward strand.
ACGCCGTAAACGGCAAGAGTTGGAGTACAAATTGGGAAAGTTACATCCGGGGTGTTACAACACTCCACCACTACGAAAGGATCTCGTCCCGAGATCTAGGACTGAAAGAACGCCAGGTACTCAGAACGGAGGTGATCCTCGCGTTCCCAGGTAGCTTCACGGTCGGAATGGTGTGACCACTTGACTTTGAGAAATTTGATTGACTTGTTGCGAGTCTTGCGTTCAGTCTCTTCAAGAATAGCAACTGGGTGCTCACGATAGAAGAGATCTTCTTGGAGTTCCATGTCCTCGAAGTTGACGGTGCGGTCAGGAGTCTTGAAGCACTTTCGAAGCTGAGAGACATGGAACACGTCATTAACATTTGCGAAGTTTGAAGGAAGCTCGAGTTGATAGGCGAGGTCGCCTCTCTTGCTGACAATCTTGAAAGGTCCCATGTATCTGGGGGCAAGCTTCCCTTTGATACCGAAGCGACGAGTACCTTTCATAGGAGAGACACGGAGGTAAACATGATCTCCGATCTCGAAAGCCAAATCATGGTGCTTACTATCATAGTAGCTCTTCTGGCGGGATTGGGCTGCTTTGAGGTTATCACGAATGACTTTGCACATTTCTTCTGCTTTTGTGATTAAGTCATTACCCAGCAGCTGATGTTCACCGGTTTCAGACCAGTTGAGAGGGGTACGGCACTTCCTGCCATACAGAATTTCAAATGGGGCCTTGCCCAAACTTGCTTGAAAACTATTGTTGTATGAGAATTCAGCATAAGGAAGACAATCCTCCCACTTCACGCCGAAGGAGATCACACAAGCCCTGAGCATATCTTCAAGAATCTGGTTGACACGCTCGACTTGACCGCTTGTTTGAGGATGGAAAGCTGTGCTGAAGCGGATGTTAGTGCCCATGGCCTTCTGAAAAGAATCCCAAAACTTCGAGGTAAAGATGCTGCCACGGTCTGAAGAGATCACTTGAGGAATACCGTGCAGAGAGACAATGCGAGAGGTATAGAGTTCCACCAATTGAGCTGCAGTGATCGACTCTTTGATAGGCAGAAAGTGAGCCACTTTGGTGAGTTTGTCGATGACAACGAATATAGCATCATTGCCACGCTTGGACTTTGGAAACCCAGTCACGAAGTCCATTTCAATGTGGTCAAACTTCCATTCTAGAATGGCAAGAGGTTGGAGGAGACCAGCTGGCCTTTGGTGTTCTGCCTTCACTCTTCTGCAGACATCACATTCATTCACGAATTGAGCGATCTCGCGCTTCATTCGAGTCCACCAATAAGCTTGCTTAAGGTCCTGATACATCTTCGTACTCCCAGGGTGGATGGAGAGGAGAGAATTGTGAGCCTCGTTCATGATCACTTTACAGAGGTCACCTTTGGGCACAACAATACGATCCTCGAAGAAGAGAGTGTCCTTGTCATCAAGGCGGTAGCACTTGTACTTGGACTGACTCTTGGCGATCCCAATCTTCACCTTTTTCACCATAGCATCAAGAAGCTGAGCTTGGCGAATCTGGTCTTCTAAGGTAGGAGAGACTTGAAGGTTGGCGAGGAAACCTTGAGGAACAACTTGCAGATTAAGTTTGCGGAAAGCTTCACAAAGCTCGGGTTGATAAGGCTTGAGAATCAGACTGTTGCAGTAGGCCTTTCTGCTCAAAGCGTCAGCAATCACATTGGCCTTGCCTGGAGTGTACTCAATACTCGGATTATACTCTTGAATCATTTTGACCCATCGAGTTTGCCTGAGGTTGAGATTAGGCCGAGTGAAGATGTACTTGAGACTCTTGTGATCAGTGAAAATGTCCACTTTTCTTCCCAATAGAAGATGTCTCCAAGTCAAAAGAGCATGCACAACTGCCGCCAACTCGAGATCATGAGTGGGGTAGTTCTTCTCATTAGGCTTCAGATGACGAGATGTATAAGCAACAACTTTCTTCTCTTGCATCAAAACTGCGCCAAGACCTTGGAGAGAGGCATCACAAAAGATCTCGTACGGCTTGGATTCATCAGGCGGAGTCAAAACTGGAGCAGTGATCAACTTCTCTTTCAAAGTGTTGAAAGCAATATCACACTCCGGAGACCAAACGTACTTGACGTGCTTCTGAAGAAGATTTGAGAGAGGCTTCGCGATATTAGAAAAGTTTTCAACGAATCTTCGGCAATAGCTTGCGAGACCGAGAAAACTGCGGAGTTGCTTCACATTCTGAGGAGGTTCCCAATTCACAATTGCAGACACCTTCTCAGGATTCACGGCAATGCCCTTGGCAGAGATGATATGACCAAGATAAAGAACCTCATCAAGCCAAAATTCACACTTGAAGAACGTAGCGTAGAACTGATGTTCCCTGAGCTTATCAAGAACCAAACGCAAGTGCTTGGCATGATCTTCCTTGTTCTTCGAGAAAACCAGAATGTCGTCGAGATAGACCAAAACGAAGTCATTGGTGTAGGCATTGAAGATGAAGTTCATCATGCGAGAGAACGTCGGAGGAGCGTTGGCGAGGCCAAAAGACATGACGGTGTATTCATATGAACCAAAGCTTGTTCTGAATGCTGTCTTGGGAATATCTTCTTCACGAATGCGAATCTGGTGATAACCCATACGGAGATCAAGCTTGGAGAATACTTGGGCACCTTTGAGTTGTTCGAACAGCTCATTGATGTTGGGAAGTGGGTATTTGTTCTTGATGGTCTTCTTGTTCACTGGACGGTAATCAACACAAAGTCGGTCCGTTCCATCCTTCTTCTTCACAAAAAGAACACCACAACCCCACGGAGAAGAACTAGGCCGGATGAGACCCGTTATTTCTTGCTCATCGAGTTGCTTCTTCAGCTCCTTCAACTCTACAGGTCCGAGCTTGTAAGGACGTTTGCACACAGGTTCCGTGCCAGGCTCAAGTTCAATAACGAATTCAACTGGCCGGTGCGGAGGCATTCCTGGGAGCTCTTCTGGAAAGACGTCTTGATATTCGCAAACGACTGGAATTTGAGAGATGGCATCCAATTCACCCTTCTCATTGAGAGAAAATAGACGAATGGTATTATGCCGAGCGGCAAAGACAATTACATCCTCAGACGAATGAGTCAATTGAATCTGCCTGGCAGCAGAATCAAGATGTGCCTTGTGCTTAGAAAGCCAATCCATTTCGAGAATAAGATCAATATCCGAGTTACCAACAACAATTGGGGAAGAAAGGAACTTGTAGTCACCCAAAGTGATAGTAACCTCAGGGACGCAGGTGTTAGCTGTCATCTGCTTGCCCGGTGACACAATTTGCAAGGAACTTTGGAGATACTGATAATCACACTCATACTTTGATGCAAAAGGTTTGGAAATGAAGCAATGCGATGCACCCATGTCAAAAAGAACTTTTGCAGGAATATCATTAACAAGAAGGTTACCCATGATCACATCTGACGAGTCCTCTGCCTAAGCTGCATTCATCAAATTGACCTTGGCATGCTTGTGGTTATGCTTGACCATAGCTGTACTTGCCGATCTGACAGGAGGAGGAGGAAGACGCCTCTGGTTGAGACACTTGTTGGCATAGTGACCCTTCTGTTGGCACTTGTTGCACGTGACCTCTGAAAGCGGACGGTGATACGGAGCACTCGATCTTGGAGCTTGAGACGAAGTCTTGTTCTGAAAGCCAGGGTTGGGTTGGTGGGAAGAACCACTGCCACCTTTGCTCTTATGCTGATACGGCTGACGGAATGGAGGAGGAGGAAGCCAAAACTTCTGCTGATTGGCCACTTGGGTAGAAGAAGAAGGAGTAGCATCTCTGACTCGCTTCTTGGAAGCATCACACCTCAACTGAGCAGCCTCTTGCTTTAGTGCCATGTTGTAGAACTCATCATATCTCAAGGGCTCAAAGAGAACAAGAGTGAGCTGGATATCTTCTCTGAGACCACCCCTGAACTGGTATATCATGCTCTTCTCATCAGGCACGTCCTGCTTGGCAAAGCGGGCGAGCTTCTGGAACAACTTGTTGTAGTCATAGACAGACAAAGAGCCTTGCTTCAGATTGCGGAATTCCTCACGCTTGCTTTCAACCACGCTCTGCGGAATATGATGAGCTCGAAAATCTCGACGGAAATCATCCCAAGTGATAACACGTCCACCTCTGGAGTCCTTGTACTGCTGGAACCATTCTGCAGCTTGATCTTTGAGTTGGAAGGAAACGAACTTGACAAAGTCCTCAGGCCTGACGTTACTGCACTCGAAATGCTTACACAGATCCACAAGCCAATCGTCAGCATCGGTTGCCTCAACACAATTGCTGAAAGTCTTTGGCCCGTTAGCAAGGAACTGGTTGAGTGTAGAAAAGTGACTCTGATTGTTGCCTTGATTCCCTTGACTGCCTTGATTGCGCTCTTGGAGAATTTGCATGATCAACTGTGTGTTTGCATTGGTTGCGGCCATCACAGCTTGCCATGCCTCCGGAGGAGGTGGAGGTGGTGGCGGATCTTGATTCTGGTTCTGACTGGTGCTCTTAGCGGGAGCCATCCTGAAGAGGTTGACCACCGTTAGCACATAGACAGATAATTGAAGCTGAAACCAACGGAATGAAAATTGCAACATATAGTCTTCACATCCAAACAAAATGAACGAATGCATTTCTCTTGAAATGGTCACATATCCATAAATTGAGAAGCCATGTAGAATTAAGGTAGAGAAATAAATCAACAAGGTACGGTTCAAGAACGAATAATCGGTAAGAAATCCCAATCTCAAACCAATATCCGTGGAAGAAGAACTAGAGCTACTAGAATTCCCACCTATGAAACTTCCGAACCTTTCCGGTTATGCAATCAGGTGTTGGGGATACAGGGGAAGCATAATATCTCACCCAAACTAGCAAATCCTACATCCAGCTATATCCATCCTTCAACACATAACCAAGAAACCTTCGGAAACCATCTACCTCAACCTTCGAAAAGCATCCGTTATACAAGTTATGGTGATACTCCCGAACTCCCGCCCCAGTACTGGGTGGCGTCGAGGTTATCTCACCAACGAACTGCATAAAAGAGATTTTCGATGTCGGTGAAAATATCTCAAGTATTCCAGAATTGCAACGATAAAATTATGATGACAACACCTCAGAGCTCAACTCCCCGGGACACTTCCACTAAACCCCTGACAGGAGGCACCAAGACAATGTTCTCATCATAAGCCATCGGAATGATTCCAAGATACTCGCGTGATCCTAAAATTTTTTTTAGTGAAATTTGAGAAGAGAAGAGTCAAAACTCTACGTCAGGATGCCTTACCAGAGCGATGAGGAGACTGGGAAGTAAAAAGAATTCCTAAACTCTCTGATATATAATTCCTAAAGACTCAAAACATTTTTCTAGACACAACTCGGCCGCTAAAAACGATCAAGCAATGGGGCTCCTAACGTCGAGGAAGGCTCTGATTACCAACTTGTAACACCCTCGATGCGACTATAGCTCCCACGTGTCGAGGCACTACTTAGAGACATAATCGCATTGAAGGCATATGTCGCAAGTTAGGCAATCTTCACAACATCCCATGTAATATGAATAATAAAGGGGAGAACATAGTTGGCTTACACTCGCCATGTCAATCAAGAACATAATTAACATTACATCATCCAAAACACTCATGGCCCGACTACGGCACCAAAATAGAAGAGAACCCAACATGCGACAACGGTCCCAATCACCCCCAACTGGGCACCACTACAGATCATCGGGAAAGGAAACGTAGTATCGTTGAGAGTCTTCGTCGAACTCCCACTTGAGCTCATAATCGTCACCTGGAGCGGAATCACCTGGACCTGCATCTGGTATAGTCGGAATCTGTGAGCCACAAGGACTCAGTAATCTCTCACCCTCGCGATCAAGACTATTTAAGCTTATAGGAAGGGTAAGGCAAATATATGTGGAGCTGCAGCAAGCGACTAGCATATATGGTGGCTATTTTATTCACAAAAGAGAGCGAGAAGAGGAGGCAAGGCACGAGCGAGAAACTAGAGTAACAACCTGCGCAAACATTACTCCAACACCGTGTCCACTTCCCGGACTCCGCCGAGAAGAGGCCATCACGGTAACACACTCAGTTGATTCATTTTAATTAAGTTTAGTTCAAGTTATCTACAACCGGACATTAACAAATTCCCATCTGCCCATAACCGCGGGCACGGCTTTCGAAAGTTCAATCCCTGCAGGGGAGTCCCAACTTAGCCCATGACAAGCTCTCACGGTCAACGAAGGAATAGACCTCCTCCCAAGACGTTCTGATCAGACTCGGTATCTCGGTAACTCAAGACACTTCGACAGGTTAAAACAACACCAGCAACACCGCGCGAATGTGCCGACAAATCCCGATAGGAGCTGCACATATCTCTTTCTCAGGGCACACTCAGATGAGCTCTCCATACAACTAAAACCAAACCTCGAGTTTCCCTGAGGGGGCGCTGCACAGGACTCTAGTTTGGACCAACACTCAGAGGAGCACTGGCCCGGGGGGGTTTAAATAAGATGACCCGCGGGCTCCGGAAACCCGAGGGAAAAAGAGGCTAGGTGGCAAATGGTAAGACCAAGGTTGGGCATTGCTGGAAAAGCTTTAAACAAGGCGAACTATCAAGGGGTTCCCATTATAACCCAACCGCGTAAGGAACGCAAAATCCGGGAACATAACACCGATATGACGGAAACTAGGGCGGCAAGAGTGGAACAAAACACTAGGCGAGAGGCCGAGCCTTCCACCCTTTACCAAGTGTATAGATGCATTAAGATAGCAAGATAATATAATGATATCCCAACAAGTAAATAAAAGATGTTCCAACAAGGCACGGCCTCCAATCTTCACCTGCAACTAGCAACGCTATAAGAGGGGCTGAGCAAAGCGGTAACATAGCCAATCAACGGTTTGCTAGGACAATGGTGGGTTAGAGTTTCAACATGGCAATTTGGGAGGCTGACAAGCAGAAGGTAGGCATCGTAGCATTGGCATAGCAAGAGAGAGCAAACTAGCATAGCAAAGATAGTAGTGATTTCGAGGGTATGATCATCTTGCCTGCACAGTTGTCGGAGTTGACTGGATCCTCACAAGCAAACTCAACGGGCTCCTCGGTAGCGAACTCGTCTCCCGGCTCTACCCAACAACACAAACAAGCAACAAGGATACAATCAACCACGTGCAATACCAAGCAATATGATGAAATGATGATATGCTATGCGGGATGCGATGCGGGATGCAAAATGCAAGATATGACAGGAAATGCATGAACCTGGCCTCAACTTGGAATTACAAGGGTGCCACTGGAAAGATGAGATGAAATCGCTTGAAAACGATATAAAGAACGCCGGAATCGGAGTTACGGTTTGGAAATGGCGAGCGTTTTAAGAATGACACCGGTCTGCGATTTACAGCAAGTAGGCATCTAAATGCAATGAGATGAACATGTTACAGCACCCAAACATGACAACAAAATACATGGAAGGGATGCACACAATATGCTTAACAAAAGACTAGCACTGAGCCACGGCCAATTCATCCATTAAGAGGTTCAAACAAGCATGGCAAAAACGCAAATGCAAAACAGATTCCAGACTTAGTGAAATTAATACTTGTCTGAAATTTCAGATCGTGAAGCCCTCTTCGGAGCAGCAAAACAACATGTTACATGACCTGATTATGATAAATAAGAACATGGCATGGAGCTACTCAACAAGCTTAAGAAAAGATCCAGAGTGACCTGGGGTCAAAAGGGTTCACAAAATATACTAACGGGCAAACGAACATAGTTAAAACACAATCAGTTTTCAGACTTAGTGAAAACTGAGACATGCTGAAATATAACTCATGAAGGCATGTAAACGAGCTCGATGCACTCACTAAGGTGCAAGTCATGGCAAGTCAAGCATACATCCATTAAGAAGGCACAAAATGCACAGATCAACTACAATAGCATCGGCAAAATCGCAAACGAGTAGACGATCTGCCCAGATTCACCACGAAGCAAAAGTAGATCTCGATTGACTCAACCTAGGTTGCTCCATAATTGCAAACAAAGACATGGATGGATATAGAATAACATGATTAACAAAACTCCTTTAGTGATCATCTGCAAAATAGGCACAGATCACTAGGAAACAAGCTGAACATATGGCATCATGAACTAAATAATCCCAGACTTAGTGAAAACTACCAAGTCCCTGAAAACAGAATTACCGGGTGCCTCACTTTGCAAGCTTGCACAAGTCACCACTCATATCCTAAAAATGCATGGGTTGCACCTCTGGAAAGAAGACAAAATCCTTAACAAAACATATGAAGGACGCATAGGCATAGCATGCACACAATAATCATGGCAAAAATGACAAAAGTCTAAGATGAACTAGCAGATCTGACAATTCACTCACGAAGCCCTCTTCTAACAGCATTTCGGGCATCAAGATGCACTCAAATGAAAATGATGCAATGGAATGAAATGATGTACTCGTCGAGCCGAACATTTTGATACGCTATATGCCCAAATCAGAGCTACGGATGCAAAGTTACGGCAGGTCAAAGTTAGCATAAAAAATTAGGGTTAGGAGGGAAAGTCAACCGAAAATATCTCCAGATCCAGATCTGCACGGGTTACGAGGATCGCCGGGGTGCACTGTTCGCCGGAGTTCTTCGGAGATGGCCGGCCGGAGTGGAAGACGAGGCGGCCGGAGAGAGGGAGGCCGGACTTGGCGCGGTTCCCGAGGGGCGGCGAGGCGGCGGGGGTCCCGATCCGGCGCCTGGGTGAGGGCGCGGCTACCGGAGTTCGTCGCCGGCGATGCCGCACGGCGGCCGGAGCTTGAGAGGAGGCGGCGGGGCGAGCGAGGCTCCCAGGCGGCGCGGGCGAGGGAGGCAGGCGGCGTGGGGCGCGGCCCGCAGTGGCGGCGTCGGGGGCCGGAATTGGGCCTTCAGGCCCGGCGGCGGTGGAAGGTGGCGGCGCCACGTGGCGCGACCCGGTTGGACGAAGGCGGCGGCGGACGCTGTCCGGCCGGGGGCGGACGTGTCCGTCGGTGGCTGGGATCTGTTTTTTTTAGCTAGGGTTTCGTGGGAGGAGATGATCCGAAAACCGGGGGGGCTATTTATAGGCATAAGTGGAGCTAGGAGAGTCCAAATGAGGTGCGGTTTTCGGCCACGCGATCGTGATCGAACGCTCTAGATGATGGAGCAAAGTTTGGTGGGTTTTGGGCCAAATTGGAGGGGTGTTGGGCTGCAACACACACGAGGCCTTTTCGGTCCCTCGGTTAACCGTTGGAGTATCAAACGAAGTCCAAATGATACGAAACTTGACAGGCGGTCTACCGGTAGTAAACCAAGGCCGCTTGGCAAGTCTCGGTCCCATCCGGAAATGTTTAATCCCCACACACGAAAGAAAGCTGGAAATGGCCACCGGAGGAGAACGAAGCGCCGGGATGCAAAACGGACAACGGGGAAAATGCTCGAATGCATGAGATGAACACGTATGCAAATGCAATGCACATGATGACATGATATGAGATGCATGAAAACGAAAACAACACACGGAGACAAAGACCCAAACCCGAGAAATAAATATAACTTAACGCCGGAAACGGCAAGAGTTGGAGTACAAATTGGGAAAGTTACATCCCGGGTGTTACAGTTTCTTTTTGGGGGTTTCGTGATTTATAGGAATTTTGGTGTCGGTCTCATGTTAGGGGGGTTCCCGAGGGACCCACAAGGTAGGGGCACGCCCTCCACCTTTGTGGTTGCCTCGGGACTCCTCTGGTCCATCTCTGATTTTCCGTGGGCTTCTTTTGGTCCATAAAAAATCATCGTAAATTTTCAGCTCGTTTGGACTCAGTTTGATATTCCTTTTCTATAAAAACTCAAAAACAAGCAAAAAAACTAGCACTAGGCTCTAGATTAATAGGTTAGTACCAAAAATAATATAAAATAGCATATTAATGCATATGAAACATCCAAAACAAATAATATAATAGGATGCAACAATCAAAAATTATAGATACGTTTGAGATGTATCAAGGCCGCCTCATGAGGCAGGTCGTACGGCGCCGACCACAGGGCTCCGCGCGCATCACATGGATTATGTTCTGCTGTTAGGATATGGATGACAGGGCATGACCAAGCCAATTTCCATTCTGGTGATAAGGGAGCAGCGACGTCTATCTCCCCCGAAGCAAGTCCCAAAGCATTTGCTCTTTGGTGAAAGAAGATTAGGACGAATCGGCACACCAGGGCAGAGGTCATCGCCGAGCCCACCAGCACGTCATGAAGACTACTTTACTAGGCGGAGACCGCCTTTAGTCAGGATAAGCCTGGGCGCCTGCCCCCCTTTGAATTGCTGCCGTGTGGCCACCCTTTCCCGCTGATATTTTTGGGGAAGAGGACCAAGGCAATAGAAAAGGGGCAGAGTCGCCTCCATGTAAGGGGATCGAGCCATTCTCCCCACCTCTCGTGTTCCTCGAGCCACAAGGTCTTCATTATAGAGCAACCCAACATAGGCAGGAGTAGGGTATTACACCATCATGGTGGCCCGAACCTGGGTAGCTCGCACGTCCCCTTCATGTCTAGTGAGAGCCAGCATGCCCATCACAGTCCAGCCATAGTCGTCGTAGTGTCTTAGGTTGCCAAGCAAAGCCCACAGAGTTCGAACCCTAGTTCTTGGAGAAGTTTCTTGGACGTAGATCCCAGACTTCGACATTTGGCACTCCATGTAGGGGACTTGTCATATTTGCACCTTTGAAATCGATGTCAACCCCAACATGGATGAAGCCGCAGCTCACCGGGCTACCACCAGGGTCCAAGCGATGCCTGCCACCCGAGGTGCCCCTGGGCGGCACTCTTGCGCCACCATCGAGCCCATTGGGGAGCGAGTTGCCTCCTCCGTCCACCAGTCAGTGAATGAGCAGGCACATGGCCGCTCCGCCACCGCCTTCCCGCTCGTGCATCGCAACCCTCCCGCTTTGCACGCCACCATGCTCATGGCATAGGGGCTGCAATGCTACCACCCCACCGAGGACGGCTACGATGCCTGGCTCGGGCACATCATCGAGCTTGTCAACGGTATGCCTGACAGCCAGGCGCCCTCCCACGCCTTACCTGCTCTGCTGCCCTGTGACAACCGGGTGGGCGTGATGCGCCTCATCCTCCTCCCCCTGTCTGCGCCGCGGCTGAGAGGCGTCCTGCAACGGCGCTCCGAAGACATCCCACGGGTTGTCTGCGCCGGCCACCGCGTCCCCCCAGACGCGCTCGTAATCCCTGAGAAGGCGTGCTACCGTTAGGACCGTGTCCTCCATGACGTTGCCACCGTTGTGCGCCAAAACTACGTGGCCCTTGACGAAGGCATCGTCAGCACTTGGGGCTACCTGGCCCTCGCCCCTGGGCTACACTGTGTGTTGTGGCCTGGCAAGTTCAAGCCAGAGCTCCCTCCTCGCTATGACGGCAATGCCAACCCCACAGAGTTCCTCATGCTTTACACCATCAACATCCAGGCCGCGAAGGGGGATGATCGGGTCCAGGCGAACTGGTTTCCCATGGCCCTCCAAGACGTCGCTCGCATTTGGCTCATGAACCTCCCCAAGGAGTCCATCTCCTTGTGGGAGGACTTGTGCAAGTAGTTCGTTGCCAACTTCACGGGCACGAGCGACCGCCCCCTCATGTTCAACAACCTATGAGCCATGCGCCAGCACCTTGGCGAATCCCTCTACAAGTTCATTCAGCTCTTCAGCCAGGTGCGGAATAGGATCCTGAAGGCTTCCGACACCGCGAGTGTCTCCGCCTTCACAAACGGCGTCACGGATGCGAAGATGTGCGAAAAGCTCTCCATCAGGGATGAGCTCGACTCCGCAAAAGAGCTATTTGTCCTCGCCGACCGTTGCGCCAAGGTCAAAGAAGCACACCTTTTCCTCCACAACGACCCTTACATTGAGCCTGGCGCGACAAAGGCCAAGGGTAAGGACACTAGGTGCAAGGGCCCTACCATGCTCGTGGCGGAGCCAGACTACAAGCGCGGCCGCGACTACAGCAAGGCCAAGAAGGACGACCATCCTTTCTGCGCCTACCACAACATGTACTCCCACAACACTGAAGACTGCCACAAGCTCAAGCTGCTTCACGAGGGTCGCATCAAGCATCGTGGCAACCGCAAGGAGCACAGCAACAGCCGCAGTGGCGGCAATGGGAGGTGGTCGCTGGGGCAACGACAACAATGACACCGAGGAAAACAACCGTCAGGACTGGCAGAACCATCCATGGCAGGCCGACCCCCAATCCAAGGCCGCCCCGTCACGTGCCAACGACTCCCCTCCCATTGAGAATGCTGGGTGCTACCAAGAGCCCTGCACGGAGGCCTGCATCCTCGGTGGGGCCCAGGCCCTTCTGTCCAATCGCCACTTCAAGAACTTCTCTTGGGAGGTCAACGCAGCCCTCCTGGCGCTCGAGTCCGCCAGCTGCCTCAAGTGGTATGAGTTCCCCATCGCCTTTGACGTCAGTGACCACCCCAATTCCACGAAGGCCGTGGGTGTCATTCCCCTGCTGTGTACACCCACCATTTGCAATGTGGACGTCACCAAGACGCTCATAGATGGTGGTGCGGGCCTCAATGTACTCTTAGTAGAGACCTTCAAGACGCTCCAAGTGCCCTACTAGCGTCTGATGCCCACTAGGCCCTTCTCGGGCGTCACTGATGCAACTTGAACTACGTCTATATTTCCCCAAAGAGGAAGGGATGATGCAACACAACTATGATAGGTATTTCCCTCAGTGATGAGACCAAGGTTATCGAACCAGTAGGAGAACCACGCAACACTACATGAACGACACCTGCACACAAAGAACAAATACTTGCAACCCAACATAAAAGAGGGGTTGTCCATCCCTCCCGGGTAAAAAGATAGATAAAATTTTAGTAGATTGAATAAATATATCACGCGGGAACACGAGATAAAATAAATGAATAAAAATTGCAGCAAGGTATTTTTGGGTTTTTGGATTAATAGATCTGAAAATAAATGTGAATAAAAATAGATCTCTAAGTAAAATATGATAAAGAAGAGACCCTGGGGATGGGGGCATAGATTTCACTAGTGGCTTCTCTCGAGAAAAATAGCATACAGTGGGTAAACAAATTACTGTTTGGCAATTGATAGAACGTCAAATAATTATGATGATATCCAGGCAATGTTCATTATATAGCCATCACGTCCAAGATTAGTAGACCGACTCCTGCCTGCATCTACTACTATTACTCCACACATCGCCCGCTATCCAGCATGCATCTAGTGTATTAAGTTCATGGAGAAACGGAGTAATGCAATAAGAACGATGACATGATGTAGACAAGATCTATTCATGTAGGAATAGACCCCATCTTGTTATCCTTAATAGAAACGATACATATGTGTCATTTCCCCTTCTGTCACTTGGATTGAGCACCATAAGATCGAACCCATCACAAAGCACATCTTCCCATGGCAAGAAAAATCGATCTAGTCGGCCTAACTAAACGAAAGATTCGAAGAAGAAATATGAGGCTATAAGTAATGATGCATATAAGAGATCAAAAGAATCAAATAACTTCCATGGATAAAAACATAGATCTGATCATAAACTCAAAGTTCATCGGATCCCAACAAACACACCGAAAAAGAGTTACATCAAATAGATCTACAAGAGACCATTGTATTGAGGATCAAAAGAGAGAGAGAGGAAGCCGTCTATCTACAAACTACAGACCCGTAGGTCCACAATGAACAACTCACACATCATCGGAGAGGCACCAATGAGGATGATGAACCCCTCCATGATGGTGTCTGCTACTTCTTAAGCTTGCGTTGGTTTTTCCCTCGAAGAGGAAAGGGTGATGTAGCAAAGTAGAGATAAGTATTTCCCTAAGTTTGAGAAACAAGGTCTCAATCCAGTTGGAGACAACGCACGAATCACCTAATACCTATAGAAACAATCAAACAACTTGCACCCAACGCGATAAAGGGGTTGTCAATCCCTTCAGGGTTACTTGCAAAAGTGAGATCTGATGGAAATAAATAAACAGTAAGGTAGATATTTTTGGTATTTTTGGTTTATAGATCAGAAAGTAAAAGATTGCAAAAATAGTATATCGGAAACTAATATTGTAGATCGGAAACTTGTATGATGGAAAATAGACCCGGGGGCCATAGGTTTCACTAGAGGCTTCTATCATGATAGCAATTAATACGGTGGATATCTAAGGCAATGATCATGAATATCAGCATCACGTCCATGTCAAGTAGACCGAAACGATTCTGCATCTACTACTACTACTCCACACATCGACCGACTCCTGCCTACATCTTGAGTATTAAGTTCATGAAGAATAGAGTAACGCATTAAGTAAGATGACATGATGTAGAGGAATTAACTCAAGCAATATGATGAAAACCCCTTCTTTTTATCCTCAATGGCAACAATACAGTACGTGCCTTGCTGCCCCTACCGTCACTGGGAAAGGACACCTCAAGATTCAACCCAAAGCTAAGCACTTCTCCCATAGCAAGAAAAACCAATCTAGTTGGACAAACTAAACTAATAGTTTGAAGAGAATTACAAAGACACCAAATCATGCATATAAGAATTCAGAGAAGATTCAAATAATATTCATAGATAAGATGATCATAAATCCGCAATTCATCGGATCTCGGCAAACACACCGCAAAAGAATATTACATTGGATAGATCTCCTAGAACATCAAAGAGAACATGATATTGAGAATCAAAGAGAGAGAAGAAGCTATCCAGCTACTAGCTATGTACCCATAGGTTTGACGTAAACTACCCACGCTTCATCAGAAGGGCAATAGAGTTCATGTAGAAGCCCTCCATGATCGAACCCTCCTCCGACAGGGTGTCGGAAAAGGTCCCTAGATGGGATCTCATGGGTACAGAAGGTTGCGGCAGTGGAAAAGTGTTTTCGTGTATGCCTCTGGAGGTTTGGGAATATATGTGAATATATAGGACAAAGGATTAGGTCAGGAGGTGTTGGAGTAGGCCGCAAGGCAGGGGGCGCCCCCCTAGGGTGCCCCCCTATGGCTCGTCGTCTACTCCAAGCTCTTTTGACTTGTAATCCAAGTCCAATAGGTGTCTTCTGGTCCAAGAAAAATCACCGCGAAGGTTTCATTCCGTTTGGTATTCCTTTTCTGCAAAACTCAAAAACAAGGAAAAAACAGAAACTGGCACTAGGCTCTAGGTTAATAGGTTAGTCCTAAAAATAATATAAAATAGCATATTAATGCATATAGAACATGCAAAATAGATAATATAATAGCATGGAACAATAAAAAATTATAGATATGTTGGAGACGTATCAACCATCCCCAAGCTTAATTCCTGCTCGTCCTCGAGTAGGTCAATGATAAGAACAGAATTTTTCATGTGGAATGCTACCTAACATATTTATCCATGTAATTGTCTTTATTGTGGCATGAATGTTCAGATCCATAAGATTCAAAACAAAAGTTTAATATTGACATAAAAACGATAATACTTCAAGCATACTAACAAGGCAATTATGTCTTCTCGAAATAACATGGCCAAAGAAAGCTTATCCCTACAAAATCATATAGTCTGGCTATGCTCCATCTTCATCACACAAAATATTCAAACCATGCACAACCCCGATGACAAGCCAAGCAATTTTTCATACTTTTGATGTTCTCAAACTTTTTCAACTTTCACGCAATACATGAGCATGAGCCATGGACATATCACTATAGGTGGAATAGAAGGTGGTTGTGGAGAAAACAAAAAGAGGGAGATAGTCTCACATCAACTAGGCGTATCAACGGGCTATGGAGATGCCCGTCAATAGATATCAATGTGAGTGAGTAGGGATTGCCATGCAACGTATCGGCGTTCTGGGAACAGGGGTACCCAAACTTGCCTGCCTGCGACCCATGGCGTGGCTCCATCAACAACCTGGTATGGCCCAGCTTCAACATTGACAACTCAAGACCCTTGCGAGGCGGACAACACCAAGACCTCCACGTGGGGTGGCCTTCCCAGGCTAGCTCCTGAGGAGCGGGGATATCTATGCAAGGTGCACCTCGTGAGGTTCAAATGACGTGAGCCATGACGACCAAGGCCAGGCGGGCGCCAGCGGGCGCAGTGTACCAGTTTCCTCTTTGGTGCTAAGGAGGCAAACACAGGCGCGGAGTCGCAAGGAATCAAGAAAATGTTTCCATTCCGGTGCAACAAGACCAAGACCTCCAGGACGTTAGAATGAAGATCATCGCTGAGCCCACCATGGCGTCACGACTAGAGGCTTTTTGCAGGCGAAGGCTACTTTTGTCAGGACAACATGTACTAGTTGTCTCCCTTCAAATTTGGCTGTTGTGGGATCCCTTCCCGCCTTCATTTGGGAAGAAGACCAAGGCCACTATAAATAGGACCTAGCCACCACCATAGAGGGGGACGGATCATTCCGATCATCCACACACATGCCAACTCATCGAGCTCAAGGACACCTCTCCTCATGAGGCTGTTCTCCACTGTACTAGTTCATCCTCAGCCCCTCGAGGCCAATCCACCACAAAGCAGGAGTAGGGTTTTATACCGCAAGGTGGCCCAAACCTGGGTAAATTGGTGTGTCTCTTGTTCATTCGGTTCGTCGAGCTAAGTCATTAGATTAGCGAGTAGGCTGACTTGGGAGGACGAGTTCTTTGCATGCACCCCAGAGTTCGAACCTCTCAAGGGTTTGCGGAACCCAAAATCCGACATTTGGTGCGCCAGCTAGGGGTACGTCGAAGATCTGCTGTGCTCTATCGTCGGTTCTCATGGCGGACGCCCCTCCATCGACCGGATCGGCACGCGGTTTCAGCGAGGTCGAGGGCCTCCGAGCTTTTACCCCCGCCCCGCGGCGGGTGTAGTGGCCACCCAAGTTCAGGCCGGGGCTGCCGCCCCAATACGACGGCGCGGCGGACCCGGCAGGCTTCCTCCAGGCGTATGAGGAGGCTGTTTGGGCGGCCGGCGGCGACGCGAAGGTCATAGCGAACTGGCTCCCCATGGCCCTGGCGGGTGCACCGCGAGCCTGGCTTCTCAACTTGGCAGGGTCTTCTGTGGCATCTTGGGAGGAGTTACGTGACCTCTTCATCGCGCACTTCGCGGCACCAGCACCCTACATCGTCGCAGCCCTCCTCAGTGGCTCGCACCCTCGGACCACCATGTCAAGAAGTTCTTTCGCCAGGTGGGTGCCGGCCACATGCAGCAAGGAGCTCCTCCAGGATGGGCAGCGCCCAAATCCGACCTCACCTTCGAATCGAGATATCACCCCGCGACCACCACGGGCACCGGCGTGCTCCCGATGCTTTGCACCCCCACCATCTACAATGTGGTGGTCACCAAGACCCTCATCGACAGCGGAGCTGGCCTCAATGTGCTCTCCGTGGAAGCTTTCGGCTTGCTTCGTGTGCCGCATGGCCGGCTCCGCCCAACCAAGCCCTTCTCTGGGGTTGTCGACAGCTCCACCAGCCCCTGGGGCAGATCCACATCCCTGTCACCTTCGGCACCTGTGACAACTACCACACCGAGCTCATTGACTTCGACATCGCCCGCATTGGTCTCACTTACAACTCCATCCTCGGGTACCTAGCCTTGGCCCAGTTCATGGCAGCTACCCACCCTGCCTACAACCTCATGAAGATGCCGGGGAGCAGCAGCATCCTCACTGTGGCCGGGGACACCAAGGAAGCCTTGTCGGCCCTCAAGCTCACCTTCAGAACCACGACTACCGCCCATCCTGGGGAGGAAGGAGCCCCCGGGGCTCCGGGGGCTGCTCCAGCAAAGAAGAAGTAGTTGTTCTCCCAAGATCGCGCCGAGATAAAGCAAGTATCAATTGACCAGGATGGGGCGTCGGGCGCCACCTTCACCATAGGTGCTGGCCTCCCTTCAGATTAAGAGGAGGCGTCGGTCAGCTTCCTATGCAAGAACAAGGATGTGTTCGCATGGGAGCCTAAGGGTCTGGTCGGAATCCTGAGGGGAATAATCAAGCATCACCTAAAAGTATGCCCTAACGTGCGCCCAATGAAGCAAAAGGCGTAGCGGTAGTCCACAGAAAAGCAGTCGTTCATGGTCTAGGAGACTCGCAAACCGCAAGAAGCCGGCATTATTCGAGAGGCGTGGTACTCGGAATGGCTGGAAAATCTGGTTGTCGTCCCCAAGAAGGGCGGGAACGAACGCATGTGCGTCCACTTCACCAACCTCAACAAGGCTTGCCCCCCAAGACCCCTTCCCACTTCTGTGCATCGATCAGATTGTCGACTCCACCGCCGAGTGCGACCTGTTGTGTTTCCTAGATACCTTCTCAGGCTATCACCAGATCAAGATGGCGGTGCAAGATGTCGAGAAGACGGCTTTCTTGACCCCATGCGGGGTGTATTGTGACACCTGCATGCCGTTCGGGCTGCGCATGTCGGCGTTCTGGGAATGGGGTCCCTAGACTTGCCTGCCTGCGGCCCACAGCATGGTGCCACCAGCGGCCCTGTACGACCCATATTCACCAGCAAACATTCAAGATGCTCGCGAGGCGGACGATGCAAGACCTCCTCAGGGGCAGCCTCATTAGGCTGGCTCGCGAGGGTCAGAGAGATCAAGGCTAGGGGCACCTCGCGAGGTTTCTGTGACGCAAGCCATGATGGCTGGAGCGAGGCGGGCACCAGGCAGGCGCCAGCGCGTAGTGTCCTCATTTCCTCTTTGGTGCTAAAGGGGCAAGCACAGACGAGGAGTCCCGAGGCATCAGGCAAAGGTTTCCATATCGGTGCAACAAGACCAAGACCAGTAGGACCGCAGGACGAAGGTCACCGTGGAGCCCAAGACGGCGTCACCACGAGAGCCTTTGGCAGGCGAAGACTACTTTTGTCAGGATAGCTTGTACTAGTTGTCTCCCTTCGAATTTGTTCATTGTGGGATCCCTTCCCACTCAATATTTGGGAAGAGGACCAGGGCCTCTATAAATAGGACTAGCCACCACCGTAGGGATCGATCTCATTTTGGACTAGATCCATTCCACCTAGGCCACCAGACATGTTCACCAAGCACAAGAACACCTCTCCTCGCGAGGCTGTTCTTCCCTTGTAACTGTTCATCCTCAGCCCAAGAGGCAATCCACCACACCACACTGGAGTAGGGTATTACACCACAACGGTGGCCCGAACCTATATAAATCTTGTGTCTCATGTTCTTTGGGTTCGACGAGATAGGCCATGAGATCGTAGAGTGTGCGAGCTAGGCAGGGGGAGAGATCTTTGCGCGCACCGCAGTGTTTGAACCTCAAGGGTTTTGCTGTAACCCAAAATTCGACATTTGGCGCGCCATGTAGGGGTGCGCCGAAACTTTCCTCTTCGTCGATCCATGCTTCACCACTCCGCCAAGTTCATGGCCGACCCTCGCCGGGCCCGCGCTGAGCGCCGGCCGCTCTCGCCACCTGTGTCGCTCAGATAGCCCCTGTCGGCAGACCTCCCCGTCATTCTCCGTCACCCACCGCCAACGCCGCCACCGGCCCGACGGCAAATGAGTAGCAAGCGTCTTCACTGCACCCCTTTGTGCGGCGAGACGGTCACACCGCCACCTCGTCGCTGACTCCAGCCGTCTCATCGTCTCACGCTCGCCGCGCACCCATGGACGCGCAGGCTGCACTGCTCATGGCACGTGAGCTCCTGCGTTACCGCCCGGTCGACGACCTCTACGAGGACTAGTTGGACCGAATCGCCGAGCTCGTCAGCGCCACTGGGGCTCTCCTGCACTATCCCTCTCGCTGCCTCACCCGGCCCCGGCTGCGGGTGATGTGGCTCACGGAGCGCCTTTGCTCCCTCAGCACCAAGATGGCGCCCTCGCGCCGAGGCGCGCGGCTCATGGAGCGCCTCAGCCTCCCCCGCGTCAAGACGGCATCCTCGCTCCAAGATGCGCGGCCCAGCGGCGTGATCCGCTGCGCCGTGTGCCCGCGCACAAGGAAGGAAGTTGCTAGGAGGTTCCGCATCCGCAAGAAGATGCTCCACCGCTTTCAGCACCACCATGTCAGGATCGCTTGCTGTGGCAGGGCCATGTGCCACTTGTCGTGGCAGCGCAGGGACGCCAAGGTCAAGCTCCGCCTCCACGACGGGCCCCGGTGGCCATGGCGGGCTGCCGCGCCTTCACTCCTGAGCTGCGTAGCATCGTCTGGCCAGGCAAGTTCAAGCCAGATCTGCCTCCTCGCTACGAGGGAACCCCCGACCCTGCGGAGTTTCTGCAGCTCTACAAGTTGAGCATCAAAGCGGCCAACGGCGACGAAAAGGTCATGGCGAACTGGTTTCCCATGGCTCTCAAGGACGGCGCTCGCTCATGGCTCCTGAACCCGCCCCCTTGATCGATTTCCTCCTGGGAGGAGATGCGCAACCACTTCATCGCCAACTTCCAGGGCACTCGCGACTGCCCCCCGGTCGTGGGTGACCTGCACCGCATCAAGAAACAATCGGGAGAAACCCTGCAGAAGTACATCCAGCGCTTCAACAACGCATGTATCAAGATCCCCAAGGTGACGGACGAGGCCATCATCTCAGCGTTTTCTGATGGCATCCTTGACGTCAAGATGAAGGAGGAGCTCGCCATCCATGTGGAGCTGTGCACTACCTTGGAGCTGTTCAACATAGCAACCAAGTGTGCAAGGGCTGAGGAGGGGCGTCTCTCCCTCCTCGAGCTCCCTGCTGTAGATCCAGAGGAGAAGAAGGCCAAATTCAAGGATGTGAAGCGCAAAGGAGTGGCCGTACTCGCGGCAGAACCGGACATCAAGCGCGGCCGAGATATTCCCGAGTCGTCCAAGGGCGCCACACGTTATGCGCCTTCCACAACGTACGCACGCACAACACCAACGATTGTCAAGAGCTCAGGGCCATTCGAGATGGACGCTTCGGTCGACGCCCCGAGCGCAATGAATGGGACTATGACTGAGGAGCTGGACGAGGTGCAGGACGTTGGGACGACCGAGGGCCCCGCCAAGAGTGGCGCGACCAGCCTCGCGAGGATCGTTGGCATGACTAGCCTCATGAGGGCTCCTGGAGGGACCAGCCTCGTGAGGATCTCCCTGAGGGCAAACCTGGTCTCCCTCCACTGCCGCCGCCAAGGAACGACGGCCATCAACAGGACAAAGGGGCCGGGGGCTTCCAGGAGCCGCGCGCCATCGCCTGCATCTTGGGTGGCGCTCAGGCCCCAGCGTGCCAGCGCATCTTCAAGCAGTTCTCCCGCGAAGTGAATGCAGCCCTCCCCAAGCTCGAGGCTACGCGCCCGCTCAGGTGGTCCAAGTACGCCATCACCTTTAGCTCAACGGACCAGCTCAAATGCGCGGCAACCGCTGGCGTCCTCCCGATGCCCTGTTCATCCATCATCAGCAATGTCCAAGTCACCAAAACCCTCATCGACGGCGGCGCAGGACTCAATGTCCTGTCCGTCGAAACGTTTGACAGCCTCCAAGTACCATACGATCAGCTCCAGCCCACCAAGCCTTTCTCAGGAGTGACAGACGGCTCCACCACCATGATAGGGCAAGTTTGCCTCCCTGTCACTTTCGGTCAGCGGGACAAATAACACACCGAGCTCATCGACTTTGATGTCGCCCACATTCGCCTGCCGTACAATGCCATCCTCGAATACCCAGCACAGGCCAAATTCAGGGCAGTCACCCACCATGGCTACAATGTCTTCAAGATGCCGGGAAGCAGCAAAGTCATCATGGTCCCCTGTGATGAAAGAGACGCGGTGTGCTCCCTTGAGCACGCCTTCCAAGATGCATCAATCGAAGACCCTACCAGCGCGGGTGCGCAGTACCCTCCTGAGGCCAACCCCAAGAAGAAGAAGCAGCTACTCCGCACTAGGCCTCAAGGGAGCGGCACCTCCAGCGGAGCCACTTAGGGACCCACGCCAGCGCCTTGGGTGCCTCCCTCCCTTGCATAGGGAGGCGCGCTTGGCGCCCTCCTCGGGAAGGGCTCGGGGGCTCTCTTCTAGAGGGCCTCGAACCTGTCCAACGTCATGAGGAAGGCGCTCGGGCACCATGTCGAAGCGTGCTTCGCGACACGCTTCCCTCAGGAGGACGCCGGGCGAGGAGCACCCGGCACTTAGGAGTTCACCACCAAGGCATCTCAGGAGCTTCCGCCCACCTGGCATTGTGATACATCCATTTTGCATCATGTTTTTATAATGATATTTATTGCATCATGGGCTGTTATTACACATTATGTCACAATACTTATGCCTATTCTCTCTTATTTTATAAGGTTTACATGAAGAGGGAGAATGCCGGCAGCTGGGATTCTGGGCTGGAAAAGGAGCAAATATTAGAGACCTATTCTGCACAGCTCCAAAAGTCCTGAAACTTCACGGAAGACGTTTTCGGAATATAGAAAAAATACTCAGCGGAAGAGATTCACCAGGGGGTCACACCGTGCCCACGAGGGTGGGGGCGCGCCCCCCTACCCCCTGGGTGCGCCCCCTACCTCGTGAGCCCCCTGGTGGCCCTCCGGTGGCCATCTTATGCTATATGAAGTATTTCGATGGGAAAAAAATAATAAGCCATCTTCTCGGATGAAACTCCGCCGCCACGAGGCGGAACCTTGGCCGAACCAATCTAGGGCTCTGGCGGAGCTGTTCTTCCAGGGAAACTTCCCTCCCGGAGGGGGAAATCATCGCCATCATCATCACCAACGCTCCTCTCATCGGGAGAGGGCAATCTCCATCAACATCTTCATCAGCACCATCTCCTCTCAAAACCCTAGTTCATCTCTTGTATCCAATTCTTGTCTCCAAGTCCGGGATTGGTGCTAGTAGGTTGCTAGTAGTGTTAATTACTCCTTGTAGTTGATGCTAGTTGGTTTAATTGGTGGAAGATCATATGTTCAGATCCTATATGCATACTAATACCCCTCTGATTATGAACATGTTTATGCTTTGTGAGTAGTTATGTTTGTTCCTGAGGACATGGGAGAAGTCTTGCTATTAGTAGTCATGTGAATTTGGTATTCGTTCAATATTTTGATGAGATGTATGTTGTCTCTCCTCTAGTGGTTTTATGTGAACATCGACTACATGACACTTCACCATTATTTGGTCCTAGAGGAAGGCATTGGGAAGTAATAAGTAGATGATGGGTTGCTAGAATGACAGAAGCTTAAACCCTAGTTTATGCGTTGCTTCGTAAGGGGCTGATTTGGATCCATATGTTCCATGCTATGGTTAGGTTTACCTTAATACTTTTGGTGTAGTTGCGGATGCTTGCAATAGAGGTTAATCATAAGTGGGATGCTTGTCCAAGTAAGGGTAGTACCCAAGCACTGGTCCACCCACATACCAAATTATCAAAGTACTGAACGCGAATCATATGAGCGTGATGAAAACTAGCTTGATGATATTCCCATGTGTCCTCGGGAGCGCTTTTCTCTATGTAAGAGTTTGTCCAGGCTTGTCCTTTGCTACAAAAAGGATTGGGCCACCTTGCTGCACTTTATTTACTTTTGTTACTTGTTGCTCGTTACAAATTATCCTATCACAAAACTATCTGTTACCACTTATTTCAGTACTTGCAGAGAATAACTTGCTGGAAGCCGCTTATCATTTCCTTGTGCTCCTCGTTGGGTTCGACACTCTTACTTATCGAAAGGACTACGATAGATCACCTATACTTGTGGGTCATCAAGACTCTTTTCTGGCGCCGTTGCCGGGGAGTGAAGCGCCTTTGGTAGGTGGAATTTGGTAAGGAAAAATTTATATAGTGTGCTGAAATTTACTGTCACTTGTTACTATGGAAAGTAATCCTCTGAGAGGCTTGTTCGGGGTATCTTCACCCCGACCAGTAGAGCAAAGAGTTGCTCCTCAACCTACTGAACCTACTGAAAATGAAAATTTCTGCTTTGAAATTCCTTCGGGTATGATAGAAAAACTGCTAGCTAATCCCTTTTTAGGAGATGGAACAAAACATCCTGATGAGCATCTAATATATGTGGATGAAGTTTGTGGATTATTTAAGCTTTTAGGTGTACCCGGAGATGTTGTTAAGAAGAATGTCTTGCCTTTATCTTTGAAGGGAGATGCATCGACATGGTATAGGCTATGTGATGATATGGGGTCTTGGAATTACAAACGATTGAAATTGGAATTCCATCAGAAGTTTTATCCTATGCATCTTGTTCATCGTGATCGCCATTATATATATAATTTTTGGCCTCGCGAAGGAGAAAGCATCGCTCAAGCTTGGGGGAGGCTTAAATCAATGTTATATTCATGCCCCAATCATGAGCTCTCAAGAAAAATGATTATTCAAATTTTTTATGCTCGGCTTTCTGATAACAATCGCACCATGCTTGATACTTCTTGTGCTGGCTCTTTTATGATGAAGACTATTGAATTCAAATGGGATTTATTGGAAAGAATTAAACGCAACTCTGAAGATTGGGACCTCGACAATGGTAAGGAGTCAGGTATGACACCTAGGTTTGATTGTGTTAAATCTTTTATGGATACCGATGTTTTTCGTAAATTTAGCACTAAATATGGACTTGACTCTAAGATAGTAGCTTCTTTCTGTGAATCTTTTGCTACTTATGTTGTTCTCCCCAAGGATAAGTGGTTTAAATATCATCCTCCCATAGAAGTAAAAGTAGCTGCATCTATTAAAGTTGAAGAAAAGATTGTCACTTATAATGATCCTATTGTTCCTACTTCTTATGTTGAGAAACCACCTTTTCTTGTTAGGATAAAGGATCATGCTAAAGCTTCAACTTTGGTTCGTAAAAGCAATATTAAAACTTATACACATCATGAGCAAATTAAATTGAACCTGATATTGCTATTGTTAAAGATCTCTTGTCTGATAATATTGATGGGCATGCTATTCATTTCCTTGA
This sequence comes from Triticum urartu, assembly GCF_003073215.2. Classification (NCBI taxonomy): domain Eukaryota; kingdom Viridiplantae; phylum Streptophyta; class Magnoliopsida; order Poales; family Poaceae; genus Triticum; species Triticum urartu. Next base: position 351,388,195 of record NC_053025.1, read on the forward strand.
TGAGACTACTAAAATTACTAAACCTTGTGCTAAAGATAAAAACAGACCTGTGGTAGGCATGCATGTTATTTCTGTTAAAATAGGAGATCATTGTTATCATGGCTTATGTGACATGGGTGCTAGTGCTAGCGCAATACCTTATTCCTTATACAATGAAATTATGCATGATATTGCACCTGCCGAGATAGAAGATATTCATGTCACAATTAAACTTGCCAATAGAGATACTATTTCACCAATGGGAATTGTTAGAGATGTTGAAGTCTTGTGTGGGAAAACTAAATATCCTGCTGATTTTCTTGTTCTTGGTTCCCCACAAGATAGCTTTTGTCCCATTATATTTGGTAGACCCTTCTAAAACACTGTTAATGCTATCATAGATTGCAAAAGGGATGTTGTTACTATCGGTTTAGATGATATGACTCATGAATTTAATTTCTCTAAATTTAGTAGACAAAACCGTGAAGAAGAATTACCTAGTAAGGATGAAATTATTGGTCTTACTTCTATTGCTGTACCTCCTAGTGATCCTTTAGAACAATATTTGCTAGACCATGAAAATAACATGTTTATGAATGAAAGAAGGGAAATAGATGAAGTATTCTTTAAATAGGAACCTATTCTGAAAAACAATTTTCCTATTGAAATCCTAGGGGATCCTCCTCCACCCAAGGGTGATCCCGTGTTTGAGCTTAAACTGTTACATGATACTCTTAAATATGCTTATCTTGATGAGAAAAAGATATATCCTGTTATTATTAGTGCTAACCTTTCAGAGCATGAGGAAGAGAGATTATTGAAAACTCTGAAGAAGCACCGTGCTGCTATTGGGTATACTCTTGATGATCTTAAGGGCATTAGTCCCACTCTATGTCAACATAAAATTAATTTGGAAGAAGATGCCAAACTAGTTTGTGATCATCAACGACGGCTGAATCCTAAAATGAAAGAAGTGGTAAGAAAAGAAATACTAAAGCTCCTTGAGGCAGGTATAATTTATCCCGTTGCTGATAGTCAGTGGGTAAGTCATGTCCATTGTGTCCCTAAGAAGGGAGGTATTACTGTCGTTCCTAATGATAAAGATGAATTGATTCCTCAAAGAATTATTACAGGTTATTGGATGGTAATTAATTTCCGCAAATTAAATAAGGCCACTAAAAAGGATCATTACCCCTTACCTTTTATCGATCAAATGCTAGAAAGATTATCCAAACATACACATTTTTTGCTTTCTATATGGTTATTCTGGTTTCTCTCAAATACCTGTGTCAGCCAAAGATCAATCGAAGACTACTTTTACTTGCCCTTTTGGTACTTTTTCTTATAGACGTATGCCTTTTGGTTTATGTGATGCACCTGCTACCTTTCAAAGATGCATGATGGCTATATTCTTTGTCTTTTGTGAAAAGATTTGCGAGGTTTTCATGGACGATTTCTCCGTCTATGGATCTTATTTTGATGATTGCTTGAGCAACCTTGATCGAGTTTTGCAGAGATGTGAAAAACTAATCTTGTCTTGAATTGGGAAAAGTGCCACTTTATGGTTAATGAAGGTATTGTCTTGGGGCACAAAGTTTCTAAAAGAGGTATTGAGGTTGATAAAGCCGAGGTTGATGCTATTGAGAAGATGCCATGTCCCAAGGACAACAAAGGTATAATAAGTTTCCTTGGTCATGCCGGATTTTATAGCAGGTTCATTAAGGACTTCTCGAAAATTTCCCGGCCTCTGACTAATTTATTACAAAAAGATATACCATTTGTCTTTGATTATGATTGTGTAGAAGCATTTGAAATACTTAAGAAAGCATTGATCTCTACACCTATTGTCCAGCCACCTGATTGGAATTTACCCTTTGAAATTATGTGTGATGCTAGTGATTATGCTGTAGGTGTTGTTCTAGGGCAAAGAGTTGATAAGAAATTAAATGTTATTCAATATGCTAGTAAAACCCTAGACAATGCTCAAAGAAATTATGCTACTACTGAAAAAGAATTCTTAGCAGTTGTATTTGCTTGTGATAAGTTCAGACCTTATATTGTTGATTCTAAAGTAACTATTCACACTGATCATGCTGCTATTAAATATCTTATGGAAAATAAAGATGCTAAACCTAGACTTATTAGATGGGTTCTCTTGCTACAAGAATTTGACTTACATATCGTTGATAGAAAGGGAGCTGAGAACCCCATTGCAGACAACTTGTCTAGGTTAGAAAATATGCTTGATGACCCACTTCCTATTAATGATAGATTTCCCGATGAGCAACTAAATGTCATAAATGCTTGTCATACTGCTCCATGGTATGCTGATTATGCTAATTACATTGTTGCTAAGTTTATACCACCTAGTTTCACATACCAGCAAAAGAAAAAGTTCTTCTATGATTTGAGGCATTGCTTTTGGGATGACCCACATCTTTATAAAGAAGGCGTAGATGGTGTTAGACGTTGTGTACCTGAGCATGAACAGGAACAAATCCTACGCAAGTGTCACTCCGAAGCTTATGGAGGACACCATGCTGGAGATAGAACTGCACATAAGGTATTGCAATCTGGTTTTTATTGGCCTACTCTCTTCAAGGATGCCCATAAGTTTGTCTTATCTTGTGATGAATGTCAAAGAATTGGTAATATTAGTAGACGTCAAGAAATGCCTATGAATTATTCACTTGTTATTGAACCATTTGATGTTTGGGGCTTTGACTATATGGGACCCTTTCCTTCCTCTAATGGATATACACATATTTTAGTTGCTGTTGATTACGTTACTAAGTGGGTAGAAGCAATTCCAACTAGTAGTGCTAATCATAACACTTCTATTAAAATGGTTAAAGAAGTTATTTTTCCAAGATTTGGAGTCCCTAGATATTTAATGACTAATCGTGGTTCACAGTTTATTCATGGTGCTTTCCGTAAAATGCTTGCTACATATGATGTTAATCATAGAATTGCATCTCCTTATCATCCTCAGTCTAGTGATCAAGTAGAATTGAGTAATAGAGAGCTCAAATTAATTTTGCAAAAGACTGTCAATAGGTCTAGAAAGAATTGGTCCAAGAAACTTGATGATGCATTATGGGCCTATAGAACTGCATATAAAAATCCTATGGGCATGTCTCCGTATAAAATGGTTTATGGAAAAGCATGTCACTTACCTCTCGAACTAGAACACAAGGCATATTGGGCTATTAAAGAAATCAATTATGATTTCAAACTTGCCGGTGAGAAGAGGTTATTTGATATTAGCTCACTTGATTAATGGAGAACCCAAGCCTATGAAAATGCCAAGTTGTTTAAAGAAAAAGTTAAAAGATGGCATGATAAAAGGATACAAAAGCGTGAGTTTAATGTAGGTGACTATGTATTGCTATACAACTCTTGTTTAAGATTTTTTGCAGGGAAACTTCTCTCTAAGTGGTATGGTCCTTACGTTATTGAGGAGGTCTATCGTTCCGGTGCCATAAAAATCAACAACTTCGAAGGCACGAATCCGAAGGTGGTGAATGGTCAAAGAATCAAACATTATATCGCAGGTAATCCCATAAATGTTGAAACCAATGTTATTGAAACCATAACCCCGGAGGAATACATAAGGGACACTTTCCGGAACGTTTCAGACTCCGAAAAGTAATAGGTATGTGGTATGGTAAGTAAACCGACTCCAAAACAACTTTTAAGGCAATATTTCTCTGTTTTGGAATATTTAGAAAAATAGAAAAATAAAAAGCAGTCCGAGAAGGACACGAGAGCTCCACGAGGGTGGAGGGCGCGCCCCCTACCTCGTGGGCACCTCGTGTGCTCTCCGGACTCCGTTTTCGTACACGACACGTATTTTGGTCGGTAAAAATTCATTACATAATCTCCCGAAGGTTTTGACTCCTGTATCACGCAAAAATATCATGTCTTTGTTTCGAGCTGTTTTCTGTCAGGGTTGTCAAGGCCAGGCACTATGTCATCTCCCTCCTCCTCCAACCATGAGGGCAACGATGCTTGGCTAATGAAGATAGAGCTGAAGAGAGAAGAACCCATGGAGATCAACAAGGATGAAGGGATCAAGAAGGCCATGGAGGACCAAGTTCCGGCAACAGAAGACACCCTTCAACTTGATCACAATCTTCTTACCCCAACAGAGATCAAAGCTTTCAAGATGATTGAGTTAGCTCGTATAGAAAATAGGTATCTCACACATGAAAATATTTTGTTGAAGGAGCATATCATCGCACTCAAGGGCATTATCCGCAAGTTAGAAGACCTCCTACGCTCGATGTGCAACTATCCATCATCAACAACTCCACCTTCTTCACCAACAAAGAAGAATTGAGTATCTGGTATGGGCACTCCCCTTGGCAACTGCGAAACTTGGGGGAGTGCCCCGGTATCGTATCACCATCACTTTTATCTTTACCGTTTTTCTTAGTTCGATCCTTTTGGTAATATCTTGATCTAGTAGAATAAAAAGTTCTTAGTATGATCTTGTTGTGAGTTTTGCTTTATGATCCTTCTATGTAATCGAGTCCGTGAGTTATATAATAAAGATTTGTGTTGAGTCAAGGGCTGATTATTTTGCCATGATTCTAAGGGAATAAAAGAAAAGAGAAAGAAATAAAAAGAAACAAAGAGATCATGTGAGTCTTATGGAGTGTAATGAGCTCACATAGAAAAGGTATGATGAATAAAAGTTGTTGAGGGTTGACAAACATAGTTTTGGTCATCGTTGCAATTAATAGGAAGTAATGAAGAAAGAGAGGTCTTCACATATAGATATACTATCTTGGACATCTTTTATGATTGTGAGCACTCATTAAAATATGATATGCTAAAGAGTTGACGTTGGACAAGGAAGACAACGTAATGGGTTATGTTTTCTTACATCTGAGATAAATTATATTGTCATGGATCCTCCAACATGTTGAGCTTGCCTTTCTCCCTCATGCTAGCCAAATTCATCGCACCAAGTACAGATACTACTTGTGCTTCCAAATACCCTTAAACCAGTTTTGCCATGAGAGTCCACCATACCTACCTACGGATTGAGTAAGATCCTCCAAGTAAGTTGTCATCGGTGCAAGCAATAAAAATTGCTCTCGAAATATGTATGACTTATTAGTGTGGGAGAAATAAGCTTTATACGATCGTGTGATACGGAAGAAATAAAAGCGATAGACTGCATAATAAAGGTCCATATCACAAGTGGCAATATAAAGTGATGTTCTTTCGCATTAAGATTCTGTGCATCCAACTACAAAAGCGCATGACAACCTCTGCTTCCCTCTGCGAATGGCCTATCTTTTACTTTTACCTCCTACCTTGCATAAGAGTCATGGTGATCTTCACCCTTCCTTTTTACATTTTATCCTTTGGCAAGCACAGTATGTTGGAAAGATCCTGGTATATATGGCTAATTGGATGTGAGTTTTCATGAACTATTATTGTTGACATTACCCTAGAGGTAAAATGTTGGGAGGCAAAATTATAAGCCCCTATCTTTCTCTGTGTCTGATTAAAACTCCATTCCCATAAGTATTGCGTGAGTGTCAACAATTGTGAAAGACTATATGATTGTTGAGTATGTGGACTTGCTGAAAAACTCATATACATTGACTCTTTCCTATGTTATGATAAATTGCAATTGCTCCAATGACTGAGATTATAGTTTTTTAGTTTTCAATGAAGTTTACGATTCATACTTGAAATTGTGATTGAATTATTACTCTATCATAAGAAACCATATGACAAGAATTATATAAGTTGTTGTTCTAAGAATGATCATGATGCCCTCGTGTCTGTATTTTATTTTTATCGACACCTCTATCTCTAAACAAGTGGACATATTTTTCGATTTCAGCTTTTCGCTTGAGGACAAGCGAGGTCTACGCTTGGGGGAGTTGATACGTCCAGTTGCATCATGTTTTTATATCGATATTTATTGCATTATGGGCTGTTATTACACATTATGTCACAATACTTATGCCTATTCTCTTTTATTTTATAAGGTTTACATGAAGAGGGAGAATGCCGGCAGCTGGGATTCTGGGCTCGAAAAGGAGCAAATATTAGAGACCTACTTTGCACAGCTCCAAAAGTCCCAAAACTTCACGTAAGACGTTTTCAGAATATATAAAAATACTCAGCCGAAGAGATTCACCAGGGGGCCACACCCTACCCACGAGGGTGGGGGCGTGCCCTACCCCCCTGGGCCCGCCCCCCTACCTCATGGGCCCCCTGGTGGCCCTCTGGTGGCCATCTTCTTCTATATGAAGTCTTTCGATGGGAAAAAAAATAATAAGCCATCTTCTTGGACGAAACTCCACCGCCATGAGGCGGAACCTTGGCGGAACCAATCTAGGGCTCTGTCGGAGCTGTTCTGCCGGGGAAACTTCCCTCCCGGAGGGGGTAATCATCGCCATCATCATCACCAACGCTCCTCTCATCGGGAGAGGGCAATCTCCATCAACATCTTCATCAGCACCATCTCCTCTCAAAACCCTAGTTCATCTCTTGTATCCAATTCTTGTCTCCAAGTCCGGGATTGGTGCTAGTAGGTTGCTAGTAGTGTTAATTACTCCTTGTAGTTGATGCTAGTTGGTTTAATTGGTGGAAGATCATATGTTCAGATCCTATATGCATATTAATACCCCTCTGATTATGAACATGTTTATGCTTTGTGAGTAGTTACGTTTGTTCCTAAGGACATGGGAGAAGTCTTGCTATTAGTAGTCATGTGAATTTGGTATTCGTTCGATATTTTGATGAGATGTATGTTGTCTCTCCTCTAGTGGTGTTATGTGAACATCGACTACATGACACTTCACCATTATTTGGGCCTAGAGGAAGGCATTGGGAAGTAATAAGTAGATGATGGGTTGCTAGAGTGACAAAAGCTTAAACCCTAGTTTATGTGTTGCTTTGTAAGGGGATGATTTGGATCCATATGTTTCATGCTATGGTTAGGTTTACCTTAATAGTTTTGTTGTAGTTGCGGATGCTTGCAATAGAGGTTAATCATAACTAGGATGCTTGTCCAAGTAAGGGCAGTAGCCAAGCACCGGTCCACCCACATACCAAATTATCAAAGTACCGAACGCGAATCATATGAGCATGATGAAAACTAGCTTGATGATATTCCCATGTGTCCTCGGGAGCGCTTTTCTCTATATAAGAGTTTGTCCAAGCTTGTCCTTTGCTACAAAAAGGATTGGGCCACCTTGCTGCACTTTATTTACTTTTGTTACTTGTTGCTCGTTACAAATTATCCTATCACAAAACTATCTGTTACCACTTATTTCAGTACTTGCAGAGAATACCTTGCTGGAAACCTATTATCATTTCCTTCTGCTCCTCGTTGGGTTCGACACTCTTATTTACCGAAAAGACTACGATAAATCCCCTATACTTGTGGGTCATCACATTGCTCCCCACCCAGGCGAGGGTGGCGAGCTGCGCGTCTGCATCGACATCCTAGGGCTCAACAGGGCCGCATCTCAGGAGCGCTTCAGGCCTTCGCGTGCTGGCCGGTGTGAGGGCCTGCCTCACAGCTACGTTCGCATGCCGTTCGGCCTGCTGAGTGTGGCTGCCGCCTTCCAGCATAATCTGCGGAGCATCCTGGCAGGTCAGGAGGCCAGGCACCACGCGGTCCTGGCAGAGATTGAGATGGTCCTCCGGAGGCCACCTGAGCCTCGAGAGCCTCCCAAGGCTCATGGCCTCGGTGGCTCGTGAGAAGCGACTTCTTAGCTACGTGTCTTCAGCTACCCCAACACTCCTTCGGCAACCAAACCAGGTGACATCTTTTCAAGTTCATTTCAGCTGGGAGTGCCCCCTGGGCTGCATCTTCCCCAGGCCGTGTGGGTCCGTCCCTATGGCATGTATCCGTTTGCATCTTTAGTTCACTCTGCTGGGAGCACCCCTCGGGCTGCATTAACCCTAGGCCGCTCGGGTTGAACCCAGTGGCATGTATCGTTCTCGCATTTACCTAAGCTAGTTGCTTTTCATGCATAACCTATCCATGGATATCACTTGCCTAATCGTCACCCACCAAGGGAGCTACGCGCCAATTGTCTTTCTTCAGGATCCTTCGCATAGGATGGCATCTGAGGTCGGACATGTCCCTGCAGCGTCGATAAATCCAATGGCTGAGCTCTGTCTAGTGGGCTAGCCCCGTTCACGTCACCTCCTGGGTCGTTGGTGCTTGGCCTTCTCGTGCGATAGCCTAAGGAAATCCACTCGGTGCAGGTTGTCTAAGCATGCATCTCGCAAGAACACTTCAACCATTAAGAGCCAAGACTAGGCGCATCCCGCCTTGGGGTAGGGCCTCGTGAGTCCTGCGCTGGCTCACGAGTGCCCAGACACACCCTGGGGGCTCTCCGTAGTAGGGATTCCCCTCCCACGCGCCAACGACGGACCAGAAATCACCATGGCGATTTGCGGCCCTCCCCGCGCTAACCTGCAGGAACTTCCTGAGGACTACAGCGGGCGGTACTGCAGACTCTCTCTCTTCCCCCATGAAATTTGCTTGCGCGTTAAAAGGGGGGCTCCTGAGCATCGCGACTCAGGAGCTCTTACTGGCTCTCCAGCCCTCACGCCCTGGCCTTGACCACGGCAACGCGACCTGGCATACCAGCGGCAGCTCAGCTCGCTCGAAGGCCGGGACCTGAGGATGTAGAAAACCAGGAAGAGCCTGGAGAAGAGGGGGAGGCCCGCACAGGCCTAACGTAGCTACCCAACAGCGGCCGACGCTCAAGTCTGGTGCGACACAAGAAACCGGCTCCAGAACGCCAAAGATAAGTCTTGTACCTGGACCAACCCAGCGCTACGGCATAAGATTCTCGCCTTTTCGCTGCCCTGTTGCGGCAATGTCTCCTCCCTTTCCCATCCTCAGGTAGCTGCTTGCGCGCTAAAGGGGACCTCTTAAGCATCGCGCCTCAGGAGCTCTTACTGGACCTCGGGCCGCTCACCTCCTGGCCTTGACCACGGCATCGCGACCTGGCATACCAGCGACGGCTGTAGCCTGCCTGGGGACCGGGACCTGTCAGCGTAGAGCACCAAGCTGCTGCGGGATTGGAAAGGGGAGACCGAGCCTCAGCAGGACGTGTGCTCGCAAATTTTCATAATAAGGATAATATCGACAAAAGACATTACAGACGCTTTACACACCCCTGCGGGGTCCGTTTTGATTCCTTGCAGGGGACGGAAAGAAGGGAATTCCTAGGAGATCTATCTACATGCACTGGACGTCGCCGACGCCGATATCAACAGTGGGCGACGAGAGGCCGGTGCCAACCCCATCCAGATCAGTGATGGCGGCGGCCAAACGAGGCGGCCTTGCTTCAGGCCCGGCGGGAGCTTGGGGGCACGTAGCTGTCATCGCTCGTCTCCAGAGACTCGGTGAGCTCGGGAGAGTCGCTGGACCACCAGGAGTCACTGCTGTCGCTGGAGGAGCTGCGGGCGAGGCAAGAGGTAGGCCCGGTGCCAACCGCTGTGTCGTCTTGGCGACCCCCTTCAGCGCACCACTCCAAGCGGCGGCCTTCCTCGTCGAAGACCTTGAAGAACAGCGTGGGGGCGCCATCAAACTCGAAGTGGATGGCGAGGGCGCCTTCCGTGCTGCAGACTCGGGCGACCTCACCCCAGCCTCGGGTCATGAAGATCCTCCCGAAGGCGACGACTTCAACCTCCGCTCCAGTCGCCGGGGCGTCGCAGTCGGTGTGCTACAGCCAAAGCTCGAGAGGGACCCTCGGCGGCATCTCGGCGGTGAAGAATGGCAGGAGGCGAATCCAAGTGCTCGGAGGCATCACCGGCCACAGCACAAACTCGCGTGAGGAGTCCGCGGCATGGACCCCTGGGGCGACAGCGTGCGTCTCCGCGGCACGGCGGCCACGGCCCTGGCATGGGCGACGGCGCTCATCGTTCCTCCCTCCGGAACCCTCGGCGTGAGCGTACAAGGGCAACGGGTATCTAGGAGGTGGCCTCTCGCACCACGGCCGCGACACTACCGGCCTCACGACCATCTCGCAACGATGGGACCGCTTCTTCTTCGGCGGGTGTAGCTCAGGCTCGTTGAGGGGAGTCTTTCCCTTCTCTGCAGCCGAGAACCTCCGTATCAGCGCCCTGACTGCATCAGCAAGCAGTGGAGCAAGAAAGAAGAAGCGGGAGGAGCAAGGAGGAGACGGGTGACGGGGGCTGCGCCCCTCCCATTTATAGCCAAGGGGAGGCCAACCGCTGGCCTCCATGATCTAAGGTAATAATTATCTTTTTCTGCATGCAACAAGGACCCATCAAGTCGGGCAGTTGTGGAGGCAGCGCGGGGAAGCGGAGACGTCCACGTCCAATCAGTCGCCACGCGCCAACCATAGCTGCAGGCTGATGGGGCCCGCGGCGCTCCGCGCTTGCCCTATGGCTTCGCCTCGAAGCCAAGCCCGAGCGCGCCTTGGACCTGGGGGCTACTATCGGCGTTCTGGGAACGGGGCCCCCCAGACTTGCCTGCCTGCGGCTCGCAGCGTGGCGCCACCAGCGACCCTGTACGACCCATCTTTACCAGCAAACATTCAAGACCCTCGCGAGGGGCCAAGCCTCGGAAGGCGGACGATGCAAGACCTCCTCAGGGGGAGCCTCACCAGGCTGGCTCGCGAGGGGTGGAGGGATCAAGGCGAGGGGCACCTCGCGAGGTTTCTGTGACGCAAGCCATGATGACTGGAACCAAGCGGGCGCCAGCGCGTGCAATGTCCTCGTTTCCTCTTTGGTGCTAAAGAGGCAAGCGCAGACGAGGAGTCCCGAGGCATCAGGCAAAGGTTTCCATATTGGTGCAACAAGACCAAAACCAACAGGACGGCAAGACGGAGGTCACCGTGGAGCCCAAGACGGCGTCACCACCAGAGCCTTTGGCAGGCGAAGACTACTTTTGTCAGCATAGCTTGTACTAGTTGTCTCCCTTCGAATTTGGCCGTTGTGGGATACCTTCCCACTCAATATTTGGGAAGAGTACCAGGGCCTCTATAAATAGGACTAGCCACCACCGTAGGGATCAATCTCATTTTGGACTAGATCCATTACACCTAGGCCACCAGACAAGTTCACCAAGCACAAGAACACCTCTCCTCGCGAGGCTGCTCTTCCCTTGTAACTGTTCATCCTCAGCCTAAGAGGCAATCCACCACACCACACTGGAGTAGGGTATTACACCACAACGGTGGCCCGAACCTATATAAATCTTGTGTCTCATGTTCTTTGGGTTCGACGAGCTAGGCCATGAGATCGTAGAGTGTGTGAGCTAGGGAGGGGAGAGATCTTTGCGCGCACCCCAGTGTTCGAACCTCAAGGGTTTTGCTGGAACCAGAAATCCGACATTTGGCGCGCCAGGTAGGGGTGTGCCGAAACTTTCCTCTTCGTCGATCCATGCTTCACCACTCCGCCAAGTTCATGGCCGACCCTCGCCGGGCCCGCGCTGAGCGCCGGGCCGCTCTCGCCACCCGTGTCGCTCAGACAGCCCCTGTCGGCGGACCTCCCGTCGTTCTCCATCACCCGCCGCCAATGCCGCCACCGGCCCGGCGGCAAACGAGTAGCAAGCGTCTTCACTGCATCCCTCTATGCGGCGAGAAGGTCACACCGCCACCCCGTCGCTGACTCCGGCCATCTCATCGTCCCACGCTCGCCGCGCATCCACGGACGCGCAGGCCGCGCTGCTCATGGCACGTGAGCTCTTGCGCTACCGCCCGGTCGATGACCTCTACGAGGACTGGTTGGACCGAATGGGAGGGACCTCGCGTACCCTCCCATACTTCAAGGTGATGAAAAAGAAGGGACCATTCGAGTGGACTCCGGAGGCCGACGCGGCGTTCGAAGACCTCAAGTAGTACCTCACCAGCCCACATGTGATGGTGGCACCATGCCCCCTCAAGCCACTGGTGCTCTACCTGGCTGCCACCCCACACTCGGCCAGCGTAGCGCTGGTCGCAGTCCGGGAGGAACACCCGACCAAGGACTCTAAAAGCAACACCCCGCAGCTGGCTGGAATGCACCGGTTCCAGGATGGCGCTCCCGAGGCCTCGGCCACCCCAGGAGAAGACCAACCCCTCAGGACGGAACTCCTGAGGCCCCGGTTGCCTCGACCGGCCACCAGCCTCCTGAGGCCTTCGGGCCTCAGGAGGCGCAAGGTGCCACCCACACTCCCGCCCTCGTTGAGCACCCGGCATACTTCTTCAGCACGGTGCTGCACGATGCACGAGCGCGTTACCCCATGCCGCAAAAGCTCCAGCTCGCACTCTTCGTCGCCTCGCACAAGTTGCACCACTACTTTCAAGGCCACACCATCAAGGTCATCTCAGCTTACCCGCTGGAGAGGGTGCTTAGGAGTCCCAATGCGGCAGGAAGGGTGGTAGAATGGAACACCAAAATGCAGGAATTCCAGTTGGAATTGAGCACCCCGAGGGTAATCAAGGGCGCCGCACTCGTCCACTTCGTGGCGGAGTGGACCGACGCCCCCAGCCCCAAAGCAGGGGAGGACCGATCCCTCTCACCAAGAAGCGAGGCACTAGATGGATGGGTCATGTAGTTCGAGGGCGCCTTCGCGCGTCAGGGTGCGGGGGCTGGCGCCATGCTCATCTCGCCCACCTAGGACAAGCTTTACTACGCCGTGCAGCTCTGCTTTCAGCAGGGCGAGAAGGTCTCCAACAACATCGCGGAGTACGAAGGCTTGATCGCCGGTCTCAAGGTTGCGGCAGCCTTGGGAGTGAAGCGCCTCATCATGAAGGGGGACTCCTAGCTCCTTGTCAACTTCTCCAACAAAGTATATGAGCCGAAGGATGAGCATATGGTGGCATACCTTGTGGAGGTACGAAAAATTGAGAAACAATTCTTGGGCCTGGAACTGCAGCATGTGCCGCGCGGCATGAACAAGGAACCTGACAGCATCACGAAGAGGGCGTCCCGGCGCTTGCCCTAGGAGCCTGGCGTCTTTGAGGAGTAGCTCTTCAAACCATCAGCAGCACCTCCTGCTGCAGAACCAAAACAACCTCAGGAGGAGCTCCCACCAGCACCCCTCTTGGGAGCCCCCGCTTGCGGCCCAACCTTGGGAGCGCGCCTACTCCTTGCGCTCAAGCCTCAGGAGGGGTGCTAGACTGAAGAATTAAAAGCATACTTGCTTCAGGGGACCCTGCCGGAGAAGGAGGAGGACGTGGAGCGTGTGGCTCGACAGGCCACTGCCTACTGCATCCGGGACGGTGAGCTATATAGGAAATGGCCAAATGATGTTCCTTTATGATGCATCTCTAGGGAGAAGGGACATGAGCTGTTGGCCGACATACACAGTGGGGACTGCGGGCATCACTCGTCATCATGCACCTTCATGGGCAAGGCATTCCGCAGCGGGTTCTACTGGCCCACGACGCTCAATGATGCCACCGAGCTGGTGAGATCTTGTGAAGTGTGCCAATTCCATGCGAAGCAGATCCACCAGCCATCTCAAGGCCTCCAGACCATCCCACTCTCGTGGCTGTTCGCGGTCTGGGGGCTGGACATCTTGGGGCCATTCCCTAGGGCGCCCGGGGGCTACCACTACCTCTATGTCGCCATCGACAAATACACCAAATGGGCGGAGGTGGAGGCTGTCCGCACTATCCCGACTGGCTCGGCAGTCAAGTTCGTCAAGGGCCTCGTGAGCCGGTTCGGGGTTCTGAATCGCGTCATCACTGACAAGGGCTAGTAGTTCACTAGTAACCTTTTTACAACATATTGCTCTAACCTTGGAACGCAGATATGCTACGCCTCAGTGGCACACCCCAGGAGCAACGGCCAGGCCGAACGCGCCAACACGGAAGTCCTGAGAGGCCTCAAGGCCAGAACCTTCAAGAAAAAGCTTGACTACTGCGGCAGGGGCTGGTTGGATGAGCTCCAGTCAGTGCGATGGTCCATCCGCACCACCGCGACCGATCCAATAGGCGAGACTCCATTCTTCCTCGTCTATGGAGCAGAAGTGGTTCTCCCTCACGAGGTCAGGCATCGCTCCGTGCGGGTCTTGGCATTTGACGAGGCACGCCAGGACGCCTCGCGGGGGATGGACCTCGTGCAAGGGCAGGAACGTCACTGTCAAGCCGCGCTCCAAGCAGCAATGTACCAGCAGACGCTGCGGCAGTACCACTACCGTAGCGTCCACTCCAGGACGCTCGAGGTGGGTGATCTTGTCCTAAGGCGGGTGCTCTCCAGGGAGGAGCTGCATAAGCTTTCACCCATGTGGGAGGGCCCGTTCAGGATCGCCCGTGTCTCCAGGCCTGGTGCCACAAGCATGGAGACGCTGGACGGGATCCCCATCCAGAACGCCTGGAACATCTAGCACCTCCGGATGTTCTACCCATGAAGCAAAGCCCGTGCCGATGAAGGTCTCCGCTCGTGACACTCTCACGTAATAATGAGTGGGGCCATACCTGCCCCGGAGTCTCCGGAGTGCCGCCCTCGGGCCTCGGGGGCTCCCTCCCACATCCTAGTGGCAGCACTTAGCTCCGCTCTGGTGAGAACACTAGACTAGGTGCCGGACGCGGCTGTTCATTTGCTTGCTTTCTGTAGCTAGTTTGCAACTTCTTAATGGAATTTGGAGTTCTCATGTTTTTTCGCATGTGTTCTTAGCAAGTTTGATTCTCCCCTTTTTACTTCTCTCGCCTTTCAGTCTTGGCTCAGGGGAGCGGCAATTTCCCATCGCTCCTCCTCGCGCGCGGGGGCTGGGCATGTGTGTGTGCGCGCTGGGTTCGCCCGCACCGCAAACATACTTCACCAAAGCCTTGTCACCCCACAACCTCGGCTTCCAGAGCTTCGGCTGCCTTGATCCTTGCGAGGCGCTCTCGAATGAGCTTGTGGGTGTGAGCACACTCTAAGTCCGTGCACCTCGGGCAGCGGGACGCGATGCACTAAGCCAAAGCTAACTCACGCCTGAGGGCTCCTGGGGGCTCGCGGAAGGAAGAACAAGGCACCCCGCCAAGTTTTCTAACATCTCTGTAGCTATACAACGTGTCCAGAGGCCGATGGCTCCCGAGTCGTCGGGAAGCGAGCTTCGCCAGATGCCAAAAGTGCGCGCCCTCGCCAGACGGAAAACTATACTACCACGAGCATGCCAAGCTAAGTTACCCGAACCATGTCTATTCGGAGAATAGATAACATGGCATAACATCAAGATAACAAGCATAGCATAGTGGCATAAACGCCGCAATTCATTACACACCCCAGCAGGGCCATCTACTTTTTTCAAAATGTAGGGAAAAGGAAAGGTTAAACAAAAGTGGCCCGCGCGGCCGCAGTAGCTCCTGAGCCAGGACCGTCAGCCGCGTGCTCATCCAGAGCCTTCCCCAATCCTAGCCCGGCAACAGGGCGGGTGAACATAGCCGCCGCTGCTGGTGCTCTCGTCGAAGGAGGAGCCTTAGCCACTGGGAGAGGCACGACCGTCACCAAGGGCAAGCTCGCCCTCGTCGTCACGGCCGTCCCCAAGGACAAGCTCCTCATCGCTGCTTCCATCCTCGAGGCAGCACCCGGCGTGGAGGGAGAAACCTCTTGTAAAGGGTTGCGAAGCCAACGTACCACGAGTGGAGGGAGAAACCTCCCGCTCAGGCCTCGTGCACGGGTGAATGCTTGCCAACCGCTAGTCAAGGTTACGCTACCTCCGACGGTGATCTCGATCCCAACCCACGAATCCTTGCTACAGCAACCGTCAGCCTGCAGCGAGAAGCCGTCGAGCCCCGTGGCCGGCGGCTCACCCGCAAAGAAGCGAGGGAGCAGGAGCTAGGTGCCGGCTGGCCTCTCTGACCATACGACAAACTCCGGGAGCACCTCTGCCGAGTGGAAGTGCGGCCGAGGAGGCAGGTTCCACCACAGGAAGAAGCGTCACCACGGCCGCCCAAGGTGACGTCGGCCCCCGAAGGAGTGTGGCCGCACCTTCAAGGAGCCACCGCAGGGGTCGCCGCATGCTTGCGGGGGCGGCCTAGCCCTCTCTTGGGCGGCGGTGAGCCGGGTCCCTCCTTGGGGGCCTTCCCGTTCTCGGCGGCGGAAAACTTCCTCGTCGGCGCCATGGGAGCTACAACAAGACGGCAAGGCAGAGAGGATGAAGAATAAGTAGGCGGCATGAAGACGGAGATGAACACGAGGGGCTCCGCCCTTCTCCTCATTTATAGCTGGAGGGAGGCCAACCGCCGGCCTCTACGATCGCACGCAATGGTGGTTTCTCTGCATGCAACACGGTCTCGTCAAGTCGAACGGTTGCCGAGGCAGCATGGGGAAGCGGAGGCGCCCACGTCCCATCAATCACCACACGTTGACCAAGGCCGCATGCGGTTAGGGCCCGCGGCGCTCCGCACTTGCCCTTTGGCTTCGCCTCAAAGCCAAGTTCGAGCGCGCTTTGGGCCCGAGGGCTACTGTTGGTGTTCTGGGAACGGGGGTACCTAGACTTGCCTTCCTACGGCCTATAGCGTGGCTCCATCAATGGCCTGGTACGACCCAGCTTCAACATCGACAACACAAGACCCCCGCAAGGGGCCAAGTCTCGAAAGGCGGACGACACCAAGACCTCCATGCGGGGCGGCCTCCCCAGACTGGTTTTCGAGGAGCGGAGATATCTACGCAAGGTACACCTCGCGAGGTTCAGATGATGTGATCCATGATGACCAAGGCTAGGCGGGCGCCAGCGGGCGTAGTGTACCAGTTTCCTCTTTGGTGCTAAGGAGGCAAGCGCAGGCGTGGAGTCCCGAGAAATCAAGTAAAGGTTTCCATTCCGGTGCAACCAGACCAAGACCGCTAGGATGGCTGAATGAAGGTCATCGCCGAGCCCACCATGGCGTCATGACCAGAGGATTTTTGCAGGCAAAGACTACTTTTGTCAGGATAGCATGTACTAGTTATCTTCCTTCAAATTTGGCCGTTATGGGATCCCTTCCCGCCTTCATTTGGGAAGAGGACCAAGGCCACTATAAATAGAACCTAGCCACCACCATAGAGGGGGACAGATCATTCGGATCATCCACACACACCCCAGCTCATCGAGCTCAAGGACACCTCTCCTCCTGATGCTGTTCTCCACTGTACTAGTTCATTCTCAGCCCCTCGAGGCCAATCCACCACAAAGCAGGAGTAGGGTTTTGCATTGCAAGGTGGCCCGAACCTGGGTAAATTGATGTGTCTCTTGTTCATTTGGTTCATCAAGCTAATTCATGAGAATAGCGAGCAGACAGACTGGGGAGAGTTCTTCGCACGCACCCCAGAGTTCGAACCTCTCAAGGGTTTGCGGAACCCGAAATCCGACACAACGGATGCACTAGAGCTATAAGTTTTTGAAAGATCAAAAAGAAACTAAGTGGGTGTGCGTCCAACTCACTTTCTCATGAAGACCTAGGGCAATTTGTGGAAGCCCATCATTATAATATACAATCCAAGTTCTATAATGAAAGATTCCCACTAGTATATGAAAGTGACAACATAGGAGACTCTCTATCATGAAGATCATGGTGCTACTTTGAAGCACAAGTGTGGTAAAAGGATAGTAGCATTGCCCCTTCTCTCTTTTCTCTCATTTTTATTGGGCCTTCTCTCATTTTTTTTGGCCTCTTTTTTTCGTCCAGAGTCTCATCCCGACTTGTGGGGGAATCATAGTCTCCATAATCCTTTCCTCGCATGGGACAATGCTCTAATAATGAAGATCATCACACTTTTATTTACTTACAACTCAATATTTAGAACAAAATATGTATCTATATGAGTGCCTCCAGCGGTGTACCGGGATGTGCGATGAATCAAGAGCGACAAGTATAAAAAATGATGAAAGGTGGCTTTGCCACAAATACGATGTCAACTACATGATCAAGCAAAGCAATATGACAATGATGGAACGTGTCATAATAAACGGAATGGTGGAAAGTTGCATGGTAATATATCTCGGAATGGCTATGGATATGCCATAATATGTAGGTATGGTGGCTGTTTTGAGGAAGGTATATGGTGGGTGTATGGTACAGGAGAAAGTTGTGTGGCATTAGAGAGGCTAGCAATTGTGGAAGGGTGAGAGTGTGTATAATAGATGGAGTCAACATTAGTCATAAAGAACTCACATACTTATTGCAAAAATTTCTTAGTTATTGAAACAAAGTAATAGACGTGTGCTCCTAGGGGAATAGATTGGTAGGAAAAGACCATCGCTCGTCCCGGACCGCCACTCATAAGGAAGACAATCAAAAAATAAATGATGCTCCGACTTCATCACATCGGTTCACCATACGTGCATGCTACGGGAATAACAAACTTTAACACAAGTATTTCTACCAATCCACAACTACCCACTAGAATGACTCTAATATTACCATCTTTATATCTCAAAACAATCACAAGGAATCAAAAATCTCTAAAATATTCAATGCACTTTATATGAAAGTTTTTATTATATCCCTCTTGGATGGCCATCATATTAGGACTAAATTCATAAACAAAGCAAATTACCATGCTGTTTAGAGAGACTCTAAAAATAATATAAGTGAATCAAGAGAGATGAACAATTTCTATAAATAAAGCCACCGCCGTGCTCTAAAAAGATATAAGTGAAGCACTAGAGGAAAATTGCCTAGCTCAAAAGATATAAGTGAAGCACATAAAGTATTCTAATAAATCACGATTCACGCGTGTCCCTCTCAAAAGGTGTGTACAGCAAGGATGATTGTTGCAAATTAAAAAGCAAACACTCATATCATACAAGATGCTCCAAGCAAAACACATATCATGTGGTGAATGAAAATATAGCCTCAAGTAAAGTTACCGATAGATGAAGACGAAAGAGGGGATGCCTTCCGAGGCATCCCCAAGCTTAGGCTCTTGTTTGTCCTTGAATATTACCTTGGGGTGGCTTGGGAATCCCCAAGCTTAGGCTCTTGCCACTCCTTATTCCATAGTCCATCAAATCCTTACCCAAAACTTGAAAACTTCACAACACAAAACTCAACAGAAAATCTCATAAGCTCCGTTAGTATAAGAAAATAAATCACCACTTTTAGTACTGTTGTGAACTCATTCTTTATTTATATTGGTGGAATATCTACTGTATTCTAACTTTTCCATAGTTCATACCCACTGATACTACCCATAGATTCATCAAAATACGTAAACAACACATAGAAAACAGAATTTGTCAAAAACAGAATAGTCTGTAGTAATCTGTAACTCTCGAATACTTCTGTAACTCCAAAAATTCTGAAACATTAGGACAACCTAAGCAATTTATTTATTAATCTTCTGCAAAAAGAATCTGTATTTTATCACGCTTCTGTTAAAAATGAGAATTGTTTTCCTGAGCGCAAAAGTTTCTGTTTTTCAGCAAGATCAAATCAACTGTCATCGTAAGCCATCCTAAAGGTCTTACTTGGCACAAACACTAATTAAAACACAACACCACATCTAAGCAGAGGCTAGATGAATTACTTATTGCAAAACAGGAACTAAAAGCAAGAACAACAATAAAATTGGGATGCCTCCCTATAAGCGCTATTGTTTAACACCCTTAGCTAGGCATAAAAGCACGAATAGATCTAGGTATACTCGTAGTAATGTTAAGGCAAATCTCGAAAACTCATCTCATACTTCCTTCGTTTAGCAGCAAGTTTTCTTTGTGTTAAGCAAAAGTAATCAAAAGGGCTAGATTTAATGGGATAAGAATCCCCAAGATCAAGCTCACGAGGAATTGGTTCCTCATTCGACCCCTCATATTGTATGACCAACTCATCATTATAAGCGTTCTTTTGGAAAAAAAGTCATGAGCTTGTGTCCAACAGAGAAGCCCAATCCGTTATTTTTAGAGCAAAATTATCATTAAGTTCAGAGATCTTATCAACTAAAACATCGGTAGGGACCCTCTTTCTTAAATTTTCATTGTAAGCAACATGATCTAGAGATCGTAAACGCATTATGTCCTCTTCACTACTAGGAAAAGGGCTATTGATCAAATTGACACTAATGGCGCACCAGACATGTGGTGCGCCACTACTATATACTAATGGCGCACCATGTGGTGGTGCGCCATTAGTGTCCAAATACTAATGGCGCACCACATCCACGGTGCGCCATTAGTAACAAGATTTTTTTATTTTTTTTCAAAACTACTAATGGCGCACCAGGGGATAGTGCGCCATTACTAGTTAAACTAGTAATGGCGCACCACATCCATGGTGCGCCATTAGTAAATTATTTTCAATTTTTTTTCAATTTTTTTATTTTTTGCGCCATTACTAGTTAAACTAGTAATGGCGCACCACATCCACGGTGCGCCACTAGTATTTTTTTCCAATTTTTTTATATTTTTTGAAAACTATAATGGCGCACCGTGGGAGTGGTGTGCCATTACTAGTTCAACTAGTAATGGCGCACCACTCCCACGGTGCGCCATTACTAACTTGTCCCAAAAATTCCCTCGCATGCACACCCCCCCCCCCCCGTGGGCCCCCTTTTCAGTTTAAAAAAATAAAAGAAAATGATGGAAATGTCAAAAAAATAAATAAAAGAAAATAAGTTTCCCATGTGATATGTGGTCTAGTTGCTGGGAAAATTTACAAATATGAATTTCGACTTTATTTGCAAAATCTCTCTGGAATTTGTAAAATGGGCATAACTTTTGCATACGAACTCGGATTAAAAAGTTTTCTATATGAAAAATCATCAACTCGAAAAGTTACATCCGAATTTAACATGGGGGAACCCCATTAAACATTTTCAAAATCCTCAAAAACCTAACAGAAAAAAAGTTACGGGGCTTTTAAGATCTAGAGGCAAAAAAATTCAAAAAATTTCAAACTTACTAGTGGCGCACCGTATGCTAGGTGCGCCACTAGTAACAGAAAAAAATTAGTTTCGATTTTTTTCGGGATTTTTTTTTCAAAATATGATACGTAATATGAACGGAAGTTTGAAATATTTTTTCAAAATTTCATCACACTCATGAATATGAACAAAGTCCTAAACATCAACAAGGTTTAATAGGATTGATATGCTAGATATATGAACAAGTGTGTGTGAAGTGAGGTGGTGCTGGGGTTGGATAGAACTTTGAAGTTAAGCATGCTTGGGCTGGTGTAGTGTGAGGATGGGTGACCTTTCGGGAAGTTTGACCATGGAGTGCGATTTGACCTGAGATGAAGCATATTGACCCGAGATTAAGCCATAGTTACCCGAGATTAAGGAAAAAATAAAAAAATGAATTTTTTTTAAAAAAATAAAAAAAATTGAAAAAAATATTACTAATGGCGCACTTCTATGTGGTGCACCATTACTAAGTCAGATAGTAATGGCGCACCTCTAGGCATACTAATGGCGCACTACAGGTGCGCCATTAGTATCTAGTATACTAATGGCGCACCAGTGGTGCGCCATTAGTAAATATTGACCCGAGATTAAGCCATAGTTACCCGAGATTAAGGAAAAAAATAAAAAAAATTGATTTTTTTTAAAAAAAATAAAAAAAATTGAAAAAAATATTACTAATGGTGCACTTCTATGTGGTGCACATTACTAAGTCAGATAGTAATGGCGCACCTCTAGGCATATTAATGGCGCACTACAGGTGCGCCATTAGTATCTAGTATACTAATGGCGCACCAGTGGTGCGCCATTAGTAAAAAATACCAGTGGCGTGGTACTAGTGGCGCACCAGTAGTGCGCCATTAGTAGGCAAAACTGGTGCGCCACTAGTAGGCCTTTTCCTAGTAGTGCTTGGTTAAAGAGAATTCCCTCTATGGGAGGAAGACCAGCATCTACTTTATAATGGGCGAAAATTTCACTAGCTTCTTTCATAATAATCTAAACTCATGGGCTAGAAATATAATGGAGGCACGCTTAACAGAAGAATGCTCAATATTAGAAAACTCTAGAAAAATCCTTTGGACGGATGGATGCATATGAACAAATTGTCTTTCAAGTTCAACCACAAGCAAAGATATAGAATCCGCAAGACTACAAGTTTTATGGAGAATAGATCCACCTAAAGTGGGAAGCGCACCGGCACAAGTAAAGAAATCTTGAATAAAACCATTTCCAAAAATATTGCCGCTACCTGTGTAAAGTTTTTTAGTGTGTAAAATAGTAGATTCTTCATGAGGATTGGTATTAGCAAAAGCATAAATTTTTCCCCATCGTTACTACTATCTTTTTTAGCGATAACCTCACCAATTTCAGACATTATGGCAACAACCCAATCTAGCAAACGAGCAAACCGAAAGAGAATGAAGAAGAAGAATGGAAGAGGGGCGAAGAAAAGGCAAATCTTTTCGAAAATCATTTTCGAAGTGGGGGAGAGGAAAATGAGAGGCGAATGGCGAATAATGTAATGCAAGTGATGAGAGTTTATGATGGCTACTTGGTATGTCTTGACTTGGCGTAGATCTCCCCGAGAACGGCGCCAAAAATTCTTCCCGCTACTTCTTGAGCTTGCGTTGGTTTTTCCCTTGAAGAGGAAATGGTGATGCAGCAATGTAGACATAAGTATTTCCCTTAGTTTGAGAACCAATGTGTCAATCCAGTAGGAGACAACGCACAAATCACCTAATACCTGCACAAACAATCAAACAACTTGCACCCAACACGATAAAGGGGTTGTCAATCCCTTCATGGTTACTTGCAGAAGTGAGATCTGATGGAGATAAATAAACGGTAAGGTAAATATTTTTGGTTTATAGATCGGAGAGTAAAAGATTGCAAAAATAGTAGATCGGAAACTAATATTGTAGATCGGAAACTTGTATGATGGAAAATAGAACTGGGGGCCATAGGTTTCACTAGAGGCTTCACTCATGATAGCAAAAAATACGGTGGGTGAACAAATTACTGCCGAGCAATTGATAGAAATGTGCAAAGTTATGACGATATCTAAGGCAATGATCATGAATATAGGCATCACATCTGTGTCAAGTAGACCCAAACAATTCTGCATCTACTGCTATTACTCCACACATCGACGGCTTCCAGCATGCATCTAGAGTATTAAGTTCGTAAAGAACATAGTAATGCATTAAGAAAGATGACATGATGTAGAGGAATTAACTCAAACAATATGAGGAAACCCCCATCTTTTTATCCTCGATGGCAACAATACAATACATGTCGGTTCCCCGTCTGTCACTAGGATCGAGTAGTGCAAGATTGAACCCAAAGCTAAGCACTTCTCACATTGCAAGAAAAACCAATCTAGTTGGCCAAACCAAATCGATAGTTCGAAGAGACTTGCATAGATATCAAATCAAGCATATAAGAATTCAGAGGAGATGCAAAGAATATTCATAGATAAGCTGATCATAAATCCACAATTCATCAGATCTCGGCAAACAGACCGCAAAAAAGTATTACATTGAATAGATCTCCATGAACATCAGGGAGAACTTTGTATTGAGAATCAAAGAGAGAGAGAGAAAAGGCCATCTAGCTACTAGCTATGGACCCGCAGGTCTATGTAAACTACTCACGCTTCAACAGAGAAGCAATGGTGTTGATGTAGAAGCCCTCCATGATCGAATCCCCCTCCGATAGAACGCCGGAAAAGACCCCTAGATGGAATCTCATGGTTACAGAACGTTGCAGCGGTGGAAAAGTGTTTTGGTGGATGCCTCTGGAGGTTTGGGGATATATGTGAATATATAGGACGAAGAATTAGGTCACGAGGTGTTGGAGTAGGCCACAAGGCAGGGGGCAACCCCCTAGGGCTCGCCCCTGTGGCTTGTCGTCTACTCCAAGCTCTTCTAACTTGGACCCCAAGTCCAACAAGTGTCTTTTGGTCCAAGAAAAATCATCGCGAAGGTTTCATTCCGTTTGGACACCGTTTGGTATTCATTTTCTGCCAAACACAAAAGCAAGGTAAAAACAGAAACTAACACTAGGCTCGAGGTCAATAGGTTAGTCCCAAAAATAATATAAAATAGCATATTAATGGATATAAAACATCCAAAACAGATAATATAATAGCATGGAACAATAAAATATTATAGATACGTTGGAGACGTATCAGTGTCTAGATTGGATCTGTGGTTTATGGAACTTGCGGCAGCTAGAATTGTGTTTCGTCACCTCCCTAGGATTGTTGGAATATTGGTGTATTTATAGAGCAAAGAGGCGGTGCGGGAGGCCACCGAGGTGGGCACAACCCACCAAGGCATGCCTGGGCCCCAGGCGTGCCCAGGTGGGTTGTGCCCCCCTCGGGGCACCACTCTAGTACTTCTTTGGCCCGTCCTGTGTTTTTTGGCCCAGAAAAATTCTCCAAAAAGTTCTGCTGCATTTGGACTCCGTTTGGTATTGATTTTCTACGAAGTAAAAAACAAGCAAAAAATAGTAACTACCACTGGGCACTATGTCAATAGGTTAGTCCCAAAAAATGATATAAAGTTGCTATAAAATAATTGTAAAACATCCAAGAATGATAATATAACAACATGGAACAATCACCAATTATAGATACTTTGGAGACGTATCAGTCACCGACGGCTCCACTGTCCGCTTTTGGTAGGTGCGCCTTCCCTTCACCTTCAGCACCCGCAAGAACTACCGTACGAAGCTCATCGTGTTTGATCTGGCTCAAATCGGCCTGCCCAATAATGCCATCTTAGGCTACCTGACTCTCTCTAAGTTCATGGTCATGACCCACCACGCCTACGACCTCGTCAAGATGCCTGGCTGCAGCGGCACTCCTCACTGTCCGCTGCGATGAGAAGGACTCAATGCACACCCTCGAGCATGCCTACAATGCTGCCTCGACCACGTACCCGGCCAATAAGGACGTGCCTGGGCCTGCCCAGGAGGCACCAGTGAAGAAGAAGCCCCTACTCTCTCAGGAGCAAGCCAAGTCCAAGAAGGCGTAGCCGGATGGGGGCGAACCAGGCCCCTCCCTCGCCGTCAGCGGTGGTCCTTCGCCAAAATAGGAAGGCACACTCATCACCTTCCTTCAGGAAAGCCTTGATGTGTCGACTTGGACATCATCAAGCATGCCCAGTCTACTGAGGGAGGTGGTCAAGCATCACTTAGCCGCGTGCCAAGGCATGCGGCCTGTCAAGAACAAGGAAAGGCATCATGTGCCCGAGAAGCAGGAAGTCATCACCCAGGAGGTCAACAAGCTCATGGAGGCTGGAATCACCCATGAAACTACCTACCCCAAGTGGATCGTCAACCGCACCCACGTCACCAAGCCGCGCATGTGCATCGACTTCATTGCCCTCAACTAGGCTCGCCCCGCGAGCCCCTTCCCTCCCCCATGGATCAACCAGACCACAGGCTCGTCCGGGCCCATGCGCATGCCTTTCGGCCTGGAGGGTTCCGCGGCCACCTTTGCAAGGCTGATGCGCATGTGCCTGGAGTCCCACATCGCAGTGGTTCACATGCACTCCCTGGCCCGCCGTCGCCCCACTCGTGATGGAGGTGGGTGTTCTGGTGCAAAACATATGGAACACCCACCATCACTGTAAGTTCTGTCCATGCCTCCATGGATACGAGCGAGATGGAGTTGTAAATGCTCCGAAGCTCTCTCTACCAGTGGTGCCATCGGCACGCGGGAGCTCCTTCCCATTCTCGTGGAAGCCCCATGCTTAGCGCTGGTGGATGCACCATGCTTAGGGATGGCATCCTACTTACCTGAGAGGTCATCGACTATCACATCATTAAGCTGACCCATGTAGAACATAACAGCATGTGTCTTTCTAATATGTAATGAACCCGCTTCATGCATCAATAAAGCTTATTTCCTCCAGAACCCTGTGTGCTTGCACCTTTGTGTGCCTCAGTAGGGTCGTGCGATCGTAATCTCCCCCTGGGCACGGTGTCTGTGCTAGGGTCTGTCCCAACAGCACTACAAAAATCCAAGTGACCGTACTCTGCCTCACGGGCCTGCTCCCATGTACGTCACCTCACCAGTTCCTTCGTGATTCTCTCTCTTTGCGTAACACCCATAGGTGACCTAGCGAGCGCGCCCTGCTGCACTACTTGCGAAAACTTGGCAATTTCCCCGGTGTAGGATATCAAAGGCCTGAGGAGCCCCCTACGGGAGGCCTCGTGAGTGGCGCCAGAGGGCAGAAGGCTTCATGAGGGGCTACACAACACGAGTTGCGCCATACGGGGGACTCGCTCCAAGCCGTGCACCTCGAAGTAGCTAAGTCTAAAGCACTCCTCGGGGTCTCTTCCTCTTGTTTCTCTCTCTTGGCGTCTTGATTTCCCTAGCACGAGCCGCGTGCGCCTCAAGGAGGGGGGCTGAGCATCATGCATGACGGACTCCTACCATCCCTAAGAGCCCTACATGCTCCGGGATTGTTGAGCACACGCTCCAGGCATACCAACGACGGTTGTAGCCCACCTTGGGGGCTGGGTCCCAGTGACACAAGGCACAAAGGTAATGTAAAAGGGAAATAAAGGCCTTGGGTGGAAAACAAGAACACATTAAGCATCAAGTACTTAGTGAAAAAGTGTCGTGCAAATGTCTTCATGCCCGCACGGGGCTACATCTACCCTATTACACATATAAAATGAGGAGGACCTAGGCGGATGAGGAGCCGTCGCCGCCCCTACTGTCGGTGTTAGGTAGCCCGTGGCCGGCGCCGCTGGCCTCGTCCTCAAAAGCGTACAGCTAGACGAAGCCGGCCATGTGATCCCTCACTGCCTCTACGAGGCCCTTGCGTAGGTCCGCCGAGACGGGGGCCACAACCTAGCGAAGGTCGAAGCAGCCTTCCAGGCGGAGAAGGTTGCTGAAAAGCCGCGTCGTCGCCTGGGGCAGTAGGTCACAACACGCCACCTCGATGGTAGCGTCCACATCTAGTAGTTGCCTCTTGAGGTCTTCAACTTTGTCCTAGAGCTTGTTCCGCCTTGCGGCAACATGCTCCTACTCGTCACGAGTGGACTAGGCGGCTGCCAGCTCACGGTCCTTCGCCTGCAGGTGCTCCCGCTCGGCCTCTTACTCAGAAGCGATCAATGCAAGTTCACACTCTCGAGTCTCAGTCTTCACCTCATGGGTGGCGGCCGCCTCCAGGCGTTTCCGGACCTCCTCCTCGGGCCTCGGGAGTTTCGCCTCATGGGACGAGAGTCGACCCCTGTGGGCTTCCACATCTTCCTCCCGCATCTGGAGCCTACGCTCACGAAGGGTGGCTTGCTCCTAGAGTGCCCTCTAGTGGACATTGGTTTCCTCTCGATGCCGCTTGGCCTCTTGGGTGTCGTGGGAAACCATAGCTACCTATGGGGCCATGACCCCATTTTGGTTTGGCAGGGGGATGGGCAAGTTGCACAAAGAGCAGTGAAGCGCAACACAGCACGACAAAGATCACACAGGCAGTTTTACCCAGGTTCGGGCCGCCGCGAGGCGTAAACCCCTCCTCCTGCTTTGGTGGATTGATGGTGGAAAATGGTGGAGAAACGCAGCGCTCTTACCCGGCAGGGTTGCCTCGGGGCAAGAGTGGCTACGCGTGTATGAATGTGTGGGGGTCCGAATCCTTTCTACGGTTGCCATGGGCCTCGTTTTATAGGTCAAGGGGTCACCATAGTGGTAAATCAGTCTTTACATACTGAATAGATAGCAAACAGTGCTATCATACCTAACTCTACAGGCTGACAGAGTGCCTTAAATGCACCGCTCAATGTCACATCACAGCTCGCCCGGCAGGCCCTGCCGGGCTGTTTTGCTAGCTTTGCGCCTTCTTGCTTGACACATCTCAGGACGGGTGTCTCTTGGAGGTATTTTCTGGAGGAAGTGGCTGCCATGTGGCCGACAACAACCACTTAGTCACTTAGGAGCTTGACACTGCACTGATCGACGACGTGCGTCGCTGTGAGGTGGTGTTGTGAAGTGGTTTGCCTCCGTGAGCCTAGGCAGGCCTGCCGAGGCATTTTTGGAGGTTCGCTTCCAGGGTAACCCCAACCTCGCTAGGCTCGCCTGCCTGACAAGGGAGGTTCTTCTTGTAGTGGTATCTTGTCTCTCTGGCTAGTCTTGGTCTTCTTGATCTGCACTTTGATCGTTCAAAGAACTGATCCCTTGCACTTTGATCTGATCTTGGTGCTATAATCTTGTTCTTGGGCCTATGCACAGTATGGGCAATGGACCCAGGTTTCGTTGCACCGACAGGAGCCCCCAGGCCTGCCCAAATGTGCTGCCGGGCATCGTCAAGGTAGGCCCTAACCAGTCCACATGCAGGGCATAGAAGTGGCTGGCCCGTTGAGATCTTGCTTGCTTCGTTAACTTGAGCCCGGGCCAGTTTCCATGTTTCCCGCATGTCGTGCTGAACGTTATGGGAAAATCTAGATCATGACCCGTGGATCACCCACGCCCCATGATCACGGGGCAGAAACTGCCATCCCACTTGCCTCCCGCCCCGGGTGCATCTGACATCTATACCGCATGCATTATGTAGGGTAGGTGGTGGATGCGGAGGGCGCGGGGATGGGTGCCTTGGCAGAAAACCATGCGTCATTGGTTGGCACAGAAGGTTTGATTCTCTGAGCTCTTGAAGGCGCAGGGAAGCCATATCAGGGGAGCGGTGCAGTTGCTTCCTAAATGAGAAGCCAGCCCCTGCCTTGTCCCTCTATAAAAGGGGGCGGTGTGTTTTTTCACACACTCTCCTTCTGCCTTTCGTTGAACTTTCTGCACTCTCCATGGGGAGAGGACAAGGACATGGTGGTGCTCCAATGGCGGCGACGAGAGCTTCTTCTCGATAGCATATCCCTCATCCTCCTGACAATGCGGGGGAGGATCCTGCCATGAGAGGGGGAGGGAGAGGACAAGGTCGCGGTCTCCATGGTGCCCGAGGGGGAGGAAGACAGGGAGGTGCCCTGATCATGCCCCCGGCAGACGCTCCTCCTCCATTGGAGGGCCACATTGGAGACCAGCCTCTGGAGTTCGTCATCAGGCTATATAAGCCTCTGCACAGCCGCCTCCACCTCCCTACTCCATTCGCATGGGTTATGGAGCTTGAACAACCGCGAGCATTGAGGCTGCACATGAGGGGCTGCCGGAATGGCAGCATACGGGTGGATTTAGATTTCCCCGCCCCTCATGTCATGTACTTCGTCGAGTCTGGAAGACTTTTGCTCGTTCCCATAGCTTGTAGGAAGGGCACGTCCTTGATACGTCCATTTTGCATCATGCTTTTATATCAATATTTATTGCATTATGGGTTGTTATTACACATTATGTCACAATACTTACTCCTATTCTCTCTTATTTTACAAGGTTTACATAAAGAGGGAGAATGCCGGCAGCTGGGATTCTGGGCTGGAAAAGGAACAAATATTAGAGACCTATTCTGCACAGCTCCAAAAGTACTGAAACTTGACAGAAGTCATTTTTAGAATATAGAAAAAATACTGAGCGCAAGAAGTTCACCAGGGGGCCACACCCTACCCACGAGGGTGGGGGGGCACGCCCTCCCCCCTGGGCGCGCCCCCTACCTCGTGGGCCCCCTGGTGGCCCTCCGATGCCCATCTTATGCTATATGGAGTCTTTTGATGAGGAAAAAATGATAAGCCATCTTTCCAGACGAGACTCCGCCGCCACGACGCGGAACCTTGGCGGAACCAATCTAGGGCTCCGACGGAGCTGTTCTGCCAGGGAAACTTCCCTCCGGGAGGGGGAAATCATCGCCATCATCATCACCAACGATCCTCTCATCGGTAGGGGGTCAATTTCCATCAACATCTTCACCAGCACCATCTCCTCTCAAACCCTAGTTCATCTCTTGTACCCAATTCATGCCTCCAAGTCCGGGATTGGTACCTGTGGGTTGTTAGTAGTGTTAATTACTCGTAGTTGATGCTAGTTGGTTTATTTGGTGGAAGATCATATGTTAAGATACTATATGCATATTAATACCCCTCTGATTATGAACATGAATATGCTTTGTGAGTAGTTACATTTGTTCCTGAGGACGTGGGAGAAGTCTTGCTATTAGTAGTCATCTGAATTTGGTATTCGTTCGATATTTTGATGAGATGTATGTTGTCTCTCCTCTAGTGGTGTTATGTGAACGTCGACTACATGACACTTCACCATTATTTGGGCCTAGAGGAAGGCATTGGTAAGTAATAAGTAGATGATGGGTTGCTAGAGTGACAGAAGCTTAAACCCTAGTTTATGCGTTGCTACGTAAGGGGCTGATTTGGATCCATATGTTTCATGCTATGGTTAGGTTTGCCTTAATACTTTTGTTGTAGTTGCGGATTCTTGCAATAGAGGTTAATCATAAGTGGGATGCTTGTCCAAGTAAGGGCAGTACCCAAGCACCGGTCCACCCACATACCAAATTATCAAAGTACCGAACGTGAATCATATGATCGTGATGAAACCTAGCTTGACGATATTCCCATGTGTCCTCGGGAGCGCTTTACATCATATAAGAGTTTGTCCAGGCTTGTCCTTTGCTACAAAAAGGATTGGGCCACCTTGCTGCACTTTATTTACATTTGTTACTTGTTGCTCGTTACCAATTATCTTATCACAAAACTATCTGTTACTTATAATTTTAGTGCTTGCAGAGAATACCTTGCTGAAAACCGCTTATCATTTCCTTCTGCTCCTCATTGGGTTCGGCACTCTTACTTATCGAAAGGACGACGATAGATCCCCTATACTTGTGGGTCATCAAGACTCTTTTTTGGCGCCATTGCCGGGGAGTGAAGCGCCTTTGGTAGGTGGAATTTGGTAAGGAAAAATTTATATAGTGTGTTGAAATTTACTGTCACTTGTTACTATGGAAAGTAATCCTTTGAGGGGCTTGTTCGGGGTTTCTTCACCTCGACCAGTAGAGCAAAGAGTTGCTCCTCAACCTACCAAACCTACTGAAAATGAAAATGAAAATGAAAATGTCTACTTTGAAATTCCTTCGGGTATGATAGAAGAACTACTGGCTAATCCTTTTGCAGGAGATGGAACAATGCATCCTGATGAGCACCTAATATATGTGGATGAAGTTTGTGGATTATTTAATCTTGCAGGTGTGCCCGAGGATGTTATTAAGAAGAAGGTCTTCCCTTTATCTTTGAAGGGAGATCCATTGACATGGTATAGGCTATGTGATGATATGGGATCATGGAACTACAAACGATTGAAATTGGAATTTCATTAGAAGTTTTATCCTATGCATCTTGTTCATTGTGATCACAATTATATATATAATTTTTGGCCTCGTGAAGGAGAAAGCATCGCTCAAGCTTGGGGGAGGCTTAAATCAATGTTATATTCATTCCCCAATCATGAGCTCTCAAGAGAAATGATTATTCAAAAATTTTATGCTCGGCTTTCTGATAGCAATCGCACCATGCTCGATACTTCTTGTGCTGGCTCTTTTATGATGAAGTCTATTGAATTCAAATGGGATTTATTGGAAAGAATTAAACGCGGGTAAGGAGTTAGGTATGAAACCTAAGTTTGATTGTGTTAAATCTTTTATGGATACCGATGTTTTCCATAAATTTAGCACTAAATATGGACTTGACTCTGAAATAGTAGCTTCTTTCCGTGAATATTTTGCTACTCATGTTGATCTCCCTAGGGAGAAGTGGTTTAATTATCATCCTCCCATAGATGTAAAAGTAGCTGCACCTATTAAAGTTGAAGAAAAGATTGTCACTTATAATGATCCTATTGTTCCTACTTCTTATGTTGAGAAACAACCTTTTCCTGCTAAAGCTTCAACTGTGGTTCGTAAAAGCAATAGTAGAACCTATACACCTCCTGAGAAAATTAAAGTTGAACCTAATATTGCTATTGTTAAAGATCTCTTGTCTGACAATATTGATGGGCATGTTATTCATTTCCATGATGAGACTGCTAGAATTGCTAAACCTTGTGCTAAAGATAAACCTAGATCTTTGGTAGGCATGCCTGTTATTTCTGTTAAAATAGGAGATCATTGTTGTCATGGCTTATGTGATATGGGTTCTAGTGCTAGTGCTATTCCTCATGACTTATACAAAGAAATTATGCATGATATTGCACCTGCTGAGATAGAAGATATTGATGTCACAATTAAACTTGCCAATAGAGATACTATTTCACCAATTGGAATTGTTAGAGATGTTGAAGTCCTGTGTGGGAAAAACTAAATATCCTGCTGAGTTTCTTGTTCTTGGTTCCCCACAAGATAGATTTTGTCCCATTATATTTGGTAGACCCTTCTTGAACACAGTTAATGCTAATATAGATTGCGAAAAGGATGTTGTTACTATTGGTTTAGGTGATATGTCTCATGAATTTAATTTCTCTAAATTTCCTAGACAACACCGTGAAGAGGAATTGCCTAGTAAAGATGAAATTATTGGTCTTGCTTCTATTGCCGTACCTCCTAGTGATCCCTTTAGAACAATATTTGCTACACCATGAAAATGATATGTTTATGAAGGAAAGAAGGGAAATTGATGAAGTATTCTTTAAATAGGAACCCATCCTGAAACACAATTTGCCTATTGAAATCCTAGGGGATCCTCCTCCACCCAAGGGTGATCCTGTGTTTGAGCTCAAACCATTACCTGATACTCTTAAATATGCTTATCTTGATGAGAAAAAGATATATCCTGTTATTATTAGTGCTAACCTTTCTGAGCATGAAGACGAGAGATTATTGAAAACTCTGAAGAAGCATCGTGCTGCTATTGGATATACTCTTGACGACCTTAAGGGCATTAGTCCCACACTATGTCAACACAAA
Organism: Triticum urartu; assembly: GCF_003073215.2. Lineage (NCBI taxonomy): Eukaryota > Viridiplantae > Streptophyta > Magnoliopsida > Poales > Poaceae > Triticum > Triticum urartu. The sequence goes on from NC_053025.1 coordinate 351,420,840, forward strand.
ATAAATTTGGAGAAAGATGCCAACCCAGTTCGTGATCACCAACGACTACTGAATCCTAAGATGAAAGAAGTGGTAAGAAAGGAAATACTAAAGCTCCTTGAGGCAGGTATAATTTATCCCCTTTCTGATAGTCAGTGGGTAAGTCCTGTCCATTGTGTCCCTAAAAAGGGAGGTATTACCATCGTTCCTAATGATAAAGATGAATTGATTCCTCAAAGAATTATTACAGGTTATAGGATGGTAATTGAATTCTGCAAATTAAATAAGGCTACTAAAAAAGATCATTACCCCTTACCTTCTATTGATCGAATGCTAGTAATATTATCCACATACACATTTTGGCTCTCTAGATGGTTATTCTGGTTTCTCTCAAATACCTGTGTCAGCTGATGATCAATCTAAGACCACTTTTACTTGCCCTTTCGGTACTTTTGCTTATATACGTATGCCTTTTGGTTTATGTAATGCACCTGCTACCTTCCAAAGATGCATGATGGCTATATTCTCTGACTTTTGTGAAAAGATTTGTGAGGTTTTCATGGACGATTTCTCCGTCTATAGATCCTCTTTTGATTATTGCTTAAGCAACCTTGATTGAGTTTTGCAGAGATGTGAATAAACTAACCTTGTCTTGAATTGGGAGAAGTGCCACTTTATGGTTAATGAAGGTATTGTCTTGGGGCATAAAGTTTCTGAAAGAGGTATTGAAGTTGATAAAACTAAGGTTGATGCTATTGAAAAGATGCCATGTCCCAAGGACATCAAAGATATAAGAAGTTTCCTTGGTCACGCTGGTTTTTATAGGAGGTTCATTAAGGAATTCTCAAAAATTTCTCGGCCTCTGACTAATTTCTTACAAAAAGATATACCATTTGTTTTTGATGATGATTGCGTAGAAGCATTTGAAATACTTAAGAAAGCACTGATCTCTGCACCTATTGTTCAGCCAGCTGATTGGAATTTACTCTTTGAAATTATGTGTGATGCTAGTGATTATGTTGTAGGTGCTGTTCTAGGGCAAAGAGTTGATAATAAATTAAGTGTTATTCAATATTCTAGTAAAACTCTAGACAATGCTTAGAGGAATTATGCTACTACTGGAGAAGAATTTTTGGCAGTTGTATTCGCTTGTGATAAGTTCAGACCTTATATTGTTGACTCTAAAGTAACTATTCACACAAATGATGCTGCTATTAAATATCTTATGGAAAAGAAAGATACTAAACCTAGACTTATTAGATGGGTTCTCTTACTACAAGAATTTGATTTGCATATTATTGATAGAAAGGGCACTGAGAACCCCATTGTAGACAACTTGTCTAGGCTAGAGAATGTTCTTGATGACCCACTACCTATTGATGATAGCTTTCCTGATGAACAATTAAATGTCATAAATTATTCTCATGCTGCTCCATGGTATGCTGATAATGCTAATTACATTGTTGCTAAACTTATACCACCTAGTTTCACATACCAGCAAAAGAAAAAGGTTTTCTATGACTTAAGACATTACTTTTGGGAAGACCCACATCTTTATCAAGAAGGAGTAGATGGTGTTATTAGACGTTGTGTACCTGAGCATGAACATGAACAGATCCTATGCAAGTGTCACTCTGAAGCTTATGGATGACACCACGCTGGAGATAGAACTGCACGTAAGGTATTGCAATCCAGTTTTTATTAGCCTACTCTCTTCAAGGATGCCCGTAAGTTTGTTGTATCTTGTGATGAATGTCAAAGAATTGGTAATATTAGTAGACGTCAAGAAATGCCTATGAATTAATCACTTGTTATTGAACCATTTGATGTTTGGGGCTTTGATTATACGGGACCTTTTCCTGCCTCTAATGGATATACACATATTTTAGTTGCTGTTGATTACGTTACTAAGTGGATAGAAGCTATTCCAACTAGTAGTGCTGATCATAACACCTCTATTAAAATGCTTAAAGAAGTTATTTTTCCAAGTTTTGGAGTCCCTAGATATTTAATGACTGATGGTGGTTCACATTTTATTCATGGTGCTTTCCGTAAAATGCTTGCTAAATATGATGTTAATCATAGAATTGCATCTCCTTATCACCCACAGTCTAGTGGTCAAGTAGAATTGAGCAATAGAGAACTCAAATTAATTTTTCAAAAGACTGTTAATAGATCTAGAAAGAATTGGTCCAGGAAACTTGATGATGCATTATGGGCCTATAGAACTGCATATAAAAATCCTATGGGCATGTCTCCGTATAAAATGGTTTATGGAAAAGCATGTCACTTACCTCTCGAACTAGAACATAAGGCTTATTGGGCTATTAAAGAGCTGAATTATGATTTCAAACTTGCCGCTGAGAAGAGGTTATTTGACATTAACTCACTTGGTGAATGGAGAACCCAAGCCTATGAGAATGCCAAATTATTTAGAGAAAAAGTTAAAAGATGGCATGAAAAATGATACAAAAGCGTGCGTTTAATGTAGGTGATTATGTATTGTTATACAACTCTCGTTTAAGATTTTTTGCAGGAAAACTTCTCTCTAAATGGGAAGGTCCTTACGTTATCGAGGAGGTCTATCGTTCCGGTGCCATAAAAATCAACAACTTTGAAGGCACAAATCCGAAGGTGGTAACCGGTCAAAGAATTAAACATTATATCTCAGGTAATCCTATAAATGTTGAAACCAATGTTATTGAAACCGTAACCCTGGAGGAATACATAAGGGACACTTTCCGCAATGTTTCAGAGTCCGAAAAGGAATAGGTATGTGGTACGGTAAGTAAACCGACTCCAAAACAGTTCTAATGGCAATTATCTTCCGTTTTGGAATATTCAGAAAAATAGAAAAATAAGAAGCAGTCCGGGAAGGACACGAGGGCTCCACGAGGGTGGAGGGCGCGCCCTACCCCCCTGGGCGCGCCCCTCTACCTCGTGGGCACCTCGTGTGCTCTCCAGACTCCGTTTTCGTACACGACACGTATTTTGGTCGATACAAATTCATTATATAACTTCCCGAAGGTTTTGACTCCCGTATCACGCAAAAATCTCCTGTTCTTGTTTCAAGCGGTTTTCTGCCAGGGTTGTCAAAGCCAAGCATCATGTCGTCTCCTTCCTCCTCCAACAATGAGGGCAACGATGCTTGGCTAATGAAGATAGAGCTGAAGAGAGAAGAAACCATGGAGATCAACAAGGATGAAGGGATCAAGAAGACCACGGAGGACCAAGTTCCGGCAACAGAAGACATCCTTCAACTTGTTCAAAATCTTCTTACCCCAACTAAGATCGAAGCTTTCAAGATGATTGAGTTAGCTCGTCTACAAAATAAGTATCTCAAACGTGAAAATATTTTGTTGAAGGAGCATATCATCGCACTCAAAGGCATTATCCGCAAGTTAGAAGACCTCCTACGCTCGATGTGCGACTATCCATCATCACCACCATCTTCTTCACCAACAAAAGAGATATAATCACATGGGTATGGGCACTCCCCTTGGAAACTGCCAAGCTTGGGGGAGTGCCCCGGTATCGTATCACCATCACTTTTATCTTTACCGTTTTTCTTAGTTCGATCCTTTTGGTAATATCTTGATCTAGTAGTATAAAGTTTTTAGTATGATCTAGTTGTGAGTTTTGCTTTATGATCATTCTATGTAATCGAGTCCGTGAGCTATATAATAAAGATTAATGTTGAGTCAAGGGATTGATTATTTTTCCATGATCTTGAGTGAATAAAAGAAAAGAGAAAGAATAAAAGAGATCATATGGATCTATGGAGAGTAATGAGCTCACATAGAAAGAGTATGATGAATAAAAGTTGTTGAGAGTTGACAAACATAGTTTTGGTTATCGTTGCAATTAATAGGAAGTAATAAAGAAAGGGAGGTCTTCACATATAAATATACTATCTTGGACATCTTTTATGATTGTGAGCACTCATTAAAATATGACATGCTAAAGAGTTGACGTTGGACAAGGAAGACAACGTAATGGGTTGTGTTTTCTTGCATCTGAGATAAATTATATTGTCTTGGATCATCCAACATGATTGAGCTTGCCTTTCCCCCTCATGCTAGCCAAATTCATCGCACCAAGTAGAGATACTACTTGTGCTTCCAAACACCCTTAAACCAGTTTTGCCATGAGAGTCCACCATACCTACCAATGGATTGAGTAAGATCCCTCAAGTAAGTTGTCATCGGTGCAGGCAATAAAAATTGCTCTCTAAATATGTATGACTTATTAGTGTGGGAGAAAATAAGCTTTATACGATCGTGTGATATGGAAGAAATAAAAGCGACGGACTGCATAATAAAGGTCCATATCACAAGTGGCAATATAAAGTGACGTTCTTTCGCATTAAGATTTTGTGCATCCAACCATAAAAGCACATGACAACCGCTGCTTCCCTCTGCTAAGGGCCTATCTTTTACTTTTATCTCCTACCTTACATAAGAGTCATGGTGATCTTCACCCTTCCTTTTTACATTTTATCTTTTGGCATGTACAACATGTTGGAAAGATCCTGGTATATATGGCTAATTGGATGTGAGTTTTCATGAACTATTATTGTTGACATTACCCTTGAGGTAAAACGTTGGGAGGCAAAACTTTAAGCCCCTATCTTTCTCTATGTCCGATTAAAACTCCATATCCATAAGTATTGCGTGAGTATTAGCAATTGTGAAAGACTATATGATAGTTGAGTATGTGGGCTGACTAAAAATCTCTTATATTCACTCTTTCCTATGTTATGATAAATTGCAATTTCTCCAATGACTGAGACTATAGTTTGTTAGTTTTCAATGAAGTTTATGATTCATACTTGAAATTGTGATTGAATTATTACTCTAGCATAAGAGATCATATGACAAGAATTATACAAGTTTATGTTCTAAGAATGAACATGATGCCCTCATGTCCGTATTTTATTTTTATCGACACCTCTATCTCTAAACATGTGGACATATTTTTCGATTTCGGCTTTCGCTTGAGGACAAGCGAGGTCTAAGCTTGGGGGAGTTGATACGTCCATTTTGCATCATGCTTTTATATAAATATTTATTGCATTATGGGATGTTATTACACATTATGTCACAATACTTATGCCTATTCTCTCTTATTTTACAAGGTTTACATAAAGAGGGAGAATGCCGACAACTGGGATTCTGGGCTGGAAAAGGAGCAAATATTAGAGACCTATTCTACACAGCTCCAAAAGTCCAGAAACATCACGGAAGTCATTTTCAGAATATAGAAAAAATACTGAGCGCAAGAAGTTCACCAGGGGGGGCACACCCTGCCCACGAGGGTGGGAGGCGCGCCCTGCCCCCCTGGGCGCGCCCCCCTACCTCATGGACCCCCTGGTGGCCCTCAGATGCCCATCTTCTTCTATATGGAGTCTTTCGATGAGGAAAAAATGATAAGCCATCTTTCCAGACGAGACTCCGCCGCCACGAGGCGGAACCTTGGCGGAACCAATCTAGGGCTCCGGCGGAGCTGTTCTGCCGGGGAAACTTCCCTCCGGGAGGGGGAAATCATCGCATCATCATCACCAACGATCCTCTCATCGGGAGGGGGTCAATCTCCATCAACATCTTCACCAGCACCATCTCCTCTCAAACCCTAGTTCATCTCTTGTATCCCATTCTTGCATCCATGTCCGGGATTGGTACCTGTGGGTTGCTAGTAGTGTTAATTACTCCTTGTAGTTGATGCTAGTTGGTTTATTTGGTGGAAGATCATATGTTCAGATCCTATATGCATATTAATACCCCTCTGATTATGAACATGAATATGCTTTGTGAGTAGTTACGTTTGTTCCTGAGGACGTGGGAGAAGTCTTGCTATTAGTAGCCATGTGAATTTGGTATTCGTTCGATATTTTGATGAGATGTATGTTGTCTCTCCTCTAGTGGTGTTATGTGAACGTCGACTACATGACACTTCACCATTATTTGAGCCTAGAGGAAGGCATTGGGAAGTAATAAGTAGATGATGGGTTGCTAGAGTGACAGAAGCTTAAACCCTAGTTTATGCGTTGCTTCGTAAGGGGCTGATCTGGATCCATATGTTTCATGCTATGGTTAGGTTTGCCTTAATACTTTTGTTGTAGTTGCAGATGCTTGCAGTAGAGGTTAATCATAAGTGGGATGCTTGTCCAAGTAAGGGCAGTACCCAAGCACCGGTCCACCCACATACCAAATTATCAAAGTACCGAACGCGAATCATATGATAGTGATGAAACCTAGCTTGACGATATTCCCATGTGTCCTCGGGAGCACTTTACATCATATAAGAGTTTGTCCAGGCTTGTCCTTTGCTACAAAAAGGATTGGGCCACCTTGCTGCACTTTATTTACTTTTGTTACTTGTTGCTCGTTACCAATTATCTTATCACAAAACTATCTGTGACTTATAATTTCAGTGCTTGCAGAGAATACCTTGCTGAAAACCGCTTATCATTTCCTTCTGCTCCTCGTTGGGTTCGACACTCTTACTTATCGAAAGGACTACGATAGATCCCCTATACTTGTGGGTCATCAGTCCTCCATTTTAAGTTAATGGAGGACGGTTTCCTTTCCGTCAAATTTTTTGGGAGCTCGCGTGCTCGCTTAGGGTGTTGAGCGGAGAGCTTGACCGATGATGAAAGCTCCTCCTTTAGCGATAGCGACGAGGAGGACAATGACGGCGATGACGACGGCAGCGGCCGGGAGAGCGATGCCTCTGACTCCAACTGAGCATCAGCCAGTCCATCACCGTCAGGCGGTGGCAACACCATCTGCATCTGCACCTCCTCTCTGGCAAGGTGATTTGTCGGGGAGTTGGGAGCAGGGGTGGAGGTGGTGCCTCCGGCTCCTCCAATAGCCTTCCAACTGGACCCCAGCAGGCTTCCTCGCAGGCTGTAGATCCGTTAGCCCTGCCGCACCCTGCTGGCCCTGGTGGTGGTAGTTGACGGGTCGCCTCCGCTGATCTCTTCACCATCGCCTTTGTCTGTGCCCTCCTTCCCCCGCCAGGCTACCTTTCTAGGAGCCCGACAGGGTCATGCTGGGCTTCTGCCCAGGCAATCTTTTTGCCCTCTTCACCTCTTGCCGCAGTGCCTAGGAGGAGAGGGACAAGAAAGGGCATCACAAGGCACTTATCTTTTTTCAATCTTAAACCTATAGGCACTTGCCAAATTTTAGTTCAAATTATGTAATCTATTGAATCCTCGTTTGTGTCATGTAAGGTCAGTACTTGTTTGATTAGCATATTAATGAAAAATATTAACCTTGTCGGGGACTTGTGCATGTAATATGTCCATGCTGAGGCAGAACGCGTCTTTAGTTTTAAGTAAACAAGTTTCCCCTAGCAGCCTGTAACGCCCATGATGCGGCTATATCTCCCACGTGTCGAAGCATGACTTAGAGGCATAACCGCATTGTAAGCAATGTCGCAAGTGAGGTAATCTTCACAAAAACCCATGTAATGAATAAGGAAAAGAGGTACATAGTTGGCTTACACTCGCCACGTCACACAATAGCATAAATATCATTACATTCATCCAGATACAATCAAGGTCCGACTACAGAACCAAAATAAAAAACAACCCCAAATGCGACAAAGTCCGCGATCGCCCCAACTGGGCACCACTACTGATTGTCTGGAAAGGAAACGTAGTATCGTCCTGAGTCCTCATCAAACTCCCACTTGAGCTCAGTCGAATCTCCTGGAGCGGTATCATCGGTCCCTGCATCTGGTTTTGGAAGTAATCTGTGAGTCACAGGGACTCAGCAATCTCACACCCTCGCGATCAAGACTATTTAAGCTTATAGGAAGGGTAAAAGGTATGAGGTGGAGCTACAGCAAGCAACTAGCATATTTGGTGGCTAACATACGCAAAATTGAGCGAGAAGAGAAGGAAAAGGCACGATTGAGAAAACTATGATCAAGAAGTGATCCTAGAACAACCTATGTTCAAGCATAACCCGAGACCGTGTTCTCTTCCCGGACTCCGCTGAAAAGAGACCATCATGGCCACACACTCTGTTGATTAATTTTAATTAAGTTAAGCTTTAGGTTATCTACAACCAGACATTAACAAATTCCCATCCGCCCATAACCACGGGGACGGCTTTCGAAATTTCAAATCCCTGCAGGGGACTCCCAACTTAGCCCATCACAAGCACTCATGGTCAACGAAGGATATTACTTCTCCCAAGACAATCCGATCAGACTCGGAATCCCGGTTACAAGACATCTCGACAATGGTAAAATTAAACCAGCAAAGCCACCCGAATGTGCCGACAAATCCCGATAGGAGCTGCACATATCTCGTTCTCAGGGCACAACGGATGAGACTAGCTACGAGTAAAACCAACCCTCAAGTTTCCCCGAGGTGGCCTCGCATGCAGCTCAGTTTGGACCAACACTCAGAGGAGCACTGGCCCGGGGGTTTAAAATAAAGATGACCCTTGAGTCCACGAAACCCAAGGGAAAAGGCAAGGTGGCGAATGGTAAAACCAAGGTTGGGCCATGCTGGAGGAGTTTTATTCAAGACGAACTGTCAAGGGGTTCCCATTATAACCCAACCGTGTAAGGAACGCAAAATCAAGGAACATAACACCGGTAAGACGGAAACTAGGGCGCCAAGAGTGGAACAAAACACCAGGCATAAGGCTGAGCCTTCCACCCTTTACCAAGTATATAGATGCATTTAGATAGACAAGATATAATAATGATATCCCAACAATAAACATGTTCCAACAAGGAACAAACTCCAATCTTCACCTGCAACTAGCAACGCTATAAGAGGGGCTGAGCAAAGCGGTAACATAGCCAAACAACGGTTTGCTAGGACAAGGTGGGTTAGAGGTTTGATATGGAAATATGGGAGGCATGATAAGCAAGTGGTAGGTCGTAGCGTAGGCATAGCAAAAGAGCGAGCATCTAGCAAGCAAAGATAGAAGTGATTTCGAGGGTATGGTCATCTTGCCTGCAAAGTTCTCCGAGTTGATGTTAGCTTGATCCTCGTAAGCGTACTCAACGGGCTCCTCGATCACGTACTTGTCTCCTGGATCTACCCAAAGGAAGAACACAAGCAAAGGGAGACACAATCAACCACGTGCAATGCACAAACAACATGATGCAAAACATGGCATGATATGCGGGATGAGATATGCGGTGCATATGCATGATTCAGAAAGGAATGATTGAACCTGGCCTCAACTTGTAAAACCAAGAGTGCCACTGGAAAGGGGAGTTGATTTCGGTCGAAATCGATATAAAGATCACCGGAACCGGATGCACGTTTTGCAAATGACAAGCAAAACAAATATGGCACCGATCTACGATTAACAGCACGAGACCATCTAAATGCATCAAGAACAACATTCTACAGCACTCTAACATAGCAAAAAAATACATGGCAGGGATCCACTCAAGATGCTTGACAAAAGATGAACACTGAGCTACGACTAATTCACTCAATTAGCAGGCTCAAACAAGCATGGCAAAAGTGCAAAAGATATCAGGTTACAGGCTTAGTGAAAATAACAAGTCAGGAATTTAACATCAAGAAGCAATGTTTAGAGCAAGATAACAACATGCTACAGGAACATATCATGGAAAAACAAGGCATGGAATGAAGCTACTCAAAGCATACAACAAAAGTCCCTTACTGACCATAAGCCAAAATACAATGGCAACCATGTGAACATAGCAATTATCGTTAACAGATTAAGACTTAGTAGAAAACTGGAACATGGCAAAACAAATATCAAGTAGGCATGTTTACGAGCTCGATGCACTCACCACAAGGCATTGCATGACAAACTAAGCATATACCCAGCAAGTAGACATGGCATACAAGTAAACATGGAAAGAACATCAACATAGAATGCATGGATCAACTACAACAACCTCGGCAAAAATGCTTAACACGTAAACATTCTGCCAGGAACATTTTATAGCAAAAGTAGAGCTCGATTGACTCAAGCTAGGGTGCTCCATAATTGCAAACAGTGACATGGATGGATAGAGAACAACAATTTCTACAAAACATGCTTACTGATCATGCTCAAAAGAGGCATGGATCACTCTGTATCAACATGAATACATGGCATAAAAATATAATCAGGGCAAAGACAGAATATTTTCAAGTCCCTGAAATCAGCAACATTACGAGGGCTACTTTGCATGCTTGTGGTAGTCACCATAGAGATCAAAAAAATACATGGCATACACCCCTGTAAGATGGCATGGCATACTTCAAAACACATGTAGGGCTCAAGTTCATAGGAGGCAGACATTAATCATGGCAAAAATGACAAAAGTCCAATTACTGATATGAATCTGAAACTAACAGAAACTAGCACTCTTGCAACAGCATTTAGGGCATCAAGATGAGCTCAAATGAACATGATGCAATGAGATGAAATGAAGTACTCGTTGAGACAAACAATTTGATATGCTAGACGCCCAAGACGGAACCAAGGTTGCAGAGATACGACATGATGAAAAGTGCATAAAAACTAGGGTTAGGGCAAAAGGTCAACCAGATCCAGATCTGCACGCTTCCCGAGGTGCTCGCCGGAGTACTCGCCGGAACAGTGGGATGGAGCTCGCCGGCGCGGGGGAACGTCAGGACGCCGGCGATGAGGACTGGGAGGCCGACGAGGTGGCCGGCGCGGCGCTGCCGCGGCGGCTCTGGGCCGGATGCGTGAGGCGGCGCAGCGTCGGAGGTCGCCGGCGGGGCGGCGAGCGCGCGGCGAGGCGGTCGACGGCGGCGGCGGCAGGGCGCGCGGCGAGGCGGTCGACGGCGGCGGCGGCAGGGCGCGCGTCGAGGCAGCGGGGCGGCGGCACGAGGAAGCTCTCGGGCGGCGGGGACGAGGAAGCTGGGCGGCGAGGCGCGCGGGCTGGGAGGGCTTCCCGGGGTTTGCGGGCCGCAGTGGTGGGGAGGCCGGTCGGGACACGTGGCGGGCCCTTAGTGGCTGCGGGCAGCGGCGGCGACTTTGTCCGGCCGGACCGAACGTGTCCGGTGCGGCAGGAGGAAGAGGAGCTAGGGTTAGGGTGCGAAATGATCTGGAATTTTCGGGGAAGAGGCCTTTTTATAGGTAGGAGGAGCTAGGAGGCTCCAAATTGAGCACGGTTTGCGGCCACGCGATCGTGATCGAATGGCCTAGATGATGGAGGAGATTTAGGTGGGTTTTGGGCCACTTTGGAGAGGTGTTGGGCTGCAACACACACGAGGCCTTTTCGGTCCCTCGGTTAACCGTTGGAGTATCAAACGAAGTCCAAATGGCACGAAACTTGACAGGTGGTCTACCGGTGGTAAACCAAGGCCGCATGGAAAGTCTCGGTCCAATCCGAAAATGTTTAACACCCGCACACGAAAAGAGGTAGAAAGGGACACCGGAGGACATAGGAGCGCTGGAACACAAAACGGACAACAGGGAAAATGCTCGGATGCATGAGAGGAACACGTATGCAAATGAAATGCACATGATGACATGATATGAGATGCATGACAAAGACAAAACAACACGAAGACAAAAACCAAACAACGAGGAAATAACATAACTTAGTGCCGGAAACGGCAAGAGTTGGAATACAAATATGGCAAGGTTACATACGGGGTGTTACAACACTCCACCACTACAAAAGGATCTCGTCCCGAGATCTAGGACTGGAAAAACTCTGGGTACTCAGAATGGAGGAGGTCCTCGCGTTCCCAGGTGGCTTCACAGTCGGAATGATGTGACCACTTGACTTTCAGGACTTTGATAGATTTGTTGCGAGTCTTGCACTCAGTTTCTTCAAGAATAGCAATGGGGTGCTCACGATAAGACATGTCTTCCTGGAGATCAATCTCTTCAAAGTTGATGGTGCGGTCAGGAGTCTTGAAACACTTGCGGAGTTGAGACACGTGGAACACGTGATGCACGTTTGCAAAGTTGGATGGAAGCTCAAGTTGATAGGCGAGATCGCCTCTTTTGCCAATGATCTTGAAAGGACTCACGTATCTAGGGGCAAGCTTCCCTTTGATACCGAAGTGATGAGTACCTTTCATTGGAGAGACGCGGAGGTAGACATGGTCTCCGATCTCGAAAGCCAAGTCACGATGCTTGCTATCATAGTAACTCTTCTGGCGCGATTGCACGGTTTTGAGATTTTCATGAATGAGTTTGCACATTTCTTCAGCCTCTGTGATCAAGTCATTTCCAAGAAGCTGGCGTTCACCAGTCTCTGACCAGTTAAGAGGAGTACGACACTTCCTGCCATAGAGAATCTCGAATGGGCCTTGCCCGAACTCGCTTGAAAGCTGTTGTTGTAGGAGAACTCGGCATATGTAAGACAATCTTCCCACTTCATACCAAAAGAGATGACACATGCCCTGAGCATATCTTCAAGAATTTGATTGACCCTCTCGACTTGGCCACTGGTTTGAGGATGAAAGGCTGTGCTGAAGCGAATGTTGGTGCCCATGGCCTTCTGAAAAGAATCCCAGAACCTAGAGGTAAAGATGCTGCCACAATCTGAAGATATTAGCTGCGGAATGCCGTGCAGAGAGACAATCCTGGAGGTATATAGCTCTGCCAACTGAGCGGCTGTGATAGATTCTTTGATAGGAAGAAAATGAGCCACTTTGGTGAGCTTGTCGATGACAACAAAGATAGCATCATTGCCACGCTTGGACTTTGGAAATACAGTCACGAAGTCCATCTCAATATGGTCAAACATCCATTCTGGAATGGCAAGAGGTTGGAGGAGACTAGCTGGTCGTTGGTGTTCTGCTTTCACTCTTCTACAGACATCACATTCATTCACGAACTGAGCAATCTTGCGCTTCATTCGAGTCCACCAATATGACTGCTTGAGGTCCTGGTACATCTTTGTACTTCCAGGGTGAATAGAGAGGAGTGAATTGTGAGCCTCGTTCATAATGACTTTACGAAGGTCACCTTTGGGCACAACAATGCGATCCTCGAAGAATAGAGTAACCTTGTCATCAAGACGATAGCACTTGTACTTGGGTTGACTCTTGGCAATCCCAATCTTCACCTTCTTCACCATGGCATCAAGAAGTTGAGCCTCACAAATCTGATCTTCCAATGTAGGAGAGACTTGGAGGTTGGCAAGGTATCCTTGAGGAACAACTTGGAGATTGAGTTTGCGGAAAGCTTCACAAAGCTCTGGTTGGTAAGGCTTGAGAATCAAACTGTTGCAGTAAGCCTTTCTGCACAATGCGTCAGTAATTACATTGGCCTTGCCTGGAGTATATTCAATACTCGGATTATACTCTTGAATCATTTCGACCCAACGAGTCTGCCTGAGGTTGAGGTTTGGCTGAGTGAAGATGTACTTGAGACTCTTGTGATTAGTGAAGATGTCCACTTTTCCTCCCAATAAGAGATGTCTCCAAGTTAAAAGAGCATGGACAACTGCTGCCAACTCGAGGTCATGAGTGGGGTAGTTCTTTTCGTTGGGCTTCAACTGGCGAGAGGTATAGGCCACAACTTTCTTCTCTTGAATCAACACTGCACCAAGACCTTGAAGGGAAGCATCACAGAAGACCTCAAAAGGTTTGGATTCATCAGGAGGAGTCAGAACTGGAGCAGTGACTAACTTCTCTTTGAGGGTGTTGAAAGCGATGTCACATTTAGGTGACCAGAAGTACTTCACATGCTTCTGGAGAAGGTTGGAAAGAGGCTTCACGATCTTTGAGAAGTTCTCAATGAACCTTCGACAATAGCATTCGAGACCAAGGAAGCTGCGGAGTTGCTTCACATTCTGAGGTGGTTCCTAATTCACAATTGCAGACACCTTCTCGGGATTAACAGCTATGCCCTTGGCGGAGATGATATGCCCAAGGTAGAGAACCTCATCGAGCTAAAACTCGCACTTAGAAAACTTCTCATAGAACTGATGTTCTCTGAGTTTATCCAGAACCAATCTCAAGTGCTTGGCATGATCCTCCTTGTTCTTGGAAAAGACCAAAATGTCATCGAGGTAGACCAAGACAAAGTCATTTGTGTAGGCGTTGAAGGTGAAGTTCATCATGCGGGAGAAAGTTGGAGGTGCATTGACGAGGCCGAAAGACATGACAGTGTATTCATATGAACCATAGCTTGTTCTGAACGCTATCTTGGGGATATCTTCTTCACGAATGCGAATCTGATGATAGCCCATACAGAGATCAAGCTTGGAGAATACTTGAGCACCTTTGACTTGTTCGAAAAGCTCATTGATGTTGGGAAGTGGGTACTTGTTATTTATGGTCTTCTTGTTCAATGGACAGTAGTCGACACAAAGTCGGTCTGTTCCATCCTTTTTCTTGACAAAAAGAACACCACAGCCCCATGGAGAAGAACTTGGTCGGATGAGACCCATAAGCTCTTGAATATCGAGTTGCTTCTTCAGCTCCTTCAACTCTTCAGGTCCAAGCTTGTAAGGACGTTTGCAAATAGGTTCCGTGCCAAGCTCAAGATCGATGACGAATTCAACTGGCCGGTGCGGAGGCATTCCTGGAAGCTCTTCAGGAAAGAGGTCTTGATATTCACAAACGACTGGAATCTGACAGATGGCATCCAGCTCACCCTTCTCATTGAGAGAAAACAGTCGAATGGTATTATCACGAGCGGCAAAGACGATTACGTCCTCAGACGAATGTGTCAATTGAATCTGTCTGGCAGCACAATCAAGCCGAGCCTTGTGCTTATAAAGCCAGTCCATTCCGAGAATAAGATCAATATCCGAGTTACCAAGAACCACTGGAGAGGACAGAAATTTATAGTCGGCCAACATGATAGAAACATCCGGAGCAACCAAACTAGAAGTCATAAGCTTTCCGGGAGAAACAACTTGCATGAATTTAGGCAAAACCTCAGTGTCAACATTGTGCTTCGATGCAAATGGGAATGACAAGAAAGAATGCGATGCACCAGTATCAAAAAGTACTTTTGCAGGAACATCGTTAACAGGAAGGTTACCCATAATCACATCTGACGAGTCCTCTGCCTGAGCTGCGTTCATCATGTCCTTTGCAAACTTGGGATTATGCTTGACCACTGCGGTGCTGGCAGATCTCACAGGAGGAGGAGGAAGACGCCTCTGATTGAAGCATTTGTTGGCATAGTGACCCTTCTGCTGACACTTTTTGCACATGACCTCCGAGAGAGGACGGTGATTCGGAGCAGTTGATCTTGGAGCATGAGACGAAGTCTTGTTCTAAAATTTGGGTTGGGGGGGGGGGAAA